>NC_041219.1:88367092-88412339 GCF_002837175.3 Physeter macrocephalus | reverse complement strand
TTTTTTTTTTTTGTGGTATGCGGGCCTCCCTCTGTTGCGGCCTCTCCCGTTGCGGAGCACAGGCTCCGGACGCGCAGGCTCAGCGGCCATGGCTCACGGGCCCAGCCGCTCCGCGGCATGTGGGATCCTCCCAGACTGGGGCGCGAACCCGGTTCCCCTGCATCGGCAGGCGGACACGCAACCACTGCGCCACCAGGGAAGCCCTTTCGTACTGTAGCAATAAAATCTTTAAGATAAAATTAGAGGGCTTCCCTGGTGGCGCAGTGGTTGAGAGTCCACCTGCCGATGCATGGGACACGGGTTCGTGCCCTGGTCCGGGAGGATGCCGAATGCTGCGGAGCGGCTGGCTCGTGAGCCATGGCCGCTGGGCCTGCGCATCCAGAGCCTGTGCTGCGCAACGGGAGAGGCCACACAGTCCGAGGCCCACGTAATGCAAAAAAAAAAAAAAAAAAAAAATTAGAAATACGTAGTGTATCACATTTTAATCTAAGCCAAGAAAAAGACTTTAAAAGACAGCATTTATTGCATTAAGAAATAAAAATATCAGAAATCAAGTGGTAGATTAGAAAATAACATAGCAACAGATAAAGAGGGTTACTATGTGTAATGCACTGAGAGTTCTTAGGTTGTTCATCTTTCAAATAATTTCTAATTTTAAAATGGGCAAAATGTATGAATGGAAAAGGGTATGAATAGGCAAATTATGTAAGAGTAGATCCAAAAGACCGTTAAAATTTTGAGAATATGTTCAATCACACTAGTAGTTAGGGAAGTGAAAATTAATTAACAATGAAATGTCCACATGGCAAAGAACTGTGTACCAGTATATCAATAGAAACATCATTAAAATAGTATGTGTAAAAAAAGCAAGTTGCAGATAATATCTACAGTCCATAGTATAAAAAATACTCAAAATAGTACTTTTTACTTCTTATGTATGTAAAACTTGAATGTAAATCCATAGAAATATTCTAACAGGACATGTGCAAAACTGAGAATGAAAGCACTGTTTGTAATTAAAACTCAATAAATAAAAATTAGAGAATCTATGTGCCAAAAGTTAATAAGAGGACTCATAAATTTCATTTCTTGGTATTTATCCAAGAGAAATGAGACATATGTTCACAAAGAGACTGGCACAAGAACATGCATAGCAGCTAAAACTAGAAAACAGCCCAAGAGAATGAATCAACAAATTGTAATGATATTCATACAGTGGAATATGCCCAACAATTTAAAGGAACAAACCACTGCAGAGTAACACGGATAAACCTCAAAAATATACTGAGTGAAAGGAGATCAGACACAAGAGTATATTCTGTATGACTCTGGTATCTGAAGTTCTAGAATAGGAAAAATTTCATCTATGGTGATAAAAATCAAAACAGTAGTTGCTTGGGGAGATGAACGGGCATGAGGGAACTTTCTGGGGCAATAAAAATGTATGTCTTGATGGGTGGGTGGGTTATACAGGTATATGCATTTGCCAAAACTGACTGAATTCTGCACTGAAGATCACTGTGTTTCACAGTATATAGATCATACCTTAATTTATTTTAATGAGGAAAAAATGATGACCAGGGAAGATTACTGAAGTGCATTTACCATTTAAGGAATGTGAACTTTTTTCTAACATTGGTTTTTTTTAATGGTTACATTTAGAGAAGCTGCTCGAGAATGTCGCAGAAAGAAGAAAGAATATGTGAAATGTCTGGAAAATCGAGCTGCAGTCCTGGAAAATCAAAATAAAACTCTAATAGAAGAGTTGAAAACTTTGAAGGATCTTTATTCTAATAAAAGTGTTTGATTCTTAAAGAAAATATTTTTGTGGACTTGCCTAAAAATTAGACGGAATTTCTTTTCTTTTTTAGTGGAGTTTTATGAATTAAAAGGTCAAAAATGAAGCTTTTTATTTAGGCTTTTGCAACTCAAAGATAAATATCTTACACGAGATCTGGTGACAGAGGATAAAGTGGAAAAAGACCTCAAGGAGGTTACTGGCACAACTGGAAGCCCTGTAAAAATTAAACATACTCAAGAAACAAGAAATGAACTTTCACAAATTCAAATTTTCTAAATAACAATAGTCATATTCCAAAAATGGCAGATAAGATGAAATTTGATAAATCAGATTTTTAAAAATAAATCAGTTTACCCTATAGGTTTGCATTTCTTACAGTTTCCTAAAATTTACCTTTTTCAATTGTGTGTGTGTGCTATATCTGCCAATAAATTCTAAATTACAAATAGAAAAAAGCTAATATACAACTAAATATATAAATTCTGTGTTCTGATTATGTATACTTGCTCTATCATCAGGTCTTAAATGGGTTTTTTAAAGTTTGTTTATTGGACTTGAGAGGATTTTTGAGACTGGGTTAACTATTTTTGAGGCCTTGTCCTAAAAGGTATCTAAGGTACATGAATGGAGTGTGGTGATTTTGTAACATTTTTTTATCAGAATGGAAAGAGAATTGTTTAAAAGTTTGATACTTTTAAATGGTTTGTTTTTTGGTTACTCTGGGAATGGTGATTTTCTACAAATATTTAATAAATTGTTTTTTGAGTCTATATTCTGTATGCAGTTAAATATACATTACTTATTCTGTTGTGCTTTAATAGAATGGAATGTTTACAGGCCCTTGAGATGTTAGAGTATTTTAAAAACCTTCTGAAGATGCATACCAAAGTTCTCCAAGAGGATTTTATAATTGGTTTAATGTAAGGTTTATCAGATTCTAAAATAGTACAGTTACTAAGGCAATTTTATGTTAGAGACTATTTTGTAATGTAGTGAATGGTACATTTATAAGAAATGTGACTGCCAATATATTTTTATAGCTAATCTTTATAAATTCTAAAGTTGAGTTTTTAATGATTATTTTAAATGTTTATATAGTTTGTTAGTAAAGAATATTTTGCATCTCAAAAAGTATCATTTTTATATTCTAGGAAGTAAAGTTTCCAGATTGGCTAATATTTGAATTGTAAGTTTTGTATGCAGTTTATCCAGAGTTCAAAAATGCTGTCAGCACACCAGTGTTTAACCTCTGTATTCCAATTTGTATACACTTTGAAACTGTACTGCAAAACTATTGTGTGCTTCTTATACAATATGTATCATATTGTTGTCTATGAAATTAAAGGACATTTGATAAAATTAAGTTTGCTGAATGTAAAATATATTGCTTGATATATGAATGAGAAGCTTCCTGATAGCCATTGTGTTAATTATACTAACTATAGTGCATTTCTAGTTTTAAAATGAAGATAAATTTACAAATCTGGGCTACACAACCTATTTTAAGAAGGGGATATGTTTATATGTTTTGATTCAGTCAGAACCAATTAAAACAAACTGAAGATAGCTAAGTATTTTGTTCTACAGGTGTTTAGGACATGGTTAAGGAGCCTGTCATGTAGAAATCTTAACCTAACAAATTTGTGATTAATACTAGTAAAAATTTTCATTAAAACGGCATCTTTTAAAATGGGATTTTGTTGACTTGGCAGCAGTTTATGTAAAGAAAGATAGATAAAGTTTGATCACCAGTGGGATTACTTATATCCCTGTCCTGTGTAAAGCCTGAGTCTCAAAATAGTCACCCATTAGGCTAAAGAATATTAGGAGGTATGGGGTCAGTGGGTCATATCCAGTGTTTTAAAAGATAGTATATTGGGTAGGTGTTGTGTTTGGCTCCAGTAGCCTAGCTCTTAGTACCTTAACAACTGGACATCCACACATATTTGTAAATTCTCCACAGCCTACACATTGCTGGTGTAGGGCCTTGCTCACTAGATCATGTTACCTAGTTTAGCTATATGTAACAGGCATGGGCAAGCCACTGAGGATTCCATAAATGCATACCAAATTATCTTCCTAGATGTTTTTCTAATTTGAATTCAGTGTGGGGCTTATTAAAGGTGATTGTAGTACAAACCTGAAATTATTAGATTTCAG
This sequence comes from Physeter macrocephalus, assembly GCF_002837175.3. Taxonomy (NCBI): domain Eukaryota; kingdom Metazoa; phylum Chordata; class Mammalia; order Artiodactyla; family Physeteridae; genus Physeter; species Physeter macrocephalus. The sequence continues at coordinate 88,408,378 of NC_041219.1, read as the reverse complement.
AAATTCATCAGACCAAAGAAATTAGTTCCTTAGTTCAATTTACTATTTTAAATAAATTATCAATTTACTAATTTGTTATATCGATGGAAATACATTATTGCTCACGAACACATCTTGAGCGTATAAAATATGATAACCCTTTAATTTTATTGAACAGAGCAGGGGTCCCCAACCTGCAGGCCATGGACCAGTACGGGTCCATGGCCTGTTGGGAACCAGGCCACACAGCAGGAGGTGAGGAGCCGGCGAGCGAGCAAAGCTTCATCTGTATTTCCAGCCAGTCCCCATCGCTCACATTACTTCCTGAGCTCCACCTCCTGTCAGAATCTAATGCGGCAGCATTAGATTCTCATAGGAGCACAAACCCTAATGGGAACTGCGCGTGTGAGGGATCTAGGTTGCGCGCTCCTTATGAGAATCTAATGCCTGATGATCTGAGGTGGAGCTGAGGCGGAGATACTAGCACTGGGGAGCGGCTGCAAATACAGATTATCATTAGCAGAGAGGTTTGCATACCAAATTATCTTCCTAGATGTTTTTCTAATTTGAATTCAGTGTGGGGCTTATTAAAGGTGATTGTAGTACAAACCTGAAATTATTAGATTTCAGAAATTCATCAGACCAAAGAAATTAGTTCCTTAGTTCAATTTACTATTTTAAATAAATTATCAATTTACTAATTTGTTATATCGATGGAAATACATTATTGCTCACGAACACATCTTGAGCGTATAAAATATGATAACCCTTTAATTTTATTGAACAGAGCAGGGGTCCCCAACCTGCAGGCCATGGACCAGTACGGGTCCATGGCCTGTTGGGAACCAGGCCACACAGCAGGAGGTGAGGAGCCGGCGAGCGAGCAAAGCTTCATCTGTATTTCCAGCCAGTCCCCATCGCTCACATTACTTCCTGAGCTCCACCTCCTGTCAGAATCTAATGCGGCAGCATTAGATTCTCATAGGAGCACAAACCCTAATGGGAACTGCGCGTGTGAGGGATCTAGGTTGCGCGCTCCTTATGAGAATCTAATGCCTGATGATCTGAGGTGGAGCTGAGGCGGAGATACTAGCACTGGGGAGCGGCTGCAAATACAGATTATCATTAGCAGAGAGGTTTGACTGCACACAGACCATAATCAATTGCTTGCAGACTCATATCAAAACCCTATCAGTGAGTGGCAAATGAAAACAAGCTCAGGGTTCCCACTGATTCTGCATTATGGTGAGTTGTATAATTATTTAATGTATTACAATGTAATAGTAATAGAAATACAGTGCACAATAAATGTAATGTGCTTGAACTATCCCAAAACCATCCCCCGCAGGGTCTGTGGGAAAATTGTCTTCCACGAAACCGGTCCCTGAGGCCAGAAAGGTTGGGGACCGCTGGAATACAGCATAAAGAATGGGCATGTTTTAGAGCTTTGGAAATCTTACCATATATGTTTAGTCATCCAGCAGTTATTATATTGAAGTTACTAATTAAACCTGTGTTTTTCTCCAGTCAAAATGTACTATGCCTTGGACACTACATAATGATTAAGAAAAAGACATAACAATTGTAGATATTTATGCACCCAACATAGGAGCACATCAATACATAAGGCAAATGCTAACAGCCATAAAAGGGGAAATCAACAGTAACACAATGAAACTGGGGGGCTTTAGCACCCCACTTACACCAATGGGCAGATCATCCAGACAAAAAATTAATAAGGAAACACAAGCCTTAAATGACACATTAGACCACATGGACTTAATTGATATCTTCAGAAATTCCATCCAAAAGCAGCAGAATACATTTTCTTCTCAAGTGCACATGGAACATTCTCTAGGATAGATCACATCTTGGGTCACAAATCAAGCCTTGGTAAATTTAAGAAAATTGAAATCATATCAAGCATTGTTTCCAACCACAACACTATGAGATTAGATATCAACTACGGGAAAATAAAGTGAAAAAACACACACACATAGAGGCTAAACAATACACTACTAAGTAACCAAGAGATCACTGAAGAAATCAAAGAGGAAATAGAAAAATACCTAGAAACAAATGACAACGAAAACACATGACTCAAAACCTACGGGATGCAGCAAAAGCAGTTCTAAGAGGGAAGTTTATAGCAATTCAATCCTACCCCAAGAAACAAGAAAAATCTCAACCTAACCTGACACCTAAAGCAATTAGAGAAAGAACAAAAAACAAACAAAAAAAAAACACCCCCAAAACAAACAAAAAAACCCCACACAGTTAGTAGTAGGAAAGGAATAATAAAGATCAGAGCAGAAATAAATGAAAAAGAAATGTAGAAAACAACAGCAAAGATCAATAAAACTAAAAGTCATTCTTTGAGAAGATAAACTAAGTTGATAAACCATTAGCCAGAATCATCAAGAAAAAAAGGGAGAAGACTCAATAAAATTAGAAATGAAAAAGGAGAAGTTACAATGGACACCACAGAAATACAAAGGATCATAAGAGACTGCTAGAAGCAACTATATGCCAATAAAATGGACAACCTGGAAGAAATGGACAAATTCTTAGAAAAGTACAACCTTCCAAGACTGAACCAGGAAGAAACAGAAAATATGAACAGACCAACCGCAAGCACTGAAATTGAAACTGTGATTAAAAATCTTCCAACAAACAAAAGCCCAGGGCCAGATGGCTTCACAGGAGACGTCTATTAAATATTAAGAAAAGAGGTAACACCCATCCTTCTCAAACTCTTCCAAAAAACTGTAGACAGGAAAACTCCCAAACTCATTCTATGAGGTCACCATCACTTTGATACCAAAAGCAGACAACGCTGTCACAAAGAAAGAAAACTACAGGCCAATATCACTGATGAACATAAATGCAAAAATCCTCAACAAAATACTAGCAAACAGAATCCAACAACACAGTAAAAGGATCATATACCATGATCAAGTGGGATTTATCCCAGGGATGTAAGGATTCTTCAATATATGCAAATCAATTAATGTGATACACCATATTAACAAATTGAAGGAGAAAAACCATATGATAATCTCAACAGATGCAGAAAAAGCTTTCAACACGCATTTATGATAAAAACTCTCCAGAAAGTGGGCATAGAGGGAACCTACCTCAACATAATAAAGGCCATATATGACAAACGACAGCAAACATTATTCTCAATGGTAAAAAACTGAAAGCAAGTCCTCTAAGATCAGGAAGAGGACAAGGATGTCCACTCGCGCCGCTATTATTCAACATAGTTTTGGAACTCCTAGCCACAGCAATCAGAGAAGAAGAAGAAATAAAAGGAATCCAAATTGGAAAAGAAGAAGTAAAACTGTCACTGTTTGCAGATGACATGATACTATACACAGAAAATCCTAAAGATGCCACCAGAAAACTACTACAGCTAATCAATGAATTTAGTAAAGTCACAGGATACAAAATTAATACACAGAAATCTCTTGAATTCCTATACACTAACAACAAAAAAATAAGAAAGAGAAATTAAGGAAACAATCCCATTTACCACTGCAACAAAAAGAATAAAATACATAGGAATAAACCTACCTAATGAGGCAAAGGACCTGTATGCAGAAAACTGTAAGACACTGATTAAAAAAATCAAAGATGACACAAACAGATGGAGAGATAGATCATGTTCTTGAAGTGGAAGAATCAACATTGTGAAAATGGCTGTACTACCCAAAGCAATCTACAGATTCAATGCAATCCCTATCGAATTACCAATGGCATTTTTCACAGAACTAGATCAAAAATTTTTACAATTTGTACGGAAACACAGAAGACCCTGAATAGCCAAAGCAATCTTGAGAAAGAAAAACGGAGCTGGAGGAATCAGGCTCTCTGACTTCAGACTACACTGCAAAGCTACAGTAATCAAGACAGTATGGTACTGGCACAAAAACAGAAATATAGATCAATGGAACGGGATAGAAAAGCCGAGAGGTAGATGCTTGCATCTACGGTGAACTAATATATGACAAAGGAGGTGAGAATATACAATGGAGAAAAGACAATCTCTTCAATAAGTGGTGCTGGGAAAACAGGACAGCTACCCGTCAAAGAATGAAATTAGAATGCTCCCTAACACCATACACAAAAATAAACTCAGAATGGATTAAAAGACCTAAATGTAAGGCCAGACACTATAAAACTCTTAGAAGAAAACATGGGGACTTCCTTGGTGGCCGAGTGGTTAAGAATCTGCCTGCCAATGCAGGGGACACGGGTTTGAGCCCTGGTCCGGGAAGATCCCACATGCTGCGGAGCAACTAAGCCCATGTGCCACAACTACAGAGCCTGTGCTCTAGAGCCCACAAGCCACAACTACTGAAGCCTGCACACCTAAAGCCTGTGCTGCACAACAAGAGAAGCCACTGCAATGACAAGCCCGAGCACCGCAAAGAAGAGTAGCCCCTGCTCACCACAACTAGAGAAAGCCTGCGTGCAGCAGTGAAGACCCAACACAGCCAAAAATAAATAAATAAATATTTTTTAAAAAGAAGAAAACATAGAACATTATTTGACATAAATTGCAGCAAGATCCTTTTTGACCCACCACCTAGAGTAATGAAAATAAAAACAAAAATAAATAAATGGGACCTAATTAAACTTAAAAGCGTTTGCACAGCAAAGGAAACCATAAACAAGATGAAAAGACAACTCTCAGATGGGTGAAAATATTTGCAAATGAATCAAACGACAAAGGATTAATCTCCAAAATATACAAGTAGCTCATGCAGCTCAATACCAAAAAATCAAACATCCCAATCGAAAGATGGGCAGAAGACCTAAATAAGACATTTTCCCAAAAAAGACACACAGATGGCCAAGAGGCACATGAAAAGATGCTCAACATCACTAATTATTAGAGAAATGCAAAACAAAACTACAATTAGGTATCACCTCACATCATCAGTAAGTCTACAAACAATAAATGCTGGAGTGGGTGTAGAGAAAAGGGAATCCTCTGGCACTGGAGGTGGGAATGCAAATTGATACAGTCACTATGGAGAACAGTATAGAGGTTGCTTAAAAAACTAAAAATAGAATTACCATATGACCCAGCAATCCCTTAGGGCATATACCCTGAGAAAACCATAATTCAAAAAGACACATGCACCCCAATGTTCATTGCAGCTCTATTTACAATAGCCAGGACATGGAAGTAACCTAAATGTCCATCGACAGACGAATGGATAAAAAAGATGTGGTACATTGGCTTCCCTGGTGGCGCAGTGGTTGAGAGTCCGCCTGGTGATGCGGCAGACACGGGTTCGTGCCCCGGTTCGGGAGGATCCCACATGCCGCAGAGCGGCTGGGCCCGTGAGCTATGGCCGCTGAGCCTGTGCGTCCGGAGACTGTGCTCCGCAACGGGAGAGGCCACAGCAGTGAGAGGCCCGCGTACCAAAAAAGACAAAAAAAAAAAAAAAAAAAAAAAAAGATGTGGTACATACATACAATGGAGTATTACTCAGCCATAAGAAGGAACGAAATTGGGTCATTTGTAGAGACATGGACAGACCTAGAGACTGTCATACAGAGTGAAGTAAGTCAGAGAGAGAAAAACAAATATCGTATATTAATGCATATATGTGGAATGTAGAAAAATGGTACAGATGAACCAGTTTGCAAGGCAGAAATAGAGACACAGATGTAGAGAACAAATGTATGGACACCAAGGGGGGAAGGGGGTGGTGAATTGGGAGATTGGGATTGACATTTATACACTAATATAAGGGTCCCCAACCCCTGGGCCATGGACCAGTACCGATCCGCAGCCTGTTAGGAACTGGGCCACACAGCAGGAGGTGAGCAGTTGGTGAGCTAGCAAACCTTCATCTGCCGCTCCCCATTGCATGCATTACCACCTGAACCATTCCCCCTGCCCTGTGGAAAAACTGTCTTCCACGAAATTGGTCCCTAGTGCCAGAAAGGTTGGGGACTGCTGCACTGATATGTATAAAATAGAAAACTAATGAGAACCTGCTGTATAGCATAGGGAACTCCACTTCGCTGTGCAATAAAAACTAACACAACATTGTAAAACAACTATACCCCAATTAAAAAAAAAAACAGAAACACAATGAGGTATCACCTCACTCTGGTCAGAATGGCCATCATCAAAAAATCTACAAACAATAAATGCTGGAGAGGGCACTTCCCTGGTGGTGCAGTAGTTAAGAATCCACCTGCCAATGCAGGGGACATGGGTTCGACCCCTGGTCCAGGAAGATCCCACATGCCACGGAGCAACTAAGCCCTGTGCCACAACTACTGAGCCTGCATTCTAGAGCCCACGAGCCACACTACTGAGCCCATGTGCCACAACTACTGAAGCCCGTGTGCCTAGAGCCCATGCTCTGCAACAAGAGAAGCCACCTCAATGAGAAGCCTGTGCACCACAACCAAGAGTAGCCCCCACTCGATCCAACTAGAGAAAGCCTGTAGGCAGCAACAAAGAGCCAATGCAGCCATAAATAAAAATTTTAAAAGAAAACAATAAATGCTGGAGAGGGTGTGGAGAAAAGGGAACCCTCTGGCACCGTTTGTGGGAATGTAAATTGATACAGCCACTATGGAGAACAGTATGGAGGTTCCTTCCTTAAAAAACTAAAAACAGGGCCTCCCTGGTGGCGTAGTGGTTGAGAGTCCACCTGCCGATGCAGGAGACACGGGTTCGTGCCCCAGTCCGGGAAGATCCCACATGCCGCGGAGCAGCTGGGCCCGTGGACCATGGCCGCTGAGCCTGTTCGTCCGGAGCCTGTGCTTTGCAACGGGAGAGGCCACAGCAGTGAGAGGCCTGCATACCGAAAAAAAAAAAAAAAAAAAAAAAACTAAAAACAGAACTACCATATGACCCAGCAATCCCACTACTGGGCATATACCCTGAGAAAACCATTATTCAAAAAGATACATGTACCCCAGTGTTCATTGCAGCTCTATTTACAATAGTCAGGGCGTGGAAACAACCTAAATGTCCATCGACAGATGAATGGATAAAGAAGCTGTGGTACATATATACAATGGAATATTACTAGGCCATAAAAAGGAACAAAATTGGGTCATTTGTAGTGATGTGGATGGACCTAGAGTCTGTCACACAGAGTGAAGTAAGTCAGAAAGAGAAAAACAAATATCGTATATTAATGCATATATATGGAATCTAGAAAAATGGTACTGATGAACCTATTTGCAGGGCAGGAAAAGAGACACAGATGTAGAGAATGGACTTGCAGACATGGGAGTGTGGGGAAGGGGAGGGTGAGACAAACAGAGAGTAGCAGTGACATATATACACTACTGTGTGTAAAATAGCTAGTGGGAAGCTGCTGCAGAGCACAGGGAGCTCAGTTCGGTGCTCTGTGATGACCTAGAGCAGTGGGATGCAGGGGGTGAGAGGGAGGCGATATTGTATACATATAGCTGATTCATTTTGTTGTGTAGCAGAAACTAACATAAAATTGTAAAGCAATTATACTCCAATAAAAAAATATGTATTATGCTTTGGAATATAAAGTTGTTGTAATTGCAGTCCAAATTCCCAGAAAAGATGCTGAAATGATATAAAGTGAGTAAATTTGACCAGGGACTTGATAGCTAAGTTAAAGGAAAAGTTACAGGTTATAGTGAAATGAAATAATGTCAAAGTATACCACAATCTAATTGCAGTAATCATATAACATTATTTACTCTGTTATACAAAGTAGGTTTTTATTTTTAATAAATACTGCTTGTTTTTTTGCTATAAAACAAAGTAAAGGAACACTTATATCAAGGTTGTAGAATTCACAAGGCCACTCTAGGGAGTGTTTGGCAAAGTCTTTCTTTCTTTTTTTTTTTTTTTTATCAAACCCTCGCCCCCTGCAGTGGAAGGGTGGAGACTTAACCATTGGACCACCAGGGAAGTCCCTGGCAGAAGTCTTTGAGGGAGTCTGTTGTAGGAGGTTTAGGCCATTTAACTTTTTTTTTTTTTTAAGAGAGATTCTGATAACTCAATCCCCTTGTAGCAAACATAGATAGGCATTAGAGGCCAAGTCTTTGCCCTTTCATGGTTGAAATCCTTTTCCTCAAAATTGACTGGATATATTTAATAGTTTGCTGCCTTCGGGCTTCCCTGGTGGCGCAGTGGTTGAGCGCTAAAAAAAAAAAAAAAAAAAAATAGTTTGCTGCCATATGTTTTTAACTTAGGTAAATATTTGTCAATTTAATTTATTATAAAATCTAGGGTTGGACTTCCTGGTGGCACAGTGTTTAAGAATCTGCCTGCCAATACAGGGGACACGGGTTCGAGCCCTGGTCCGGGAACATCCCACATGCCATGGAGCAACTAAGCCTGTGTGCCACAGCTACTGAGCCTGCGCTCTAGAGCCTGCGAGCCACAACTACTGAGCCCACGTTCTGCAACTACTGAAGCCTATAAGCTTAGAGCTTGTGCTCCGCAACAAGAGAAGCCATTGCAATGAGAAGCCCATGCACTGCAACAAAGAGTAGCCCCTGTTCGCCACAACTAGAGAAAGCCCCCACGCAGCAATGAAGACCCAATGCAGCCAAAAAAAAAAAAAAGGAAAGAAAAATCTAGGATTACCTATGTACATAACATACACAGTCTTACTGTTTCCTTAATATCTACTATTTATTGAGTAACTACTATGCATAAGAAACTGTAAAAGTTATGACATTGCAAATATTTATTGAAGGCCTTTTATATGCCAAGCATTACTAGGAGGAGTGACAAACAAGGCAGAGTTATATCTCCTGTGGAACTTGGATATTAATGTCATCCTGTGAGATTGGTATTTACCTAAAGTTATATGAGTATTAGTAACTAGGGATCTCAGATATAAACCTAACCTCTAACCATTCAATATGAAATAGTAGCACATCCCCGCCCAACACACTCCTTTATCAAACTTGAAGGGGAGACTCTGTCTCTTTTGTGCTCTTCTGTATCCCCACAGTCTAGGGCAGTGCTCACCTGGTTTAAAGGAGTGCTCTATAATGTTTGTTAAAATGAATGAGGGTCTGGGGTTCAAACTCACTAAGGCACAGAGAGGTTTGATACTTTGCCCAAGGTTAAATGGTAAATCACAAAACTAGGGTTCGGACCTAGGTCTGATCAACTCCAAAGTTTGTGGTCTTAGCCACCAGAGTGTACCTTCTGTCTTGCATGTGTTAGAAAGTCTGAAAAGCTTTTTTCATTGAATCTTTCTGCACTCAATATCAAAGATTTTAAAAGTTCTATTTAAATGTGTCCACTAGATGGCAACCTCCATTTCAAAATCATGGAAGTTTTACAAACTTTTTAAAATAAATATATAGAAAACTACAGAAGTTAACATATCAAATCCTGTACATGCACCATCCATAATTAATAACTGTTAACATTTTGTTGCCTTTACTTCAGATCATTTTCTGAAGAGGAAGGATGTACAGATAAATTCCTCACCTTTCTTTCCCTAGTCCAATTTCCCTCCCTGAAGGAAACCACTATCATGAATTTAGTATGGAACCAGTCCATGTTTTTATATTTATTGTATGAATACATAAATAACACATGTCAGACTGTAGTACCTTTTTTACAAGTTTATAAATGGTACCTTAATTCAGACCAAAGAAAACTTAGGATTTTAGCTATGGTAACTTAATACTTTGTTTTGGAAAAAACCTGAGCATCAGAGCATTATTTTTTCCAACTGACAACTCTTAGAATTTAATAACACATCTGGAAAAAATGCTTGCCAAAAAAATTTTTTTAAATTCATTAACACTCATCAATCCAAAAGATAAGAAAGGAGAGAAAAGAAACAGGCAGGACAAATTGCCCAAAATAAAATTATAGAAATCTATGTGTATTAGTAATGATAATAAATAAAAATGCACTGGGCATTAGTTAAATATTAAAAATTGTCACATTGGATTAGAAAATAAAATCCAGCTATATGTTGTTTATATAAGGGGTAAATCTAAAATATAAGGATACAGCAAGGTTGAAAGTAAAGGCATGGAAAAAGTTATACAGCCAAATATTAGCCAAAAGAAAGCATTAGTATAGCTATATTTATATTGAACAAAATAGACTTTAAAGGAAAAAATTATTACTTGGGACAAAGATGGTCACTATAAAATGAAAAAAGATTTAACTCACTTGGAAGATAAAACACATCTAAACTTGGATACACCCAATAATACAGGGTAAAGATGTTAAGCAAAATGCAGAAATATAAGGAGAAAGAAAAATTCACAATCTTAGTAGAATTTAACATACCTCTCTCATAATTGATACAAAAATCAGGAAAATCATCAGTACAAAGACTTGAACAATAAAAAAACTTGACCTAACATACTAAATTCCATCAACTGTAAGCCACCGTTGATTGTAAAGCAAGCTATATCTTAAGTACCACTAAGAAAGAAAAGCCACTGCCAGTTAAACTACGCCATGCCATTGATGGCCAGATGCATACTGATTTCAGAGATGTTTAAATGTGAAAAACATACATCTTTTAATCAGTGAAATCTGATGTAGAAAATACAACTGTAAATAACACATAAGAGTATTTATGAAAATAGAACCATATAATTTGGGCAGTAAAGTTAAGTCTCAACAAATTTTCAAAGGACTGTTTTCATACAGACTATGTTCCACTGATCTATGTGTGTCTATCCTTTCACCAAAACCACACTGTCTTGATTACTGTAGCTTCATAGTAAGTCTTGAAATCAGGTGGTATGAATTCTTCAAGTTTTATTTTTTATTTTTCCCCTAAAATTGTTTTGGCCATTCCAGTTTCTTTGCCTTTCTATATGAATTTTAGAATTAGCTGATCTGTATCTATAAAAGAAGATCCTGCTGGGATTTTGACTGGGGTTGTGTTAAAACTATACACAGATCAACTGGGGAAGAACTGACATTTAACAATATTCATCCAATTCATAAACACAATATATTTCCACTTATTTAGTGTTTGATTTTTTTTCTTCAGTGTTTTGTAGTTTTTGGCAGAGACCATGCACATATTTTGTTAGATTTATACCTAATTACTACTTCTTTTTCTTTTTTCTTATAGGTATATTGAATGTTTAAATTTCAGTTTCCAACTGTTGGCTAATATATAAAAAGAGGAATTTTGTCCTGTAATCTTATTATAAATTCACTTATTAGTTCGAGGAGCTCTGAAAATAGATTTTCTTGTGGGGGGAGGGGTTCTATTGAGATAGTGGCATTTCTGAATAGAGACAGTTTTATATCTTTCTTTAAAGTCTGTATGCCTTTATTTTTAAAATAAATTTATTTATTTTATTTATTTATTTTTGGCTGTGTTGGGTCTTCATTTCTGCATGTGGGCTTTCTCTAGTTGCAGCAAGCAGGGGCTACTCTTCGTAGTGGAGTGCGGGCTTATCATTGTCTTCTTTTGTTGCAGAGCATGGGCTATAGGTGCGTGGGCTTCAGTAGTTGTGGTGCGTGGGCTCAGGAGTTGTGGCTCATGGGCTCCAGAGCGCAGACTCAGTAGCTGTGGTGCACGGGCTTAGTTGCTCCGTGGCATGTGGGATCTTCCCGGACCAGGGCTCGAACCCGTGTTCGAGCGGATTCTTAACCACTGCACCACCAGGGAAGCCCTGTATGCCTTTATCTTGCTTTATTGTACTGCCTAGGATTTCTAGTATAATGTTAAATAGAATTGGTAAGAGTGGACTTTTTTTTTCTTTGCTGCGCCATGCAGCTTGTGGGATCTTAGTTCCCCGACCAGGGACTGAACCCACGTCCTGGCAGTGAAAGCGCCAAGTCCTAACCATGGACTGCCAGGGAATTCCCACCACTGCTTTTCAACATCATACTGTTAAGTCCTAATGCAATAAGATAAGAAAAGGAAATTAAAGGTATACAGATTGGGAAGGAAGAAATAAAATCGTCTTTGTTCACAGATGATATGTTAATCTATTAGAAAATCCAAAAGATCTGACAAAGAAACTCCTGGAACTAATAAGTGATTACAGCAGGGTTGCAGGATACAAGGTTAATTTAAAAAAGTCAATTTCTTTCGAATATACCAGCAATGAACAACTGGAATTTGAAATTAAAAATACAATACTATTTACATTAGCACCCCCCAAAATGAAATACTTAGGTATAAATCTAACAAAATATGTACAAGATCTATATGAGGAAAATTACAAAACTGATAAAAGAAATCAAACAAGAACTAAATAAATGGACAGGTATTCCATGTTAATGGACAGAAAGACAACATTGTCAGGATGGCAGTTCTTCCCAACTTGTTCTACAGATTCAATACAAGCCCAATCAAAATCCCAGCAAGTTATTTTGTGGATATCAACAAACTGCTTCTAAAGGTTATACACAGTGAAAAAAGACTCAGAATAGACAACACAATATTGAAGGAGAAGAACAAAGCTGGAGAGCTGACAGTACCTGACTTCAAGACATACCATAGTGGGACTTCCCTGGTGGTCCAGTAGTTAAGACACCACACTTCCACTGCAGGGGCCACAGGTTCAACCCCTGGTCAGGGAACTATGATCCCATATGCCAAGTGGTCAAAAAGAAAAAAAAAAGTTAAGAAAAAAGACATAACACAGAGCTACAGTAATCAAGACAGGGTGATATTCGCAAAAGAACAGACAAATAGATCAATGGAACAGTACAGAGAGCCCAGAAATAGACCCACATAGATACAGTCAAGTGATCTTCAACAAAGGAGCAAAGGCAATACAATGGAGCAAAGACAGTATTTTAAATAAGTGGTGCTGGAACAACTGGACATCCACATTAAAAAAAAAAAAAAAGAATCTAGACACAGACTTTATATCCTCCACAAAAATTAACACAAAACGGACCACAGACCTAAATGTAAAACACAAAAGTATAAAACTCTTAGAAGATAACATAGGAGAAAATCTAAATGACCTTGGGTTTGTCAATGACTCCAAAAGTATGATCCATAAAAGAAAGAACTGATAAATTGGACTTCATTAAAACTAAAAGTTTCTGCTCTGTGAAAGACAATGAAAAAGACAAGCCACAGACTGGGAGAAAATATTTGCAAAAGACATATCTAATAGAGGACTGTTAACCAAAAAATACAAAGAGCTCTTAAAACTCAACAATAAGAACCTGATTAAAAGATGGGCCAAAGACCTTAACAGACATCTCATCAATAAGATATATAGATGGCAAACAAACATGTGAAAAGATGATCCACATCATGTCATCAGGGAGATGCAAATTAAAACAATGAGATACCACTAATACATCCATTAGAATAGCCAAAATCCAAAACACTTGTAACACCAAATGCTCGTGAACAACATGAACTCTCAGTCATTGCTAATGGGAATGAAAAAATGGTGCAGACACTTTGGAAGACAGTTTGGCAATTTCTTACAAAACTAAACATACTCTTATCATATGATCCAGCAGTTGCACTGTTTGGTATTTGCCAAAGGAGCTGAAAACTTATGTTTACCCAAAAACCTGCACACAGATGTTTACAGCAAATTTATTCATAACTGCCAAAACTTGGAAGCAACCAAGATGTCCTTCAATAGGTGAATGGATGAACTGTGGTATATCCAGATAATGGAATATTATTGATCACAAAAAAGAAATGAGCTCTTAAGCCATGAAAAGACATGGAGGGGGACTTCCCTGGTGGTCCAGTGGTAAAGAATCCTCCTTCCAATGCAGGGTTCAATCCCTGGTCGGGGAACTAAATCCCACATGCTCCGGGGCAACTAAGCCCGTGCACCACAACTACTGAGCTCACGTGCCTCAACAAGAGAGCCCACGTGCTGCAAACTACAGAGCCCAGGCACTCTGGAACCCACACGCCACAACTAGAGAGAAAAAACCCCACGCCACAACTAGAGAGAAGCCCGAGCACCACAACGAAGACCCCGCATGCCGCAACTAAGACCCGACACAGCCAAAAAAATAATAAATTAAATAAATAAATAAAATAAACATTAAAACAAGAAAAGACATGGAGGAATGTTAAATGCATATTACTAAGTAAAAGAAACCAATCTGAAAAGGCTACATACTGTAGGTATGTATTATACAGTATTCTGAAAAAGGCAAAACTATGGAAACAGTAAAAGATGAGTGGCTGCATTAATGAAATGAATAAGACAAAGATAAACACATAAAAGACCTAAGTAGGTACTTAATATAATTAATGAATGTCCCCTAAATATATATATGAAAAGATATTCAAATACTCAAATTCATTTAAAGTCAGGAAAATGCAGATTGAAACCATGAGTTCTCAATTCATACCAACAAGCTTGGTAAAAAATTAAAAAGCATCTATGATAATATAAATAATGGGAACGTTTACATGCTGCTAGTTGGACAGTATGTTGGTATAACATTTCAGAAAACTATTTGGCATTATTTAGAGAAGGTGATGGTGTATATTCTGTAAGAGTCAGCCATCCTAACCTGGTATATAGTTCAAAGAAACTCATGCTCACATCCATAATAGTATTAGTTGTAAGAGCAAAACTCTGGAAACAATTCAAATGTTCATCAGTAATAGATTCCAATGTAGATAAATACATCATGGCATATTCACACCATGCATATGGTAAAAATAAATGAATTACAGTTATAAATAACCACATGAATGAATGCTGAGAACGCAATAGTGAATGAAACAAAACTAGCTGCAGAAGAAAATGAACTGGGCTTCCCTGGTGGCGCAGTGATTGAGAGTCCGCCTGCCAATGCAGGGGACACGGGTTCGTGCGCTCCGCAACGGGAGAGGCCACAACAGTGAGAGGCCCGCATACCGCAAAAAAAAAAAAAAAAAAGAAAATGAACTGCATGATTCAATTGATATAAAGTTTAAAAACATGCAAAACTAAACATGCTGTCCAATATGGTAACCACTAGCTACAGGGCTAACGTGACTGAGGAGCTAAATTTTAATTTAAATTTAAACTTAAATTGTCACCTGTCACTAGTGACCACCATACTATACAGTCAGGTTTATAAAGAGAATCAATGGAATACTAAGTACAAAGTTCAGAATATTGGTTTTTTTCTAAGGGAAAGAGAAAGGGACAGAATCAGGGATAGGTACACGGGGATTTCCAAAGTAACAATAATGTTCTATTTCTTAAATAGGTATCCTTACATTGTTTTTATTCTTTAAACTGTACATAAACTGTACGATAAACATTCCTTCAAAACGATTAAATATTTAACAAAACAAAAATAGTGAATGAGGTTATGGGTACACAGAAGTTTATTCTGTTATTATTTAAAGTCTACATAATAAAATATTTTTATTAAAAAGATTTCTAGCACTAACTCAAGTGGAGCAAGGGACAACCAAGAAGAATAAAATCTCCCCTAACTCCAGACCCAATCAACCCTACCATCCTACATTCCCCGCCCCACCATTCCCCAGGCCCCAGGCTCAGCACTAATGCCCTCATCCTCCTTCAAAGATAGGAGAAACAAGATGCATTATCTACCGCTATGTAACAAATTATTCCAAAACTTAGCAGCTTAAAACAACAAAATTTTGTTATCTCACAATTTCTGTGGGTCAAGAATTTTGAGTGTGGCTTGGGGGATGTCTCTGGCTTCAGGCCTCTCACGAGGTTGCATTTAGGATCTTAGCCAGAACTGTGGTCTCATCTGAAGGTTTGACCTGGGAAAGATCTGCTTCCTAGCTCACTCATGTGGTGTGGTTTGCTTCTTCGTAGGCTGTTAGATTGACTATGACTGTAGGCTACTCCATAGGCCCATAAGGCAGCTCATAATATGGCAGCCAACTTCCCTCAGAGCAAGAGAGCTAGAGAAAATGTTCAAGACAAGTCACAATCTTTTCATAATCTAGTCTTGGAAGGGATAGCCCATCCCCTCTGCCACCATCTGTTTGCTACAAGCATGTCACTAAATCCAGCCAACTTAGAGTTGCCAACTTAGGGGAGGGGCTAACAAAGGGTTTGAATACCAGGAGACAAGGCTAATTAAAGGCCATCTTGGAGGCTGCCTACCACACCAGAGAATATCTGTCTGCTGACTGGAGTGATCCCACAAAGAAAGGAAGTAGCAATGCAGGAGAGAAGAGTGAAGACCTAGAGAAGGCAGAGGAAATCCAGGCCTAGGACCTTTGCATGTACTGGTCCACTGCATTTTTCATTGCTCTTTCATGACTTGGCTGCATGTACCTGTTTTTGATCAGGATATGGAAAAGAAATCTGTTGAATGTCTGTTATCTGCCACAGCAAGACCAGTCATTTGCCCTGCTTACAATGCCATACCCAATCTGATCACATCCCTCCCCCACAGAAACAACCCCAACTGTGTTTCCCCCCTTTCAAGTATCATCTTTCACTAAACTATTTGGGGACCAGTCAATTTGTTTCCTGTTCTGCCCCTGGGTCAGGTCAGTTCATGCTGCAACTTGTTTATCCAATACCACCTGCTTCCCTCCCACTGATTTCAGCTCAGCCCAGGAGCTTCTGTTCTCTTTCCACTTGTTACCACCTGTAAGCCTCAACTAATAGGCTCCTTTGATTTAATGCAGCCAACCATGACAAACTAGGAGGATGATATGAGAACAGTGCTGTCCTTTTGCTGACCCCTACTTTCATTCCCCACCATGTGACCAGCCTCCCAGACTACCACAAGCCCACACTGTGCCCTTGTTACTGAAGGAGTCAGGTTAACTGAGGAAACGTTTAGCACAGCTCAAGATAGCAATGATAAAACAAGTGAAAACCAAACATTACACATCATTGTTCTTAAAAACCATGGGTCAACCCGCCACAGTGAAACTCTCACAGATATCTTTTTGGCTCGGGCCTGGCCTTCTGCCATGTTGTTGGGCGGCCTGCTTCTTTCCTCTCTCTCCTCCTTTACACACTGAAAAATTTCTCTTCATTATGCTGAGCATACTTATACCCCTAAGTACAAAGCAAGGTCCAAGCCTACTACTGCATATCCAAAACCATAGTAAATGGTTCTGCTAAAGGGAAGAAGGGCCATACACAATCCTGGACTCCAAAAAGAATCAAATCAAATACAAAACCAGGAAGAAGCCTTCAACTTAGTTTTTTCTCTTATATATCCTGATCAAAAATTTTAAGGTATGGTTTCTCTCTCAGTCTCTTAAAGATAACAGAAAATAGTAAAAAAACAAACAAACAAAAAAAAACCCTAAAATTATACACACACATTGTATTATTATTACTATGGTGGTTAATTTTATGTGTCAACTTGATAGGGCTAAGGGACGCTCAGATCACTGGTAAAATATTATTTCTGGGTGTGTCTGTGAGGGTGTTTCTGAAGGAGATTACCATTTGAACTAGTAGACTGAGTAAAGAAGATCTGCCGTCACCAATGTTGGATGGGTATCATTCACTCCAATCCACTGAGGGCCCAAACAGAACAAAAAGGTGCACCAAGGGCAATTTCTCTTTCTTTCTCCTTGAGTTGAGACATCCATCTTTCCTGCCTTCTCACATCAGAGCTCCTGGTTCTCTGGCCTTTCGTTTGGGACTGAATTATACCACTGGTTTTCCAGCTTGCAGATGGCATATCATGAGACTTCTCAGCTTCCATAATTGTGTGAGCCAATTCCCATAAATAATCTCTTATATATCTCTATATATCCTATTGGTTCTGTTTCTCTGGAGAAACACACATAAATACATATCCATACCTTTACTTAGTCTGTCTTCACTACATCTCCTTCCTCTTCTTGATCTTCCCCCTCTACCTAGGTCCAGCTCACACTCCCCTCCTGCAGGGAGCCTTCCCAGACTGCCACAGCCCACACCAATCCCTTGTGTCTGAATTCATATTAGGCTTCGGTGTCATGGTTTCCTTCTTTGTTCCCCAAGTGAGTTACCCCTGATTTTCTCTGCTAGCCAAGTTATAAAGTTCTCTGGGTCAGAGGACCAGGTCTTAACACACCTCCCATGATAGGATACTTATTTTGGTGTATGGTACATAGTATCAGGTTAATACTTACTTGTTCAGTGGATCGATTAACTGGAGCCACTTATCTGTGCTCTTTTCCCACAGTGTTTGTAATGTCAAGGGGCATCTTGGGGGTTCTGATGGGGCAAGGAATAATGTACCTCTCAGGCTGGGGACTCGTGTGTGTGTGTGTGTGTTTGGGGTGGGGGTGGGTGCAGTGACCTTTAGTCAGGCTTTGTCCTCAACTTCCAGGCAGGTTCTTACATTTTTTTTTGGCGGGGGGTGCGCTTGAAGGCATGAACCCACGCCCCCTGTAGTGGAAGCGTGGAGTCTTAACCACTGGACCACCAGGGAAGTCCCTGCAAGTCTTTACATTTGATTTAATCAGCTCACCCTGAGGTGACCAGTCGAAGGTAAACTACTACAAAACAATGATGAGATCAATGTGCATTACAGAAATTGGGCTCCCCCAATGCCCACATTGTCTCAAATCCCAACCTCTACACTTGCTTTGCCTTCTGCTTTACGTCTCCCTTCCCCAGCTTACCCACTTCAGTTTAGGTGCTCTTACTTCAGGAAGCCTTCCTGGCCTTGAAGTCTGAGCCACTCCAGAGGTTCCAGCAGCTCCCCTCGCACCACAACAGTCCTACTGTACCATCTAAGTGTGTAGATCTGGCTCAGGAAGGTCTCGCCAGTTAGCGAATCCCCAGATCCTGGCTGAGGGCGAAACATTTCATTGGTCGCGTAACTAGAATACCGGCTGAGGCCTTGACTCATCCGGGCATTTCCGCAGCCTCACAGGCCTCAGCCACCATCAAAACCCCTCGCCTACTTCGCTTGCGTGGCGTCGCCCCCCCACCCCGCCCCCCGCCCCCCGCACCTAGCCAGCCGCACAGCTCCCACGTCTCCCACCTCGCCCACCTCCTCTGCCAGGCTGCTCAGGCCGAGGGCCCACAGGCTCGCGGGGTGGGGGGAGGGGGCGGGGGGAGCGGGCAGGAAATGCCTGCCGCCATCTTGCCCACCAGGAGTTCCGACATGGGGCTGGGGCTCCTGAGCGCAGCGCTGTTGTTTCTGGGGGGCGCTCTCATATGCTCAGAACACTACTCACTCTCCGAAAGGAGTGGGCGCGGCTCCTCGCGGGAACAGGCCAGAGGTCGGAGGTGGCTTGAGGCCGTGAGTGGGAGGCCCAGGGCGCAGAAGGAGCACCAGGCCCCGGAAGAGGAAGGGTTGAACGCAAAGGGCAGTATCTGTTCATTCTTCTCTTTGGACAGTCGTCCTTGCCTTTTTCCCACTTAAGTAGTATTTGAATTTGGGGCCCTCCTTTTCTGTTTTTCCAATTGCCTTTAACTAAAAATTTACGGATCCGAGCAGTCCGATTTTAATGACTGTAGTAGTAGTACTAATAGTAAAGATGCCATACACTTCTGCGTCTGTATATGCGCCTCAAAACATTCTGGGGTTTGTCATTCCCATTTTGCAGACTAATAATTCATTGGAATTCAAAGATGAAAGGGCTGTTAGGTGACTTTTTCATACTACAGTTAAGAAGAATTAACCCAACAAGTTAAATGGCAAGTATTAGAACTTGTAGCTCTTGGTTGACCAGTCCCAGGCTCTTTTAGTGGCTGTTTCACACAGGGAAAAATGTGATACCTGGGCAGAGAAACTTACCTCATTGTTATACTTCTCAGGAGAAGAGTTTTTAAATTGATGAATTGTGCTGATTTAATGTCTTTCTATTTGTAAATAAGCAATTAAGGCATGTTTGTCTTAACTCTCTAAGATTTTTTTTCAAAATATGGGCATGGCTTAGGTATCCAGCTTGCTTTATGAGTTTTTTAAATAGGAATTTCAAATATTATATTAACGTGTTAAGATTATAAAGTAATACATATAATAATATGTTCAGTCCAAATAATATCATTTTTATTTTTAGATTGTGGAACAGCACCACTTGCAAATATGTTCAAGGGGTCTCGGATTGTAGGGGGCACAGAAGCTCAAATTGGCGCATGGCCATGGCTAGTTAGCCTACAGATTCAATCTGGCAGATATCTTGCTCATGTATGTGCGGGAAGCTTAGTTAAAAATAGATGGGTCCTCACGGCTGCCCACTGCACTAAGGACACTAGGTATGTATTCAGAACAGAACTCTTATTTTATTCTCTTGGGGGATATTTTGAAGTGGCAGAGGACCACTTGACTTCAGCCATGTTCAGTTAAGCCATATGTTTCCAGGTAGCCATATGCCTTATACTGAATAGTACACTGAATATTTGTTGAAATAAATCCTTTAAGTCAGAGGTCAGCAAACATTTTCTATAAAGGCAGTAACTATTTTAGGCTTTGCAGGCCATACTCAACTCTGTCACAGTAGAACCAAAGTGGGCATAGATGATACATCATTGAATGAGGGTGCTGTGATCCAATAAAACTATTCATGAACACTGAAATTTGAACAAAATCCTATTTTGTCATTTGGGGTTTTCCCCAACCATTTAAAAGTGTAAAAAACATTCTTTGTTTATGGGCTGTATAAAAATAGGAGACAGGCCAGATTTGGCCTGTGGGTTGTAGTTTGTTGGACCTTGCTTTAAATAATAAATAGCTTTTCTTTTAGCTTTAAAAATTATTGTATTGTAATCATGTATTTGTCTTTCTCACCATTAGATCATGGTGAGACAAGTCCATGAAGACAAGAACTACATGTTTTATTTTGTATTTCTGGTACTAATACAGGAGTTGGCCTACTTTATAGGAGACATAATATTTATTGAGTCTATGGATGATGTCAGTCTTGGAGAAATAGATTTACCACAGTTATAATAGAACTTTATGACCCTCCTAACATTTAAAATGAAGCTCTAAGATAAATACTGTGGAAAACTGTGGTACCTGTCATACAGTCTCTCTTTAGTCTCTAATTTTTATGAGCTATCTCGGAGAAGAATGAAAAGTCTCTAAGAAAAACTAACAACAACTTCAAAATTCAACTGAGGGTAACTGGCCTGATGGGGTTCATAAGGTTTTAATCTTTTAATCTGTATACCACATTTTAAAAACATGCATTTCAGTTCCATAAATTGGCCTCTTGAGGAATAGAGATCAGAAAAATGGGAAGCTATTAAGGTATAAACCCAAGGGTATAGAAAAAGATGTAGAAAAAAGCTTCAGAGTTAGAAATCAATTCTGGTCTTTCAGGTGTGGGTGTTTTACAACTCTTTTATAAAATTCTGTCTTTAAAAACTGCTTTTCAACAGCTTTCAAACCTTAAACCAAGGAAGGAAAAGCCTGCTTGGTATGGTTTGAAGATTCTTGGAAAAGTTCTTCTCACCTATTAAGTCCTGATATTGTGCCTTTACTAGTCTGTTCCTTTGACACAGTGGGGAGAACAATGCATTTGGAGAGGGGCGACCTGTATCCTAGTCCTCCTCTGACATTTTGTGGTGCAGTGGCTTTAAGTAAGATTTCAGAACCTACTAGATATACCGCCTTGGTCAAATAATATAGCTTTGTTATATTGTCATAAAATCTTAGAGTTCAAAGAGGTATTTTAAAGGTGTGGTTCAATTCTCTGTCCTGTATATGAATCCTTGTTAAAGTATTGAAGTAGGGGGCTTCCCTGGTGGCGCAGTGGTTGCGCGTCCGCCTGCCGATGCAGGGGAACCGGGTTCGCGCCCCGGTCTGGGAGGATCCCACATGCCGCGGAGCCGCTGGGCCCGTGAGCCATGGCCGCTGAGCCTGTGCGTCCGGAGCCTGTGCCCCGCAACGGGAGAGGCCACAGCAGAGGGAGGCCCGCATACCACAAAAAAATAAATAAATAAATAAATAAAAATAAAGTATTGAAGTAAAGGGTTCTCTAGTCTGAAATAATTATTGCTTTAATGCATTGAGTCAGGCATTTTTTCAGACACAATTTCCACTACTCTTCACAACCACTCTTTACTGTAGGGAGACCCTGACTGGAAAGCAGTGAAATCAGGGATCAAATCCAGGTGTGTCATAATGAAAATCCACACACATAACCTTAACTATATCATTTGGCTCTCTACTTGAAACATCTCTTGTGATGATGAACTGCTACCTCGGGAAGAATTTCATTTAAATTTTGTGCAGCTTTATTTCTTAGAAAGCCTTTCCTTATGTTGAACTAAGTGTCTTGATTTTCATTCTGCCTTCTGAAGCCATATATATTATACCTCATTACTCTTCCAAGCATTTGAAGATAATATTATATTTCACTTAACAGTTCTCAAGGCTAAATCTTATTGATATTTTTACCCCTTTACTCAACAAACATTTACTAAATGTATATTATATACTAGGGACTGGGCTAGGTGCTGAGGAAGTCGACATTACTGAGGTGTAGTCTGTATTTTTCAGGAGTACCTCCTGTCTCTGAAGACACTGCCACTTCTATTCCTGTTCCCCCTCATTTCCTAAACCTTGCACCATCAGTTATCCCTTATTCCTTCTTATAACATGAAAGACACGCTCTGAGATTAGGTATTGTTTAAGAATGTTACATATAACTCTGTATTTTAAAAAAGCCCTCCCAGTAGCCCTCTGAGATAGCTATTATCACCTGAGGAGTCAGAGATCAGAGATATTTGCTAATTTTCCCAAGATCACATTGCTGTAAAGTGGCAACCTATTGATTTAAACCTTGTCTCAAATCTATAGCTGTTTCATTATACCTCATTGTCTCTTTAGTATTTTTCAATATTTTCCTCTTGCTTCTTCCCTACAGCCTTCAAACATGTTTAAGTCACCTCATCGTTAAACAAACAAACAAACCCTACCTGTTTCTGTTCTTCCTTTCACTACTAGACTCATTGAAAGAAAGACTCCCTTTTGCTTCACATGCATTGACTCATAAAATCCCAATTGCAGTCTGATTTTTGTAGCCAGAACACACTATTAAAGATCCACCTCTATGCCAAATCCAATGACCTCTACTCAATCCCCATCCTATTTCATCTGTATAACATCTGGCAAAGTTGACTGCTGTTCTCTCTTTTTTTTTTTTTTTTTTGGCCATGCCGCATGGCTTGTGGGATCTTAGTTCGCCAACCAGGGATTGAACCCGGGCCCTCACCAGTGAAAGCTTGGATTCCTAGCCACTGGACTGCCAGGGAATTCCTTCCTATCTCTTTTCTTGATTTTTAAGACACCACTATTCTCTACCTTAAAAATTTTTTTCCTTATTCCCTGAGTCTTTGTCTTCTTTTAAATGGCAGTATTTTCAAGAGTTCCACCTTCTATCCTCTTGCCTTATCATCTGCACTCTTCCCTAGAGATGTCTCATCTACTGTTTTAGGAGTCATCATGTCCTGGCAACTCCCAAGTCTCTCCAGCTGAGTCGTATTTCCAGCTCCATACTATACGTATATATTGGAGTCACATTCCCAACAAGTCCAAACATGAACTTTTAAACTCTTTCCTCTAGAGAAGAGTCTCGGCAGCCCTGAAGGCTTTCAGGTCATTAATAAGTCCTCAGGCCCCTGCTAGCACAGGGAGCTTCATGGACCTGTCAGCAATTAAGGAACAAAAGTAATGAAGATTTACATAAACTTTGGTATGTTCTCCTGAAAGAAACATGCTCCTAACTCTACAGCAGGAGGCTAAGCGGCAGAGATTGCCAATGCCAAGTCTAAAGCGGTTAGAAAAGGTAGTAGATTCCATGGATGCATTAGATAAAGTTGTCCAGGAAAGGGAAGGTGCCCTCAGACTTCTTCAGACTGGTCAAGAAAAAGCTAGACCTGGTTCTTGGAGAAGAGACATCTTTGGAAGAATCATCTGGCACAAGTTCAAGCAGTAGCCTATACCCTGGTACCTAAATAAAAGAAACAATAGAAAACGATTCTTTGCAGTGCCCTACGTGGAACGTTTTGTCAGATTGAGAATTGAGAAACAAGCCTGCATCAAAGCAAGGAAGACAAGTCTAGCAAGCAGGAAATTAAAGTTTCTTCAGGAAAAGTTTCCATATCTTTCTGAAGCCCAGAAATCAAGTCTTATCTAAGATATCTGAACTCTTAATTTACCATTTTGTTTTTCTTGGATTACAATCTGTATACAAAAGTGAATACATACTAAGTGGTTTATAAATAACTTGTGTTTTTAGTCAAATGACTATCAACTGGGACTACCCTGGTGGCGCAGAGGTTAAGATCCTCCTGCCAATGCAGGGGACATGGGTTTGAGCCCTGGTCTGGGAAGACCCCACATGCTGTGGAGCAACTAAGCCCGTGTGCCACAACTACTGATTCTGTGCTCTAGAGCCTGTGAGCCACAACTACTGAGCCTGCTTACCTAGAGCCCGTGCTCCACAAGAGAAGCCATCGCAATGAGAAGCCCACGCATCGCAATGAAGAGTAGCCCCTGCTCGCTGCAACTAGAGAAAGCCTGTGCGCAGCAACAAAGACCCAACACGGCCAAAAATAATTAATTAATTTTTAAAAAATGACTATCAACTGTTCTAAGTGTTATTATGGCA
The DNA here is from genome assembly GCF_002837175.3 of Physeter macrocephalus. Lineage (NCBI taxonomy): Eukaryota > Metazoa > Chordata > Mammalia > Artiodactyla > Physeteridae > Physeter > Physeter macrocephalus. The sequence goes on along the minus strand of NC_041219.1, from coordinate 88,383,905 downwards.
TGCTAAATCTGGAAGTGGTCAAAATTAGGTATAAAGTTCAGATTAAATTCCCATCTTATTAAAAAAAAATCTTTCCTCTAATTCTATCCCTTCTCTATTTTCTCAGATAACAGCCTCACCAACAGTTCCATTACCTAGAGAGTTAGCTGACTCTCTCTGTGCAATATCTCTTAAATTTGCTTCTTTTTGTCCCCCAATACTCCCCACTGATGAGAAGTAGATTCAGAATATCAGTCTCCATATCCCTAGTTCATTACTTACACTATTACTATGGTAACTATCTGAATGAGTGTGAAGTGGTATCTCATTGTGGTTTTGTTGTTATTTTAATTAATTTATTTATTTTAGGCTGCGTTGGGTCTTCATTGCTGCGTGCGGGCTTTCTCTTGTTGCGGTGAGCGGGGGCTACTCTTCATTGCGGTTCATGGGCTTCTCATTGCGGCGGCTTCTCTCACTGTGGAGCATGGGCTCTAGGCACTCCGGCTCAGTAGTTGTGGCTCACGGGCTCTACAGCACAGGCTCAGTAGTTGTGGCACATGGTCTCAGGTGCTCCACGGCATGTGGGATCTTCCCGGACCAGGGCTTGAACCCATCATTTTAATTAATTTATTTATTTTAGGCTGCGTTGGGTCTTCATTGCTGCGTGCGGGCTTTCTCTTGTTGCGGTGAGCGGGGGCTACTCTTCATTGCGGTTCATGGGCTTCTCATTGCGGCGGCTTCTCTCACTGTGGAGCATGGGCTCTAGGCACTCCGGCTCAGTAGTTGTGGCTCACGGGCTCTACAGCACAGGCTCAGTAGTTGTGGCACATGGTCTCAGGTGCTCCACGGCATGTGGGATCTTCCCGGACCAGGGCTTGAACCCATCGTCCCCTGCACTGGCAGGTGGATTCTTAACCACTGCGCCACCAGGGAAGTCCCTCATTGTGGTTTTGAGTCACATTTCCCTAATGATTAGTGATGTTGAGCATTTTTCCATGTGATTTCTGGCCATTTGTATTTCTTCTTCTTTATTTTTAAGGTTTATTTTATTTTATTTGTGGCCACACAATGTGGCATGCAGGATCTTAGCTCCCAGACCAGGGATCGAACCCATGCCCCCTGTAGTGGAAGCATGGATTCTTAACCACTGAACCACCAGGGTAGTCCTGTATTTCTTCTATGGAGAAACGTCTATTCAAGTCCTTTGCCCATTTTTGAACTCGGCTGTCTGGATTTTTTGTGGATGTTGAACTGTAGGAGTGCTTTATATATCCTAGATATTAATCCCTTGTCAAATATATGATATACAAATATTTTCTCCAGTTCTGTGCATTGTCTTTTCACTCTCTTGGAAGTGTCCTTTGATGCACAAGTTTTTAATTTTGATCAAGTCCAATTTATCTATTTTTTTCTTTTGTTGCCTGTGCTTTTGGTGTCATATCCAAGAATCACTGCCAAATCCAATATCATGAAGCTTTTCTTCTGTGTTTTCTTCTAAGAGTTTTATAGCTTTATTCTTATATTTTGGTCTTTGATCTATTTTGAGTTAACTTTTGCATATGGTGTAAGGGTCCTATTTCATTCTTTGGTATGTAGATATCCAATTTTCCCAGCACCATTTGTTGAAAAGCCTTTCCTTTCTCCATTGAATTGTCTTGGCACTCTTGTTGAAAATCAATTGGCCACATATGCAAGGGTGTATTTCTGGGCTCTCTATTCTTTTCCATTGGTATATATATCTGCCCTTATGCTAGTACCACACTTTCAGTTACTGTAGCTTTTCAGTAAGTTTTGAAATCAGGAAGTATGGTCCTGCAACTTTATTCTTCTTTTTCAAGACTATTTTGGCTATTTGGGGTCTTTTGATATTCCATATGAATCTTAGGATGGGTTTTTTATTTCTGCAAAAGCATCATTGGGATTTTTATAGGTATTTCATTGAACCTATAGATCATTCTGGGTAGTACTGTCATTTTAACAATATTAAGTCTTCCAATACATGAACAAGGGTTGTCTTTCCATTTATTTGTATTCTTTAATTTCTTTCAGCAATGTTTTATACTTTTCAGTGTATATAACCTGTTTTTTAATCTTACGGTCTGAATATAAATTGAAATAGGTAAGTAATATAAGTTGATTTAGCCATTCTATGTCTTTTGATTGGAGAATTTAATCTGTTTACATTTAAAGTAATTATTGCTAGGTAAGGACTTACTATCACCATTTGTTAATTGTTTTCTGGTTGTTTTGTAGATCCACTGTTCCCTGTTTCTTAGCCTGCTGTCTTTTTTGTGTTTTGATGTCTTTTGGTATCAGTATGCTTTGACTTCTTTATCAAGTCCTTTTGTGTAATTGCTACAGGTTTTTACCTTGAGGTTATTAAGAAGCTTACATAAACTATCTTAAAATTATAACACGCTATTTTAAGCTGTTAGCAGCTTAACTTCAATAGAATTCCTAAACTTTACACTTTTGCTTCTCCTCCACCTCACATTTTAGGTTATTGCTGTTATGATTTACATATTTTTATATTGTGTAACTAATAGATTAGTGTTGTTATAGTTATTTTTACTATATTAATTCCTTTAACTTTTAAAGTTGTAAGTAAATTATGCACCACTATTACCAAATTACAGAATCTAAGTTTGGCTATATATTTACCATTACCAGTGAGTTTTGCACTACCTTTTAATGTCTTTATGATGTTAATTAGTGTCCTTTTACTTTCAGTCAAAGAACTTCCTTTAGCATTTCTTGTAAGGCTAGTCTAGTGGTAATGAACTCTCTCAGCTTTTGTTGTTCAGGAAAGTCTTTGTCCAACAATATGCTGCCTACAAGGGACTCAGTTTAGCTTTAAAGGCACACATAGACTGAGAGTGAAGGGATGGAAAAAGACATTCAAGTAAATGGTAACCCCAAAAAAGCAGGAGTAGTTGTACTTATATTAGACAAAATAGACTTTAAATGTAAATGGTAAAAAGAAACAAAAAAAGGTCACCATACAATGATAAAGGGGTCAATCCATCAAGAAGATATAACAATTGTAAATATTTATGCATCCAACATTGGAGCACCTAGATATATAAAGCAAAAACTAACAGAGTTAAAGGGAGAAATAAACAGCAATTCGATAATAGTTGGGGACTTTAATATCCCACTCTCAACAATGGACAGATCCAGATAGAGAATCAATAAGGAAACAGCAGATTTAAATAAAACTATAGACCAAGATGGACTTAACAGATATACGCAGAACATTCCAACCAACAGCAGCAGATTATTTCTCAAGTGCACATAGAACATTTTCAAGAATAGACCATATGTTAGGCCACAAAACAAGTCTTAGCAACTTCAAGAAGATTGAAACCATACCAAGGATCTTCTCTGACCACAATGGCATGAAAGTGGAAATCAATAAAAGAGGAAAACTGGAAAATTCATGACTACATGGAAATTAAACAACAGTCTCTCCTAAAAAAAAACCAGTGGATCAAAGAAGAAATTAAAAAGTATCTTGAGACAAAAATGGAAACACAACTTATGCAGCAAAAGCAGTTTTAAGAGGGAAGTTCGGAGCAATAAATGCATACATTAAGAAGCAAAACAGCTTTCCTGATGGTGCAGTGGTTGAGAGTCCGCCTGCCTATGCAGGGAACACGGGTTCGTGCCCCTGTCCGGGAAGATCCCACATGCCGCGGAGTGGCTGGGCCCGTGAGCCATAGCCACTAAGCCTGCGCGTCCGGAGCCTGTGCTCCACAATGGGAGAGGCCACAACAGTGAGGGGCCCGCGTACAGCAAAAAAAAAAAAAAAAAAAAAAAGAAGCAAGACGATCCCAAATAAACAACCTACCTCTACACCTTAAAGAACTAGAAAAAGATGACCCTAAAATTAGAAGGAAGGAAATAATAAAGATTAGAGCAGTAATAAATTAAATAGATAACAAAAAAAAATAAAAGATTAACTAGGGACTTCCCTGGTGGCGTAGTGGTTGAGAATCCACCTGCGAATGCAGGGGGCATGGGCTCAATCCCTGGTCTGGGAAGATTCCACATGCCACGGAGCAACTAAGCCTGTGCACCACAACTACTGAACCCACACACCCTAGAGCCTGTGCACTGCAACTACTGAGCCCATGTGCCACAACTACTGAAGCCTGCGTGCTCTAGGGCCTGCGTGCCGCAACTACTGAGCCCACGTGCCGCAACTACTGAGCCCGCGTGCTGCAACTACTGAAGTCCGTGCGCCTACAACCCGTGTGCCACAACAAGAGAAGCCACTGCAATGAGAAGCCTGTGCGCTGCAACGAAGAGTAGCCCCCGCTCGCCACAACTAGAGAAAGCCTGCACACAGCAACGAAGACCCAATGCAGCCAAAAATAAATAAAATAATAATAAAAATAAAAGATTAATTGAAATAACAGTTGGTTCTTTGAAAAGATAGACAAAACTGACAAACCCTTAGCTAGCTTTACCAAGGAAAAAAAGAGGGAGGACCCAAATCAACAAACTTATAAATGAAAAAGGAGACATTACAACATATACCACAGAAATACAAAGGGTCGTAAGAGGCTACTATAAACAACTAGATGCCAACAAACTGGATAACCTAGAAGTAATGAAAAAAATCTTAGAAACATACAACCAACCAAGACTGAATCAGAAAGAAACAGAAAATCTGAATAGATCAATTACTAGTAAGGAGATTGAGTCAGTAATCAAAAATTTCCCAAAGAAAACCCCAGGACCAGATGGCTTCATTGGTGAATTTTATCAAATGTTTAAAGAAGAATTAACACCAATCCTTCTCAAACTCTTCCAAAAATTGAAGAGGAAGGAACCTCCCAAACTCATTTTACGAGGTCCAGCATTACCAATACCAAAGACAGATAAGGACACTACTAGAAAACTACAGAACAATATCCTTGATGAATATATATGCAGCATTCTCAACAAAACACTAGCAAACCAAACTCAGCAGCACATTAAAAGGATGCATTGTTCACCATGATCAAGGGGGATTTATCCCTGGGATGCAAGGATAGTTCAACATGTGCAAATCAATCAATGTGATACATTACATTAATAGAATGAAAGAAAAGAATCATATGATCATCTCAATAGCCACAGAAAAAGCATTTGACAAAATTCAACATCCATTCATGATAAAATACTTAGGAAATTAGGCATAGAAGGAACATATCTCAACATAAGAAAGACCATACATGACAAGCCCACAGCTAACATCATACTCAATGCTGAAAGGTTGCAAGCTTTTCTTGTAAGATCAGGAACAAGACAAGGCTGCCCACTCTCACACTCCCATTCAACATAGTACTGGAAGTTCTAGCTAGAGCAATAAGGTAAGTAAAAGAGGGACTTCTCTGGTGGTCCAGTGGGTAAGACTCCACACTCCCAATGCAGGGGGCCTGGGTTCAATCCTTGGTCAGGGAACTAGATCCCACATGCATGCCACAACTAAGAGCCCACATGTCACAACTAAAGATCCCGCATGCCACAACTAAGACCTGGCACAGCCAAAATAAATAAATAAATAAATATTTTTTTTTAAAAATAAGGCAAGTAAAAGAAATAAAAGGTATGAGAACTGGAAAAGAAGCAAAATTGTTTCTATTTGCAAGTGACATGATTTTATATAAAGAAAATCCCAAGACACAAGCAAAAAACCATTAGAACTAATCAAAGAATTCAGTTGCAGGGTACAAAATTAAACCACAAAAATCAATAGCATTTCTATACACTAACAATGAATTCTCTGAAAAAGAAATAAAAGAATTGATTACATTTACAACAGCATCAAAAACAATAAAATACTTAGGAATAAAGAAGACACAAGCAAATGGAAAGGTATGTTCATGGATTGGAAGAATTAATATTGTTCAACTGTCAATACTACCTAAAGCCACCTGTAGATTCAATGCAATCCCTATCAAGATTCCAATGGCACTTTTTGCAGAAATAGACAAAACACCCCTAAAAATTATGTGAAATCAAAAAAGACCCTGAATAGCCAAAGAAATCCAAAGAACAAAAAAACCAGAGGCATCACACTTCCTGATTTCAAGATATACTATAAAGCTATAGTAATTAGAACAGTATGGTACTGGCATAAAAACAAATAGACCATGGAACAGAATTGAGAGCCCAGAAAAAAACCCCAAGCACATACAGTCAACTAATAATTGACAAGAGAGCCAAGCATACTCAGTGGAGAAAAGAAAGTTTCTTCAATAAATGGTGCTGGGAAAATTGGATATTCACATGCAAAAGAATGAAACTTGGGCTTCCCTGGTGGCGCAGTGGTTGAGAATCTGCCTGCCAATAAAAGGGACAAGGGTTCGAGACCTGGTCTGGGAAGATCCCACATGCCACGGGGCAACTGGGCCCGTGAGCCACAACTACTGAGCCTGCGCGTCTGGAGCCTGTGCTCTGCAACAAGAGAGGCCGCGACAGTGAGAGGCCCATGCACCGCGATGAAGAGTGGACCCCGCTCGCCACAACTAGAGAAAGCCCTCACACAGAAACGAAGACCCAACACAGCCAAAAATAAATAAATAAAAATAAATAAATTTATTTTTAAAAAAAGAATGAAACTTGACCCCTATCTTGCACCATTAACAAAAATTAACTCAAAATGGATTAACGACTTAAATGTAGGACCTGAAACCATGAAACTCCTAGAAGAAAACACAGGAAAAAAACCTCCTTGACATAGGTCTTGGTAATGATTTTTTGGAAATCACACCTAAAGCACAAGCAACAAAATAAAAAAACAAGTGGGACTACATCAAACTAAAAAAACCACACAGAAAAAGAAAACATGAACAAAGTGAAAAGATAACCTATGGGAAAAATATTTGCACATCGTCTATATGATAAGGTGTTAATATCCAAAATATATAAAGAACTCATACAACTCAATAGCAAAAAAATAAATAATCCTATTTTAAAAATGGGCAAAGGACACGAATCGACATTTTTCCAAAGAAGATACATGAATGGCCAACAGGTATGTGGAAAGATGCTCAACTCACTAGTCATTAAGGAAATGCAAATTAAAACTGCAATGAAATATCACCTCACAATGGCCATCATCAAGGGGAGGATGTGGAGGAAAGGGAACACTTGTGCACCACTGATGGGAGTGTGTAAATTGGTATATCCACTATGGAAAACAGTATTGAGGTTCCTCAAAAAATTAAAAATATTGCTATCACATGATCCAGCAATTCTACTTCTGGGAATATATCCAAAAGAAATGAAAACACTAACTTGAAAAGATATCTGCACCCCATTTCATAGCAGCATTATTTACAACAGCTAAGACATGGAAATAATCTAAGTGTCCACTGACAGATGAATGGATAAAGAAGATGTGGGGTGTGTGTGTGTGTGTGTGTAATTCAGCCATAAATAATGAGGAAATCCTACCATTTGTGACACTGAGGATGGACCATGAAGGCATCATGCTAAGTGAAATAAGTCAGACAAAAAAAGACAAATAAATACTGCAGGATCTCAGTTGTAAGTAGAATCAAATAAAAATAAACAAACAAAAATTCCCCACCAAATTCAGAGAAAGAGATGAGATTTGTGGTTGGTTACCAGAGGCAGGATGTGGGGGGAGGGGATATTGGAGGAAGGTGGTCAAATGGTACAAACTTCCCTTATAAGATAAATAAGGACTAGGAATGTAATGTACAACATGATGACTATAGTTAACACTGCTGTATGATATAGGAAAATTGTTAAAGAGAGTAGATCCTAAGAGCTCTCATCATCAGCAGAAATTTTTTCTTTCCTTTTTATTGTATCTATATGAGATAATGGATGTTAACTAAACCTACTGTGGTAATCGCTTTACAATATATGTAAATCAAACCAACATGCAGTACACATTAAACTTATACAGTGATGTATGTCAATTATTTCTCAATAAAACTGGAAAAAATTTTAATTCAAGAAAGATAAATTGTATACGTTTGGAAAAGAAACATCATTATTTAAAAGTAGCTTAAAGCATTTAAGCTACAATTTCTTTTTAAACACAATAGAACTAGGACTGTATAGACATTTTTACAAACTTTTCAGAGGTTACCTAGTCCAATTTTAAGATAGCTAATTATCTTCTATTTCCTTGGAATAAATTCTAGGAAGTAGAATTGCAGTGTCAAAATCAATGCAGCTTTTATAGGCTATTGGTACATGCTGCCAGAGTGCCTACCTATTTATATTTTCCTCAATGAATAAGAGTAACTTTGTTCCTCTGACTCTTGTCTGCACTGAGCATAATCATTAAATACACACACACACACTCTGCCAATTTGAAGGGTGAAGGGAATTTCGGCATTTGTAAATTTCACATGCAATAAGTATTAACCACTTGGGGTTTTAATTGTTGATTTTTGACCTACAGAAGATTTTTTGGTTTGGTTTGATTTCTGCTTGCTTTTTGCTTTTAAAGACTGTCAAGATCCATTAGTTGCTTCTTTTATATTTAGTGTCATGCTTTATAAAGTCCTTTCTCACAGAGATATAGTCCAGTGGAATGTTCCAACTTGCTCAAATAGAATTACAAAAAGGCAAAATTGTATTTTCACAGAGATACAGTCCACTGGAATGCATAAAGTCCTTTCTCATAACAATGTTATGCATTCATCTATATTTTCTTTCTGGTTTAATTTTTAAACTTCTCATCCTAATTTAACATCCAAATGTTTCATTCTAAAAGTTCAAAAATTTGTAAAAGTAAATAGTTTAATGAATTCCCATATGTATAATATGCAGCTTCAGTTTATCAACTCATGGCTGATCTTGTTTCATCTTTATTCTTGCCAACTCCCCCTCCAATTATTTTGAAAGAGATCTCAGACATACCACTTTATGTATCTCTAAAAGATAGGAAGTCTTTATTTAAAAGATTTGTGCATTTAAATATTTAATCCATTTGGAGTTTATTTTAGTGTTTAATAATTTTTCAGGGATTTAATTTTATTTCACTTTTCAAACTAGTTTGTTAGTTAGCTAGTTGTCCCAATACCATTTATTGAATAATTCATCCATTTGTCCATTGCTACCATATATTAAATTCTCATGTACTTGAATCCGTTTGGGACTTTCTGTCCATTGATCTTTTTCTCTTTTCCTACATCACAATATTTAGGTTTTTACTTGCTATGACTTCGTCACATGAAAGTAGGATTAATTTTTTTGTTATTAATCTAACATGAGAAAAACAAAAACTAGTGGGAGATTAAGAATATTTACTTAGTTAAATACCCGTTTAAGAACATTTACTTTCTTTCAGAGATCCTGTAATGTGGAGAGTTGTGATTGGAACTAATAATATAGATGGGCGTCAGCCACACTCCAAGAAGATGAAAGTTAAAGCGATCATTATCCATCCAGACTTCGATGTGGAATCTTATGAAAATGATATTGCGCTTTTTCATTTAAAAAAAGCAGTGAGATATAATGATTATATTCAGCCTATCTGTCTACCTTTTGGTGTTTTCCAAAGACTGAACCGAAACACCAAGTGTTTTATAAGTGGATGGGGAAGAACAAAAGAAGAAGGTAATTATGATCTGAATTTTATTGATACAGATTTTCCTGATTATTGGCAGAGGGTGAATATGTATGTCCTTATCTCTTTATATCATGAGTTTGAACAACAGGTCTTTATAAACCAGTGAAAAGGAAATGCCTTTTTTAATTTTCTGTGTTTTTTTTCTTGCTTGTGGGAGAGAGAAAATTATCTTCCAAAGCAGAAATAGAGACTTCTTTTGTTTTACATGCCAAGATACTTAAACCTTTAGACATTCTCAGAGAGAATGATGGTTCCAAGTATTTCTGTAGTTTCTGAGACTCTTAGGTGATGAAGCAAGCTCTGTAGCAGATTTGCTTATCTTAAATAATAAGCTTCTGGCTATAAGGAATCAAATTTAGTATCCTTTTTATTTAGTGAACTGTTTAGTATCAAACAGGTTGATTGCCATGTATTTTCTTTAGTGCAAGAAGAGGCACAAATCGTTGACTGACTGAACCAATGGGAGGAATGAAAAACGTAGAAAACATTCTCTGCCTTTGGTAATAACAACAGCTACCATTTGGGAGCATTTACCATGTTTTAGGCCCCGTTCTAAATATATTACTTTATTTTGTCTTATCCTCCCAATATTCCTATTAGGGAGTTAATGTTATTATTCCCATTTAACAGACCAGGAACTGTGAATCTTAGAGGTTGAGAAGCTGGGACTCAAATATAAGTTTTTTCTTTATTCTAAAGCCTGAATATTTAAGTACTACATTAAATACAATCTGCTCCTGAGGGAATTGAAGTCTGTTTAGCAATATATGAGATCAAGTGCTGAGACTCTTTTTTTTCTATTCTCCACCAAACCTAGCCATTTAAATATTTGTGGATTATTTAGATAGGATAGAAATAAATGTATGAAAAGTCTGTGAATTATTATTTTTCTTTTTCTCTCTGTGAATATTTTCTAAGGAAGATAAGGAAAGTGACATGATGCAGGAAAAAGAGCATGGGCTTTAGAATCACAGACCTAAGTCTGAATCTCAGCCTGGCCATGTACTAGCTGAATTACCACGGGCAGGTTATTGAATCTTTTACAACAGTTAGAACAATGATGATAGGAGCAACTACTATTTATTCAGGGCTAAGTACTAAATAAAATACTAAGCATTTTAATGTATTTCTCATTTAATACCCCCAACAACACTATAAGAAATATTATAATATGGGTGAATAAACTGAGTTTTAAAGAGATTAAATAAATTGCCCAAAGTTACACAGCTAAGTGAGGAGTCAAAAATTCAAGCCTAGGTCGGCCTGCCTCAAAACTCACGTGTTTCCATTATATTATATCATCTCTCACAATGTCATACATTTTCATGATCTGTAAGATGAAAGCAACAATACCTATCAGAGAGTTGTTTTGAGGATTATATTGGCTCTCCAGCAACATGGCAGATTATATGCACACACCAACCTTCCCACTGAAAATTATTAAAGAGAGAAAATGTATAGGTCAAGGACTGAGTGTGAAGACAGGAACTTAGATAACTGGAGCACAAAAGCTGCCTTTCATCTTGAGGGTATTTGTCAAATTGGTAACATTGAATATTGATTTCTGTGGTTTCATAGGCCTTCAGAGGCTTGAAGAACAAAGCCGGCTTGAGTGTGTGTGGGGAGACACTCATAAAGCTGGAGCTTCAGGGCTGTACTCTAAAATTGAGTCAGAGTCAAGACCCAGCAGCATAGTTCATATATACATAGTTCATTTCAAATATGATATAGGTAGATTGAAGTTAAAGGGTGGGGACTTCCCTGGTGGCACAGTGGTTAAGACTCTGTGCTCCCAATGCAGGGGGCCTGGGTTCAATCCCTGGTCAGGGAACTGACCCCACATGCAGGCCACAACTAAGAGTTCACATGCCAGAACTAAGGAGCCAGCGAGCCGCAACTAAGGAGCACACCTGCTGTAACTAAGACCTGGCATAACCAAATAAATAAATAAATATTTTTTAAAAAAAGAAAGTAAGTAAAAGGATGGCAAAAGACATACCGTGGTAACATTAATCAAAAGAAAAGCTGGAATGGGGGGAAAAAAGGAAAAGAAAGCAGAACTGGCTACATTAATATCAGATAAAGTAGACTTAAGAGCAAAGAAAATTACCAGGGACAGTGAAGAACATAACATAATGATAAGGGTAAATCTACCAAGGAGACACAGCAATCCTAAGTGTGTAACCACAGAACAGCAGAGATACAGTTTCTTAAAAACATATGTGAACATACATACACTTACGATATGACCCAGCAATCACAGTCCTAGGCATTTATCCCAGAGAAATGAAAACGTAAGTCCACACAAAAACCTGTTCACGAATGTTCATAAAAGCTTTATCTGTGGGCTTCCCTGATGGCGCAGTGGTTGAGAATCTGCCTGCCGATGCAGGGGACACGGGTTCGTGTCCCGGTCCGGGAAGATCCCACATGCCGCGGAGCGGCTGGGCCCGTGAGCCATGGCCGCTGAGCCTGCGCGTCCGGAGCCTGTGCTCCGCAACGGGAGAGGCCACAACAGTGAGAGGCCCGCGTACCACAAAAAAAATTTTTTTTTTAAAGAAAAAATAAATAAATAAATAAATAAGCTTTATTTGTAATATCCCCAAACTAGAAAAACCTAAATGTCCTTCAATAAGTGAATGATTAAATACACTGTAGTATATCCTTAATATGAAACATTACTAAGCAGTTAATAGGAATTTACTATTGATATACACAACAACTTAGATGGGTAACAAGTGCATTATGCTTAGTGAAAAGAAGCAGTTTTCAAAAGGTCACATACTGTGTGGTTCCATTTATTCAACATTCACAAAAGGACAAAATTATAAAGATGGAGAAGAGATTACTGATCGCTGTGGGGTAAGAAGGTTAGATAGCATGGAGATCTTTGTGATGATGGAATAATTCTGTATCTTGATTGTGGTGGTGAGTACATGAATCTACAAATGGTGTAGGACACACACACACACACACACACACTCATACACACACACACACACATTGTTCCAATGTCAATTTCTTGATTTTGATATTGTACTTCAATAACACACATAGAACCATCATAGGAAACTGGGTAAAGATTACACTGACCCTCACTGTACTTGCTTTGCAACTTCCTGTTAACTATAATTATTACAAAATAAAAAGTTTTTTAAAAAAATTAATCATAGGGCTTCCCTGGTGGCGCAGTGGTTAAGAATCCGCCTGCCAACACAGGGGACACGGGTTCAAGCCCTGGTCCGGGAAGATCCCACATGCCGCGGAGCACCTAAGCCCGTGCACCACAACTACTGAGCCTGCTCTCTAGAGCCCACGAGCCACAACTACTGAGCCCACGTGCTACAACTACTGAAGCCCGTGCGCCTAGAGCCCGTGCTCCACAACAAGAGAAGCCACCGCAACGAGAAGCTGGTGCACCACAACGAAGAGTAGCCCCCGCCCGCCACAACCAGAGAAAGCCCACGCGCAGCAACCAAGACCCAACGCAGCCTAAATAAATAAATTTATTTAAAAAAAATAAAAAAAGATGGGCTTCCCTGGTGGCGCAGTGGTTGAGAGTCCGCCTGCCGATGCAGGGGATGAGGGTTCGTGCCCCGGTCCGGGAAGATCCCACGTGCTGCGGAGCGGCTGGGCCCGTGAGCCACGGCTGCTGAGCCTGCGCGTCCGTTTAAAAATGAATCATATATAACAAAAGCATCCTCAACCCCCACCCCACCCCCAGGATTGCTAGGAAAACTGCTTAATGGAAGACAAAAAATGAAGACATTTTCCCAGAGATATGTAACTACAAATACCACTCATATGCCCCAAATCACTCTGAGTAGACTAGAAAGCCTCAAGGTTAGAATTTAGTTTAAGTAGTTCCTAGACTGTTAATGTTCTCTAGGTGCCTGAGAGAATCAAATGCCAATAATTTGTGTAGAAACCCAATGTCATCTAAAACCTCAAAGAATTTCACCAAAGTTTCAAAGAAAATGGATTATAATTTTTTAAATTGCTAAACACCAAAGGAAATAAGGCACTATGAGTGAGAGTCAGCAGAAACAAAAGACATCAGAATAAGACCTACAAAGATTTCAGATACCAGAATCATCAGATAATGTATTTTAATGTTTAATGGGACATCCCTCATGGTCCAGTGGCTAAGGCTCTGTGCTCCCAATACAGGGGGCCAAGGTTTGATCGCTGGCCAGGGAACTAGATCCCACATGCCGCAACTAAGAGTTCTCATGCTGCAGCTAAAGTTCCAGAATGACACAACTAAAGATCCTGCATGCAGCAATGAAGATCCCACATGCTGCAACTAAGACCCGGTGCAGCCAAATAAATACATAAATAAATATTTTTTAAAATGTTTAATATATTGATATTACAAGAATAAAAGATGTGCTTAAAAAAATGAAAAGTAAAGAGATGTGAAAAAGAACCAAATAACTGTGACAATTAAAAAATACAATAATTGAAATAAACTCAATGGCTAAAGTAGTACCAAGTCAGAAGGAACTTAGAATTCCCAGATTAAAATCAACTAAATATCAGTTCACCATCAAAGATCACTAAACACATAAGGAAACAAACCATAATTATGAAAGTCAACAGAAATAAAACAACTGATAAAGCCCCCCCAAAGATCTCAGATATTAATATTTTAGGTATAGAGTACAAAATTAGTATATGTGAATTGTTTAAAGAAATAAGAGTAGAATTAAAAATGTGTGATAGATGATCTAGAGTGATCAGGCAGATTTAAAAGAGAACCAAATAGAATCTTTTAAAATGAAAAATGTAATAGCTTAAGTTTAAAACTCACTGGATGAAATAAATATCCTATTAGACTCATCTGAAGAGAGAATCTGTGAATCAGAGATGTATCTGAAGCACTGCCTAGACTGTGGCACAGAGAAAATAAGAAAGAGAAAGAGCTTTTGGCTCTTGGCTCGGAGGAGGCCAAGGTGCAACTTTCTTCAGTCATCCTGAATCTGGTTTCATCCGACACCAGCCGCCTCCACCATGCTGCCTAAGTTCGACCCCAACGAGATCAAAGTCGTATACCTGAGGTGCACCAGTGGGGAGGTTGGTGCCACATCTGCCCTGGCCCCCAAGATCGGCCCCCTGGGTCTCTCTCCAAAAAAGGTTGGTGATGACATCACCAGGCAATTGGTGATTGGAATGGTCTGAGGATTACAATGAAACTGACCATTCACTATAGACAGGCCCAGATTGAGGTGATACCTTCTGCCTCTTCCCTGATCATCAAAGCCCTTGAGGAGCCGCCAAGAGACAGAAAGAAAGAAGCAGAAAAACATTAAGCACAGTGGAAACATCACTTTTGATGAGATTGTCAACAATGCCTGACAGATGCGGCATTGATCTTTAGCTAGAGAACTCTCTGGAACCATTCAAGAGATCCTGGGAACTGCCCAGTCTGTGGGCTGCAATGTTGATGGCCACCACCCTTACGACATCACAGATGACATCAACAGTGGTGTGGTGGAATGCCCAGCTAGTTAAGCACTGCAAAGAAAAATAATTTAATAAAGGGTTATTTGACAACCAAAAAAAAAAAAGAGAGAGAAAGTCAAGTAAAAGAAAGTCAAATATACACCTAATGAGAGCACTAGAGAGAAAAAAATGAAGAGAATAGAGGAGAGGCAATATTCAATGGATTTGGGTTGAAATTTTTCTATCACTGATGAAAGACAACATGAATCTAGATACAGTAAGCACGACATGAGCCACAACAAAATGTAATCCCTTTTCATACAGTGTAATGAAATTGTAGAAGAAAAAACAAAGAGAAGAGCTGAATACAGCCAGAGATAAAAGAGAAATCCTTATAAAATAACTAGAGATTGGCTTTCAGAAAACTTCTCAATAGCAATAATGACAGTCAAACTACAATAAGATATCATGATCAAATTACTGAGAGGAGAAAACAATGAACCTACAATTGTGTATCCAATAAAACTATCATTCAAAAATAAGAGTGAACAAAACTGTTTACTACCAATAATTTTTCACAGAGGAAATAAGAAATATATCAAAAAGAAAGAAAACGATGCCAATGCTGCCAAAAGGGAGGTATGAAATGAAAGAAGCAAGCAAAATGATTCCGGGCTTTCACTGCCGTGGCCTGGGTTCAGTTCCTGGTCAGGGAACTGAGATCCCGCAAGCCGCATGGTGCGGCCAAATTAATTAATTAATTAATTAAATTTAATAAAAATTTTAAAAAAGAAGTGAGCAAAGAAATAGGTAAAATCATAGGTAATTGTAAGTAAACATTGTCTGTATACAACAGTGGTTCTCAACTGAGGGCACTTTTGCCCCCAGGGAACGTTTGGTAATGTCTGTAGAAAATCCTGGTTTTACCATTGGGCAAGGGATAAGCATGCTACTGGTTCTTAGTGGGTAGAAGCCCGGGATGCTGCTCATCATCCTTCAATACACAGGATAGTACTCGTACCCTCCACAACAAAGCATTATCTGGCCTAAACTGTCAATAGTGCCAAAACTGAGAAACCCTGGAATAAAATAAAAACAATGCATATTTTGTGGAATTTTTTAAAAGGTATTTAAATACTTGGAAAAAAGCATGTATTTCAAATGGGTAACCAGAGTTAAAGTGGTGTCAGGTCCTTGTATTATTCAGGAAAAGTGTTAAAATACTGATTAACATTAGATTTTAAGCATGAATGGTCAAATTTCAATAACAGAAATAGAGGATACAGCTTGTAAACCAGTAGAAAAAAACAAAAGGAATAAGAAAATAAAGGCAGGGCTTCCCTGGTGGCGCAGTGGTTGAGTCCGCCTGCCGATGCAGGGGATACGGGTTCGTGCCCCGGTCCGGGAAGATCCCACATGCCGCGGAGCAGCTGGGCCCGTGAACCATGGCCACGGAGCCTGAACATCCAGAGCCTGTGCTCCGCAACGGGAGAGGCCACAACAGTGAGAGGCCTGCATACAGCAAAAAAAAAAAAAAAAAAAAAAAAAAAAAAGAGAAAAGAAAGGCAAATAAAATCTCAATCAATTAAAAAATCAAGAAAGGAGAAATAAGAAGCATAGGAAAACTAAGAAAAATAGAACTATATAAGGCATTAGAAACAAGCCCAAATATATCCATAATCATAATAAACGTTCATGGACCAAATCACTAGTTAAAAGAAAGATAATCATGGGCTTCCCTGGTGGCACAGTGGTTGAGAGTCCGCCTGCCGATGCAGGGAA
>NC_041219.1:88358608-88367057 GCF_002837175.3 Physeter macrocephalus | reverse complement strand
AGGCCACAACAGTGAGAGGCCCGCGTACCGTAAAAAAAAAAAAAAAAAAAATATATATATATATATATGTATATATGTATATATATATATATAATCAGATTAGGAAGCAGGAAATTCAGCTTACTTTAGCAAGCCATACTTAAAATGTAACGATATGGAAGGACTGAAGTAAAACAATAGGAAAGAAATATACCAAGCAAATTCTAACTAAAAAAAAAGCTGGTATTGCTATACAAACAGCAGACAAAATAGACTTTAAGATAAAAGAATTATTAGGGGTGAAGGTCATTATATATTTAGAAATGGTTCAACTCACCAGGAAGATAGCACAATTCTAGACTTGTGAGGCTAATAACTAGGATCCAGATAATATTAAAGAGAAATAGATAGAACTGTATGACAAACATTATAACTTCCCTATGATAGTAGGGAATTTTAACACAACTCTCTTTTTTATTATTGGCATATTAAGCAGATGAAAAATTTGTAAAGATTTATAATGTTTGAAGTAGGAAGCTTGATTTAATAGCCAAATCAGAAAATTCTGCACCCCAAAATCAGAGAATTTCATCTTTTCAGGTACAGGTGGAAACTTTATAAAAATTGACCACTTACTAGGCCATATAGCAAATCTCAAAATTCAAAGAATAGGTAATGTAGAGACTATATACTCTGATTATAATTATTTTAGCAATAAGAGAGATGGGAATTTTGGCTATGATGGACTAAGGAGTTGGAAAATCCTCTTCCCCCAACATAAGTATAAAATGGACAAAAAT
Organism: Physeter macrocephalus; assembly: GCF_002837175.3. Lineage (NCBI taxonomy): Eukaryota > Metazoa > Chordata > Mammalia > Artiodactyla > Physeteridae > Physeter > Physeter macrocephalus. The sequence goes on along the minus strand of NC_041219.1, from coordinate 88,366,278 downwards.
TGTCAAAAGCAACCATTTCAGAGCCCTGGAAATCAACCAAAATGCACAATAAATTGAAAAGTATTTATTATAAGCAGCTAGAAATTTGGGTAAAAAGAGGAATTTGTAGTTTTCTTGCTTGTGGCTGCTCCTAGCTCCCCTCTCAGATCAGTCAGTGCAATAGTTTTACCAGGATCATGAGGAAAAAGGATCTTGGTACCAGAGGAGATGGACTTGATTTAGAGCAGTAGTTGATAATCCAGTCTAGCAGCACTGTCAATAAAAGTAGCAGACTCAAAAAACTAAATAAAATTTTTAAAAATAAAAATAAATTTTTAAAAAAGTATTAGACTCAGCAAGAGATGAATGGGGGAAACCCACAGCTCTGCTGTTCTGGGATTGTGGTCCTAGGTGCAGCCAGGAGTGGGACAGTCAGAAATTTGACAGGAAGAACCTGAAAATGAGACAGCTATAGAATGGCTAGATAAGCTCTCCAAACATCCTTGGCTTACTGGGAAACATACATGTATACACGTGTGGGAAAAAATCTAAGAGAGCTTAGCATAAAGTGAAAACCAAGGTAGATTTGAAATCTGACTGAACTTTGAATGCACTCCCCAACCCACACACAGATCCATCAGCAGAGGATGAAAGCTCAGATCATTAACTGACCAGTAAACTATGCAGACACATGGGAAAGCTCTATGAAGCCAGGTTAAAAGGTAAAAATCAGAATTAAAAGGGACTTCCCTGGCGGTCCAGTGGTTAAGACTCTGCACTTCCAATGCAGGGGACATGGGTTTGATCCCTGGTTGGGGAACTAAGATCCCACATGCTGCACGGCATGGCCAAAAGAAGTTAAAAAAAAAATCAGAATTAAAAAACTGAGCAGAGACATCAACAATCACGCAATGTAGGGGAAACAGATTCACAATTTAGGTCCAGGCAAGTTATTTTAAAAATTACAACAATATTGTTGAGAAGGGAATCAAAACCCAGAGTTGTTGCAATACATTAATCTAAAATGTCCAGTTTTCAACAAAAATATTGTAAGACATCATAAAAAACAAACAAACAAACAAAAAAACCCCACTGAAGTCTGACATATACTCAGGGGAAAATAGTAGTCAATAGAAACTGACTCTGAATAGGTTTAGATGTTGCATACAGCAGACAAAGATTTCAAAGAAGCTCTTTAAATATGTTCAACAAATTAAAAGAAATTATTGTTCAAGGAATTAAAGAAAAATGTGATGAAAATGACTTACCAAATGGGGAATGTCTGTGGAGAAATAGACAATTTTAAAAAGAACCAAATGGAAATTCTAGAGATTTGAGATGGCACAAAAAAGAATCTGTGAACTTAAACTACAGCAATAGAAATAATCTAATCTGGAGAAAATATTTTTGAAAAAAATAAACAGAAACTCAGAGACCTGTGGCACAATACCAAATGTACCAACATACATATAATGAGAATTCTGGAAAGGAAAAATGGGGAAGAAAAAATATTTGAAGAAAATATGGCCCCAAACTGCCTAAATTTCATGAAAAAAAACCTTAATTTATAAAAGAAGCTCAGTGAACCCCAACTAAGATTAAAAAAAGAGATCCACACCTAGACTCATTATAGTCAATAAAAGATGTGCAAGACCTGTATACTGAAAGCTACAAAACATTACATACAGAAATCAAAGAAGACCTAATAAATGGAAATACATACCACATCCATGGATTCGAAGACTCAATATTGTTAATATGGCAGTTATCCCCAGATTGACCCATATATTCAATGCACTCTCTATCAAAATCCCAGCAAGGTTTTTCATACAATTTGACAAGCTGTTCCTAAAATGTATATGGAAAGGCAAAGAACCTAGAATAGCCAAAAATTTTTGAAGAACAGCAAAGCTGAAAGAGTTACTCTACCTAATTTCAAAATATACTAAAAACTATAGCCATCAAGACTGTATGGTATTGGTTTGTTTTCTGGTAGCATCTTTAGAATTTTCTATATATAGTATTATGCCATCTGCAGACAATGACAGTTTTGCTTCTTCCTTTCCAATTTGGATTCCTTTTATTTCTTCTTTAATTGCTGTGGCTAGGATTTCCAAAACTATGGTGAATAAAAGTGGCAAGAGTGGGCATCCTTGTCTTGTTCCTGATCTTAGAGGGAATGCTTTTAGCATTTCACCATTGAGTATGATGTTAGTTGTGGGTTTGTCATATAGGGTCTTTATTATATTGAGGTATGTTTCCTCTATGCCCACTTTCTGGAGAGTTCTTATTGTAAATTGATGTTGAATTTTATCAAAAGCTTTTCCTGCATCTATTGAGATGATCATATTGTTTTTATTCTTCAATTTGTTACTGTGGTGTATCACATTGATTGATTTGTGGATACTGAAAAAACCTTGCATTCCTGGGATAAATCCCACTTGGTCATGATGTATAACCCTCTTAACGTATTGTTGGATTCTGTTTGCTAGTATTTTGTTGAGGATTTTTGTATCTATGTTCATCCGTGATACTGGCCTGTAATTTTCTTTTTTTGTGATATCTTCATCTGGTTTTGGTATTGGGTGACGGAGCCTCACAGAATGAGTTTGGAAGTGTTCCTTCCTCTGCAAGTTCCTGGAATAGTTTCAGAAGGACAGGTGTTAACTCTTCTTTAACTGTTTGGTAGAATTCACCTGTGAAGCCATCTGGTCCTGGACTTTGGTTTGTTGGGAGTTTTAAAATTACTGATTCAATTTCAGTACTGGTAATTCAGATTTTATATTTCTTTTTGGTTCAGTCTTGGGAGATTGTACCTTTCTAAGAATTTGTCCATTTCTTCTACGTTGTCCATTTTATTGGTGTATAGTTGCTTGTAGTAGTCTCTTATGATCCTTTGTATTTCTGTTGTGCTGGTTGTTTAAAAATAGCACAGAGATCAATGGAACACAATATAGAGTCAAAAAAAAACCCAACTTATATTTATGACCAACTGATTTATTTACACAAAATTTCTAGAAAAGGCAAACCTACACAGACAGAAATCATATCAGTCATTTCCTGAGTGTGGGGCTGGAGGTGAGAACTGACCACAAATGGGCACGGGAGGAGGACTCTTTGGAGTGAACTATCCTAAAATTAGATGTGGAGCTTGTATAAATTTACCAAAAATAATTGAACTGCGTGTTTACACTGTGAGAATTTTATGCTATGTAAATTAAACATCAATAAAGCTTTTTAAAAAATGATAAAAAATTTTTTTCAAACCACACATTTGGGAAATTGAACATATACTGCTAAATAACTCATATATCAAAGAAGAAATCATAATCATCTAAAATCCTTATAACTGAATAGTAATGTATATACCACATAGCAAAACTTCAGTGCTGCAACTAAGGTACTACATAAAGGGACACTTAAAGCTTTAGGGACTTCCCTGGTGGTCCAGTGGTAAAGAATCTGCCTTCCAATGCAGGGGACACGGGTTCGATACCTGGCGGGGAACTAAGAGCCCACATGCCACGGGGCAACTAAGCCCACATGCCACAACTACTGAGCCAGTGCACCTCAACTAGAGAGCCCGCATGCTGCAAATACAGAGCCCACATGCCACAACTAGAGAGAGAAAACACGCACACCACAATTACAGAGAAGTCTGTGCGCCACAACGGAAAATCCCACATGCCTCAACAAAGATCCCGCATGCCACAACTAAGACCTGATGCAGCCAAAAATAATAAATAAATAAAATAAAAATAATAAAGCTTTAAAACTTTTAGGTTCAGCCATATGGAAGAGCAAATATTTGACCTAGAATATTCAGCCTAATAAAGAAGAAAGGCTGAATGTTATACATTAAATGTTCACCTTTATAAAGGTTAAAAGAATATTACATGACCCATAGAAAGCAGAAGAAAAGAAATAAAGATGAGCACAATTAATGAAAATAAAATAAAATCAGAAAAAAAGAGGACCAACAAGGCCAAAATCTAGATCTTTGAAAAAACCACAAACCCCTGGTAAGACTGATGAGAAAAGGAGAAAAGGCACAAATATAAATATTATGAGTTAAAAAATAATACTTTAGGGACTTCCCTGGTGGTCCAGTGGGTAAGAATCCACACTCCCAATGCAGGGGGCCTGGGTTTGATCCCTGGTCAGAGAACTAGATCCCGCATGCCACAACTAAGAGTCCATATGCCACAACTAAGAAGTCCGCATGCTGCAACTAAAAGATTCCACATGCCGCAAGGAAGATCCCACATGCCACAACTAAGACCCGGCACAGCCTAAATAAATAAATAAATATTTTTTAAAAAGATAATACTTTAAACAATGTTATGCTCTCAATTTTAATACTTAAACAAAATGGATAAATTCCTAGAAAATTCTAACTAACCCAAACTAACTAAATAAGAATAGTCCTTTAAAGAGTAAAGAACTTAATCAGTAATTAAATTTTTTTTCAAAAATAAAATACCAGAACTCAGAACAAGTGAGTCAACCATAATTACCAGCAATTATTTAAGTATTATATAAATATCTTCATAAAGAATCCAAAAAGAGAGAACATACCCCGACTCAGTGTATGAGGACAATAATCATCTTGATGCCCAAATTAGGTAAGTATAGTACAAGAAATGCCAGTATCATAAATGCGGACATTCCAGATTATTAGCACACCAAATCTATAAAGAATAGTATAAACAAAAAAATTAATTAATTAATTTTTTTAAAGAATAGTATAAACAGAATTCCACATAACCAAGATGAGTTTATGGGCTCCCCTGGTGGCGCAGTGGTTGAGAGTCCACCTGCCGATGCAGGGGACACGGGTTCGTGCCCCGGTCCGGGAAGATCCCACATGCCACGGAGCAGCTGGGCCCGTGAGCCATGGCCGCTGAGCCTGTGCGTCCGGAGCCTGTGCTCCACAACGGGAGAGGCCACAACAGTGAGAGGCCCGCGTACCGCAAAAAAAAAAAAAAAAAAAAAAAAAGATGAGTTTAACTAAGGCAGGGGTCCCCTACCCCTGGGCCACAGGCTGGTACCAGTCCGTGGCCTGTTAGGAACCGGGCTGCACAGCATGAGGTGAGCGGCGGGTAAGCGAGCAAAGCTTCATCTGTATTTACAGCTGCTCCGCATCACTCACATTACTACCTGAGCTCTGCCTCCTGTCAGATCAGCAGTGGCATTAGATTCTCATAGGAGTGCAAACCCTACCGTGAACTGCGCATGTGAGGGATCTAGTTTGCGCACTCTTTATGAGAATCTAATGCCTGATGATCTGAGGTGGAGCTGAGGCGGTGATGCTAGCACCGGGGAGCGGCTGCAAATACAGATTATCATTAGCAGAGAGGTTTGACTGCACAGAGACCGTAATAAATCAATTGCTTGCAGACTCATATCAAAACCCTATCAGTGAGTGGCAAGTGAAAACAAGCTCAGGGCTCCCACTGATTCTGCATTATTGTCAGTTGTATAATTATTTCATTATATATTACAATGTAATAATAATAGAAATAAAGTGCACAATAAATGTAATGCACTTGAATCATCCCGAAACCATTCCCCCCACTGCTTCCGGTCCATGGAAAAACTGTCTTCCACGAAACCGGTGGTCCCTGGTGCCAAAAATGTTGGGGACCACCGATCTAAGGAATTCAGGGTGGTTTAATATTAGAAGTTTCTTAATGTAATTCACCATATTAACTGATTAAAGGATTAAAAAATACCCCATGATTATCTCACTAGGTGCTGAAGAAACACTGTTAAAAACTCATAAGTCTAGACATAGAAGGAAAATTTCTTAACCTGATAAAGGTTATCTACCTCTACAGCAAACATCATTACTACAGAAAAACATTTCCTTTAAAATCAGCAGTGGGGCTTCCCTGGTGGCGCAGTGGTTGCGCGTCCGCCTGCCGATGCAGGGGAAAAAAAAAAAAAAAAAAAAAATCAGCAGTGATTTCCCCACTATCACCACTTTTATTCCATATTTAGTAGAGCTTCTACCAAGTACAGTAACACAAGAAAAAGATGCAGAAGACATATGACTTAGAAAGGTAATAACAAAACATTCATTATTCACAGATGACGTCATTATATTAAAAAAGAATCTATAATCCACTGGAATTAAGAGAGTCTAGCAAAGTGGCCAGATATAAAAGCAATATACCAAAATCTATTTCATTTCTATACACTATCAGTAGTTAGAAAATGTAATTTTAAAAGTAACAGATGTCACACCCACAAGGATGACGTATCAAAAAGTTAGACAAGTGTTGACGAGGATGTGAAGAAATTAGAACTCTCATACATTGCTGGTAGGAATATAAAATGGTGTGGCTGCTTTGGAATACAGTTTGGCAGTTTTTCAAAAATTTAAACATATGATTACCTTATGACTCGGCAATTCCACTCCTAGGTAGATACCCAAGAGAAATGAAAACATATGTCCACACAAAAACCTGTATTTGAATGTTCACAGTAGCATTATTCATAATAGCAAAAAAAAGAATACTATCTAAATGTCATCAACTGATGAATGGGTAAACAAAATGTGATATATTCATACAATGAAATATCATCCAGCCATAAAAAGGAATGAAGCACTGATACCTGCTACAATCCGGGCCTCTCACTGTTGTGGCCTCTCCCATTGCGGAGCACAGGCTCCGGACGCGCAGGCTCAGCGGCCATGGCTTACGGGCCTAGCCGCTCTGGCATGTGGGATCTTCCCGGACCGGGGCACGAACCCGCATCCCCTGCATCGGCAGGCGGACTCTCAACCACTGCGCCACCAGGGAAGACCCCTGCTACAATCTTATGCTAAGTGAAATAAGCCAGACACAAAAGCCCACATATTGTATAATTCCATTTATATGATGCCATGTCCAGAATAGGCAAATCATAGAGACAGAAAGTAAAGCAATGGTTAGAAATAAACTATAAACAATGAAATTAAACTATAAATCAATAACAGAAAGATATCTGGAAAATTTTAAAATACAAGGAGATTAAATTGGATAATAGTATTGGACCAGTGTTAAATTTCCTGATCTTGATAAATGTACTGTTGTTATATAAAAGAATGTCCTTATTCTTAAGCAGTACACACTGAAGTATTTAAGGGTATAGGGGCACAATATCAGCCATTCACTCTTAAATGATCCAGAAAAATTTATACACATACACATACAAATGATAGTGCAGTGTGACAAAAAGTAAACAATTGATGAATCTGAATAAAGGATATTTGACAATTCTTGATAACAAAAGTTAATGGAAGTCAACAAATACAATAATACCAAAATGATTAGGTAGCTAAAAGCAAATCTAACAAAAGATTGCAGGCCTTTTATAGAAAAAAAAAATCCTGAAACATTAAAAAAAGACATTAAAGAATATCTAAGTAAATGAAATGGTACAGTTTATGCCTCAATAGGAGGACTCCGTTATCAGAAAGATGTCAATCTATACTCCCTAACACCATACACAAAAATAAACTCAAAATGAATTCGAGACCTAAATATAAGACCGGACACTATAAAACTCTTAGAGGAAAACATGGGAAGAAGACTCTTTGACATAAATCACAGCAAGATCTTTTTTGATCCACCTCCTAGAGTAATGGAAATAAAAACAAAAATAAACAAATGGGACCTAATGAAACTTCAAAGCTTTTGCAC
>NC_041219.1:88341755-88357937 GCF_002837175.3 Physeter macrocephalus | reverse complement strand
CCAGAAATTGAGACACATGTAGAGAATAAATGTATGGACACCAAAGGGGGAAAGCAGTGGGGGTTGGGGATGGTGGTGTGATGAATAGGGAGATTGGGTTGACATGTATACACTGATGTGTATAAAATTGATGACTGATAAGAACCTCCAGTACAAACAAACAAACAAACAAAAATACTAAAAAAAAAAAAAAAAAAAAAAATTTCCCCCAGAGATAAAACTATCAAGTTGGATGTGTCTTCCAGATTTTTCCTCTATAAAAATGATCATATATTATCATCATTTCCATAAACAGAATCACACAGACTGTTTTGAAACTTACTATTTCATGTGATATCAGGGACTTCCTTCCATGCAGGTGTGCGTTTCTACTTTGTTGGGTTTTTTTTAAATAATAAATTTATTTATTTATTTATTTTAAAAAAAGATGTCAATTCTATCTGAAAAACTGAAAAGCACCAGGTAATGATAAACCCTAACATGAGTTTTAAGACAATGAAAAAGCTCATTCTAAAAGACCTAAGAATAGCCAAGACACTCCTATGGAAGAAAAAAATGTTGGAGAAGTTGCCATCCAGAAATCAAGGTTTATTCTAAAGCTATGGTAATTGATCAGTGTTGTATTTGTGCAAGAATATTCTAAGTGACCAGTGGAACAAAACAGAAAACCCAGACATCTACTTCTGGGCTCTCTCTCCTATTCACTTTGAAAATCTCTGGTTATTTTGAATAGCCCTACACCAATACCACACTGGATTAGTATTGTTCATAAATTGGGTGGTAGGTTTACGGTGCTCATTTCATTATTGTATTCTATAACTTATATGTTATATATATATTTTTTATATACAGCTAGTACTACTTCAATTATTTTAAAATAAAGCGCAGAAATGTGGCTGGCCTCTAGGAGCCTCGATCCAGGAATCTGGATGCCATTAGACATATTTTATTTCTATTTCCTATTCCTATTCTCTCTGTATGTTGACTTTACTTTCTCAGGCTGCCTGTCCTCATAAGTCTGGAACTATGGCTGCAGACTGATTTGAATTTATAGCTAAACAGTCATGTGACTAGGGTGAAACAGATTCTTCTCTGGCAGCTCCAGTTTAAAAATGCTGGATAAACATACTGCATGAGAATATGCCATTCTTGAAAATATTGGTGTGTGGAAGAAAGTTTCATATTTACAGCCAACATTACAGCCATACTGGAAATAAGTGAAGAATATTATTAATAATCTTTGATTTAACATTTTTATTATTAAAACATTATAACAATAGTGCAGAATATTTGAAAAATAAATGGGGAAATATATAATCCCACTATCATTATATAAGTTACAAACGATTTTATATGTTTCCTTTCGGTCTTCTCTACATAATTGTATATAGCTGTCATAATAGCCTGCATTCTATTTCATGTACTTATTTTTCACTTAAGATATTAAAGGTATTTCTATATTGCTAAAATAAAATTAAATTAAAATGCTGGATAAGTATTCCAATTGGCTAGCCTTATACCAAATATAGTCACCTCTAGACCAATCAGCGCAACCAGGAGAATGGAATTCTGTGAATGAAACAGTTGGGTCATTTACCCACTTGCAGCTAAGGGTAAAATGTCTATTACTTGAAAAGCTAGGGAAGAATGTGGGGCACACAAAATATTCAGGTACCACATGTGACAACTGCAACTCTGAGACAGGCTGATGAGAAAAGATGATGCTGTTACAGTAGCTTTTCTATGGATAAACCTTAAAATGATCTGTCCTTTAATAGTACCTGAAGTGTTATCTTATATTTTCCTATCTTTTCTGTAGCAAAGAACCACTTTATGTTCAGGAATTAGCAGGGAATTTAGGGGAGTGCATGAATTAAAAATCTGTTTTATTTTCATATTCAACATCCTTCAAGACTTTAGCATCATTAAAAATTTAATTAAAATTATTCACAGCTTACAACATAAGAAAGATAGACCTCAGCCTTGACAATTTTTCACCCTTGACAATTTTTATATAGTTTTACTTTGTAAAAGCTATAGATCCGGGCTTCCCTGGTGGCGCAGTGGTTAAGAATCCACCTGCCAATGCAGGGGACACGGATTCGAGCCCTGGTCCGGGAAGATCCCACATGCTGCGGAGCAACTAAGCCTGTTCGCCACAACTACTGAGCCTGCACTCTAGAGTCGGCGAACCACAACTACTGAGCCCGCGTGCCACAACTACTGAAGCCCACGCACCTAGGACTGTGCTCTGCAACAAGAAAAGCCACCACAATGAGAAGCCCGCAAACCACAATTAAGAGCAGCTCCACTTGCTGCAACTAGAGAAAGCCCGTGTGCGGGAACAAAGACCCAACGCAGCCAAAAATAAAATATAAATAAATAAATACTCTTTTTTAAAAAAAAAAAAAGCTATAGATCCTGCCGTGAGACCTCCAAGAAACACAAGACAGCAAAGATAACAAAAGTAACCTGAAATTCCTACTATCTAGAGATAACTGTCATTAAGATTTGGTGAACTTTCTTTCAGTCTTTCTAGGCATACATACATGGATACAATTTTACATAATTGTTCAATCAGGCACTATGGAAAGAAAACTTGTTCATCAGGAACACTTTATATTGCTGTCAAAATGTCTGCTCTCCAAAATAATTTATTGGTATTTTTTTGTTAATAGGTAATATTACCAAAAAATTACACGAAGCAGAAGTGCATTATATTTCTCGAAGTTTTTGCAATTCTGACAAGAGTTATGGGGATATAATTCCTTACACTTCGTTTTGTGCAGGTGATGAAGATGGAGTTTTTGATACCTGCAGGGTAAGACCAAATAATTTTCCTTAGCAATACTTTCTAAAGACAGAAGGGAACTTGAACAAGTCCTTTGATCACTTTCCGGTGAAGTCTTAATTCTCAAGTCTAAATTGTTTTTCTCCTTTTTTAACTATTCCAACAATCCAAATCGTCTTGCTTGCCTGATTCCTTGGTTTCTACAATCATGGTCAACCTTAATCAAAATTTGCCTTGAATCTTTTTTTCCATTACCACTTTTATTGAGATACAATTTACATATATACAATTCACCCATTTAAAGTGTACAACCCAGTGCGGTTTTAGTATATTTACATAATAGTGCAACCATCACCATAATCTAATTTTTAGATCACTTTTGTCACCCCCGCCCCTAAAAACTCTACTCATTAGGAGTCACTCCCCATTCTCCTCTCACCCACCCCTAGCCCTAGGCAACCACTAATATCTAGAGATTTGGCTATTCTGGAAATCTCATATGAATGGAATCATTCAATTTGTGGTCTTTTGTGACTGGCTTCTTTTACTTAGCATAATGTTTTCAAGGTTCATCTCTATTATAGCATGCATTAATACTTTTTTCATTTTATTGCCAAATAATTATCCATGGTGTGGATATGACACATTTTATTCATCCATTCATTCGTTGATGGACATTTGAGCTATTTCTACTTTTTGGCTTTTATGAATAACGTGGCTATAAACATTTGTGTACATGTTTTTATGTGTAGGTATGTTTTTATTTCTTTTGGAAATTTCACCTAGGGGTAGAATTGCTGAGTCAATGTTTAACATTTTGAAGAACTGCCAAACTGTATTCACAAGTGGCTGCACCATTTTACATTCTTACCCAGCAATGTATGAGAGTTTTTTTGGTTTTTTTTTGGAGTACAGTTGATTTACAATGCTGTGTTAGTTTCAGGTGTACAGCAAAGTGAATCAGTATACATATACATATATCCACTGTTTTTTTTTTTTAGGTTCTTTTCCCGTATAGGCCATTACAGAGTATTGAGTTCCCAGTGCTATACAGCAGGTTCTTATCAGTTATCTATTTTATATATAGTAGTGTGTATATGTCAATCCCAATCTCCCAATTTATCTCTCCCCACCTTATCCCCTGGTAACCATAAGTTTGTTTTCTACATCTGTGACTCTACTTCTGTTTTGTAAATAAGTTCATTTTTGCCGTTTTTTTTTTAGATTCCACATACAAGTAATATCCTATGATATTTGTCTTTCTGTGTCTGACTTACTTCACTCAGCCTGACAATCTCTAGGTCCATCCATGTTGTTGCAAATGGCATTATTTTGTTCTTTTTTATGGTTGAGTAATATTCCATTGTATATATGTGCCACATCTTCTTTATCCATTCATCTGTCAATGGACACTTAGGTTGCTTCCATGTCCTGGCTATTGTAATAGGGCATCAATGAACATTGGGGTGCATGTATCTTTTCGAATTATGGCTTTGTCTGGATATATGCCCAGGAGTGGGATTGGTGGGTCATATGGTAGTTCTATTTTTAGTTTTTTAAGGAACCTCCATACTGTTCTGCATAGTGGCTGTACCAATTTACATTCCCACTAACAGTGTAGGAGGGTTCCCTTTTCTCCATATCCTCTCCAGCATTTATTGTTTGTAGATTTTTTTGACGATGGCCATTCTGACCGGTGTGAGGTGATACCTCATTGTAGTTCTGATTTGCATTTCTCTAGTAATTCGTGATGTTGAGCATCTTTTCATGTGCTTTTTGGCCATCTCAACAATGTATGAGAGTTCTAATTTCTCCACATCCTTTTCAGCATTTCTTACAATCTATCTTTTTTTAATTGAAATATAGTTGATTTACAATATTGTATTAGTTTCAGGTGTACAGTAAATTGATTCAGTTATATTTTTTTCAGTTATATATATTTTCTATGTCTGTGAGTGTTTCTGTTTTGTATATAGATTTATTTGTATTATTTTTTTAGATTCCACATATAAGTGATAACATATATATTTGTCTTTCTCTGAGTTACTTCACTTAGTATGATATTCTCTAGGTCCATTCATGTTGCTGCAAATGGCAATATTTCATTCTTTTTTATGGCTGAGTAATATTCCATAGTACATATATATACCACATCTTCTTAAACCAACCATCTCTTGAGGGACACTTGGGTTGTTTCCATGTCTTGTCTATTGTAAATAGTACTGCTATGAACATTGGGGTGCATATATCTTTTTGAATTAGAGTTTCGATTATAGCCATCCTTGTGGGTATCTCAAGGTATCTCACTGTGCTTTTAATTTGCATTTACTTAATGACTAATGATGTTGAGCATCTCTGCATGTGCTTATTAGTCTTTTCTATATCTTCTTTGGAGAAATGTCTATTCGGATCCTTTGCCTATTTTTATATTGGGTTATTTATCTTTTTATTATGGAGTCACAAACATTCTTTGCATATTCCGGATACAAGTCCTTTTACCACATGTATGGTTAGCAAATATTTTCTCCCATTCTGTGGACTGTGTTTTCACTTTCCTGATGTTATCATTTGTAGCACAAAAGTCTTTGATTTTTTTATGAAGTCCAATTTATCTATTTTTTGTTTTGTCCCTTGTGCTTTTTGAATCTTTCTTTATTCCTCTTTTCTCCACTGCTTCTAAATCTACCAGCACATCACTCCCAAACAGTGTCGCACGCTCTGATCTTTTCCTACTCATTCTGATTTCTGCAATCCAGGGTCTATCTTTCCTTAAAAATCTTGCTTTTTTTAAGGAACCTCCATACTGTTCTGCATAGTGGCTGTACCAATTTACATTCCCACTAACAGTGTAGGAGGGTTCCCTTTTCTCCATATCCTCTCCAGCATTTATTGTTTGTAGATTTTTTTGACGATGGCCATTCTGACCGGTGTGAGGTGATACCTCATTGTAGTTCTGATTTGCATTTCTCTAGTAATTCGTGATGTTGAGCATCTTTTCATGTGCTTTTTGGCCATCTCAACAATGTATGAGAGTTCTAATTTCTCCACATCCTTTTCAGCATTTCTTACAATCTATCTTTTTTTAATTGAAATATAGTTGATTTACAATATTGTATTAGTTTCAGGTGTACAGTAAATTGATTCAGTTATATTTTTTTCAGTTATATATATTTTCTATGTCTGTGAGTGTTTCTGTTTTGTATATAGATTTATTTGTATTATTTTTTTAGATTCCACATATAAGTGATAACATATATATTTGTCTTTCTCTGAGTTACTTCACTTAGTATGATATTCTCTAGGTCCATTCATGTTGCTGCAAATGGCAATATTTCATTCTTTTTTATGGCTGAGTAATATTCCATAGTACATATATATACCACATCTTCTTAAACCAACCATCTCTTGAGGGACACTTGGGTTGTTTCCATGTCTTGTCTATTGTAAATAGTACTGCTATGAACATTGGGGTGCATATATCTTTTTGAATTAGAGTTTCGATTATAGCCATCCTTGTGGGTATCTCAAGGTATCTCACTGTGCTTTTAATTTGCATTTACTTAATGACTAATGATGTTGAGCATCTCTGCATGTGCTTATTAGTCTTTTCTATATCTTCTTTGGAGAAATGTCTATTCGGATCCTTTGCCTATTTTTATATTGGGTTATTTATCTTTTTATTATGGAGTCACAAACATTCTTTGCATATTCCGGATACAAGTCCTTTTACCACATGTATGGTTAGCAAATATTTTCTCCCATTCTGTGGACTGTGTTTTCACTTTCCTGATGTTATCATTTGTAGCACAAAAGTCTTTGATTTTTTTATGAAGTCCAATTTATCTATTTTTTGTTTTGTCCCTTGTGCTTTTTGAATCTTTCTTTATTCCTCTTTTCTCCACTGCTTCTAAATCTACCAGCACATCACTCCCAAACAGTGTCGCACGCTCTGATCTTTTCCTACTCATTCTGATTTCTGCAATCCAGGGTCTATCTTTCCTTAAAAATCTTGCTGAGTAAAAGAATCCAATCTACATACTTTCACTTATGAATTGTATTCATAAGTGAAACATTCCTACCATCAAAAAATAATTATTCGGGGCTTCCCTGGTGGCGCAGTGGTTGCGCGTCCGCCTGCCGATTCAGGGGAACCGGGTTCGCGCCCCGGTCTGGGAGGATCCCACATGCCGCGGAGCGGCTGGGCCCGTGAGCCATGGCCGCTGGGCCTGCGCGTCCGGAGCCTGTGCTCGGCAACGGGAGAGGCCGCAGCGGAGGGAGGCCCGCATACCACAAAAAAAAAATAATAATAATAATTATTCAATGCTTACCTTATATAGAGAATTTGAAAACACCTTAGAAACACAGTCCTTATACTTTAGGCACTGAAACAGTTATCTCAGTGTCCTTACTGTTTTGAATGATTAACAGTCCTCAGTAAAGGTGTTTCCGTGCATTAACAGTCTTGTATAAACAATGACAGAGATTTGTTATTTGTAATACTATTAAGAGGGCTAAAAAAAAAAAAAAAAAAAAAAAAGAGGCCTAGCCATTTATTCCTGTTATCCTGCACCAGCCAATGTCAACACTTAGGAAGATGCCATCTCTTGCAAGATGTCAATTTACTCCTGTCCTCTAGTTAGCAAACCCCACACACACGCACCCCTAAATTAATCCTTTATATATCTTAATTCTACCTTTCCCACACAGCATTAACAGAAGTTTTCTAATAGACAATATTTGCAGTATTTTGCACACTTCCTAAATTATATTTCTCCTGAGTAACTGCACTAAAAAATTCAAACAATTTGATTTATAGTATTCTGGTTCAAAACTATGCAGGTGGGAAGTTTATCCACCAGCTATACGGTGCCTCTAAACACCAGGCCAGGCTGAATACCTCCTGTTTTAGTCAGAATATAAAACTGAAAATCTATGGCTCTTTATAAGTTGGAGGTATTTTGAAAATATATATATAAATGTATGATTAATGTGATTAATTTATTTCAGCTTTACTGTTGTTTAAGGACTACTGGAAGTAACTAATACTATTTTGGGACTTTTTTAATAGGGTGATAGTGGTGGACCATTAATGTGCTATTTACCAGAACGTAAACGATATTTCGTAATGGGAATTACCAGTTACGGATATGGCTGTGGTCGAAAAAATTTTCCTGGTGTCTATAGTGGGCCATCCTTCTACCAAAAGTGGCTGACAGATCACTTCTACCAGGCAAGCAATGAAGGCATATTTAATATAAATATTCTACTTGGACAGGTCCTTGTAGCCTTAGGTTCTGTTGTCTTACTAGCAGCTCCATAAAGAAATTCTGAAGAATCTTTATTTTGCCTCGTGTCCCTTTCCATGTTCTACATAATTAAAATCATTTATTCTCTTGACAAGTAATTGCCCATTTTAGAGTCCTCAATGTGGACATTTGCTGGAATAAAAGGATTGTGACAGATAAGTGATTATAAATTTGGCACTGAATCACATGCTTTCTTGATGTATCTTGTACTTTATAATCATACTTTTTCATTTGGAATACCTTTCTAGAGTTTGTATAAAATATTCAGTTAAATAAATACTTTATGTATATAAATGTCAAATAATAAAGAGTTAATAGTTTTTAAAAAGTTGTTCTTTTGTTAAATTAATCAAACCTTATTTTTAAGTTAGATTTTATTTTATTCAAAAACATTTGTTTGGGGCTTCCCTGGTGGCACAGTGGTTGAGAGTCCGCCTGCCAATGCAGGGGACATGGGTTCGTGCCCCGGTCCGGGAAGATCCCACATGCCGTGGAGCGGCTGGGCCCGTGAGCCATGGCCGCTGGGCCTGCGTGTCCGGAGCCTGCGCTCCACAACGGGAGAGGCCACAACAGTGCGAGGCCTGCATATCAAAAAAAAAAAAAAATTTGTTTGTATGACATATATTTTTTTGACTCATCATCTTGTTTCTGGTTCTCAAAGAATATTTGAAGAAGTATTTGCCTATTTTTCAAATTCTAATTAAAACTATTTAATATTAATACTTCCTTTCCTGTGCCAAGAGAGATTTGTGGTGCACACCCCCAAATAATTTACTTTTTATTTAGAAATGTATACTGTGACTTTTTTTTGCAACGTTATAACCTATTTTCTGAACATTATTTTCTTGAAGACCATGCTAAAGGTCTGAATTCCTTGGGCCCTGGAATTAACTGTGAGGAGAGGTGACAGAAGAGCATGCTGGGAAAGGAGGGATGCCAACCTGGGATTAACTTTACAATGACTAATCTTTAATATGGATTATATAAAACAGAAGAAAAAATTGACTGGTTTAGTATCTACTACTAATCAACTCACATCTCCCTTAAACTCTGGAGAAACCATGTAGTAAGGGAGAAATAATTATTTTCTCAACCTTCGTTTTTACATTCAACCGGCTAAAATCATGTATTTTTGTTGTTGTTTTGTTTTGTTTTGCTTGGCTTTAACCTAATTTCAGGATTTAACTGAAAGCATGAGTTTTCCATCAATTAATTCCCTTGGGGATCATTACTGGTTTAACATTCAAGGGGTAGAAAACTGATTTTTATAGACTTATGAGCAACACTGAGGGGATACTGACTGTTCTTTCTTGAAGGAGACCCTAGTTTATCCATCAACAAGGTCTTATAAGGAATTAGTTGGTGATGCTTTCATAGCAATCAGTATAATACATTAGTCATTTCCTGTTTATTCTACCTATTATTCAGATTCACTTGATAAGCCCTGGATATTAGTTGATATTAAGAAACTCTTCTAAAATGTAATGACAGCCCTGGAGGGAAAACCCTTGCTTTTCACTTCAAAGGTATGTCCGTCCTACTTACTGCTTAGGTCTGCCTTTCTAATCAGGCAGGAGCTACCGTCTGCAACCTCTTACCTTTTCCCCCAGCTTAGTTCACTTATTTCAGCCAACCAGAACTCAGTTTTATAACATTTCTCTCCAACACAAGAGATAAGACTTTGGAATCTAAGGTAGACTTTGTTTCAAATTTCTTTCTGTTAACTTGGTCATTTTAAGAGTTTGGACAATTATTAATACCTCCTTGGCACCACTGTTGTGATGATTAAATAAGTTGATTATATGAAATTCTTGATATATTCAAGGTGTTCAATACTGGTTACTGTTTTTACTGTTACTGTTATTATTATCCCATCCATGATTCATACGACCCTTTTCATTATATAGATCATTATGTATTAGATAAATACCCTATTTCTTTCATCTGAAAAACTTACTAGAACAAAGGACTCATTCTACTTATAAACTCAGATTTTAAATAATATTATTTTTTAACATAAAAGAAGCAGACTCACAGAGAGAACTAGTGGTTACCAGTTGGCGGGGACGGGGGGTGGAATATAGAGGTGGGGAGTGGGAGATACATACTACTGGGTGTAAGATAGGTTCAAGAATATATTGTACAACACAGGGGATATAGCCAATATCTCATAATAACTGTAAATGGAAAGTTACCTTTAAAAATTATATAAAAATAGGGGAATTCCCTGGCGATCCAGTGGTTAGGACTTGGTGCTGTCACTGCCATAGCCTGAGTTCAATCCCTGGTGGAGGAACTAAGATCCCACAAGCCATGCAGAGTGGATGAAATGAAATGAAATGAAATGTAATGAAATGAAATAAAATAAAATGTCTAAAAATTAAAAAAATTTTTTTTAATTTAAATATACTATTTAAAATGTTAATTTATTTTATTTTTCTAATTCTCCAAATAGTACATCCTCATTTTAAACTTTTGAAGTACAGAAAATAAGTAGAAAGAAAATCATCCATAGCCCTACTATAGCTACCATAGTTACCATAAGTCCTGCCTATTTCACTTATTATAATGAGGATTTTTACAAACTCTTCTTAAGCATTATTTTATCCCAGCTAGTTTGAAATTTTTCAATCCTACAGAAAAGGTGAAAGATGAGTACTATGATTGCCCACTTTTATTCCCCAAATATTAACATCTTGCCTTGTTTGCACACTTTCTCTCTTTCTCTCCACACACACACTTTTTTTTGGTTTAACAATTTGAAAGTAAATTGCTAACATCATGTTACTTTATCCCTAATACTGCAACATGTACCTCCTAAGAACAAGAATCACAATACCATTATCACACCAATGAATTTTAACAATGATTTAATAATACCATCTAATATAGGGTCTATATTCCAATTTTCCTGTCTCAAAAATGTTTTTATAGTCCCTGCCCTACTCCAGGATATAATCCAAATTCCACACCTTGCATTGTTTTTCACGTCTCTACAATGTCCTTTAATCTAAAATAGTCTCCTCTGTCCTTATTTTTTTTCTTTTTTGTCTTTCAAAACAGTGATAGAGAGTCCAAGTGAACTGTCTTATAGAATCTGCTGCATTCTGAATTTGTCAGAATTCCTCGTAAGAGTCAGATTAAAGGTTTTTCACAAGGATACTAAATACGTAATATATTTCCTACTGTATTCCATCAAAACACACAATGTCAGTTTGTCCCATTATAGGTGATACTCTGATCATCTGTCACTTTTATCTTGAACAAAGTGGTATTCACCATATTTTTCTATTGTAAAGATACTCTTTCCCCTTCATAATTAATAAGTAACCTTTGAGAGGATACTTGGAGCCCATACAAATATCCTGTTCCTCAACAAATTTATACCCAATGGTTTGTTTGTTGTTGTTTTTTTGATGTTGGGGGTAGGAGTTTATTAATTAATTAATTTATATTTGCTGTGTTGGGTCTTCGTTTCTGTGCCAGGGCTTTCTCCAGTTGTGGCAAGCAGGGGCCACTCTTCATTACGGTGTGCGGGCCTCTCACTGTCGTGGCCTCTCTTGTTGCAGAGCACAGGCTCCAGACACGTAGGCTCAGTAGTTGTGGCTCACGGGCCCAGGTGCTCCGTGGCATGTGGGATCCTCCCAGACCAGGGCTCGAACCCGTGTCCCCTGCATTAGCAGGCAGATTCTCAACAACTGCGCCACCAGGGAAGCCCCTACCCAGTGGTTTGAAAAATCCATTGATGATCCTTGCTCAAGTCAACTATTTCACTGAGGGTTTCAAAATGCTGATTTCCTGATTTTTCATTCTTTTTACATGTATTACCTAGCATTTTTCTGCAAAAAATAGCTTTCTTCCTCTCTCTTCTCCTTTTTTTCAACATCACAATGGATATGATATATAGCTTATATGTATGACTTGTGCTTTTTACATCCTAAAAATTTTTGCCTAAAAGAAGGTCATATGGATTTTCTATTTTTTTTTAGAAGTTTTAAGTTTTTGCCTTTACGTTTAGGTCTATGATCAATTCTGAGTTAAGTTTTGTATAAACGAGGTAAAGGTTGCAGTTTATTTTTCTATATAAGGATATTCAGTTGTTCCCGTCATTGTTTAGAAGTCCACCATTTTCTTCATCAAATTACCTAGGCAGTTTTGTCAAAAATCAATTGACCAAATATGGTGGGTGTATTTCTGGACTCTATTTCATTGATTGATATTTTTATCTTTACACAAAAAACACACTGTATTCATAACTGTAACATTTTAATAACATAGTTTAAGTCCTCTGGCTTTATTTTTCTTTTTCAAAATTGTTTTTGGCTACTCTAGATCCTTCATATTTTAGCAGAAATTTTAGAAACAGCTTTTAATTTTGACATAAAGCCTACTGGGATTTTTATTAGAATTGAATTAAATTTAGAGATTGATTTGGGAAGAACTGACATCTTAATCATATTGAATCTTCTGATTCATGAACATGGTGTATCACTCCATTTATAAAGTCTTTAATTTCCCTCAGCAATCTTTTGTAGTTTTTATTGTATACACATTTTTATTAAATTTATCTCCAAATATTTAATGGTTTTGATGCTATTTAAATGATGTTTATTTAAATTTCAATTTCCGGTTGTTCCAATCAACACCATTAGTCATATCTGTTTACCTTGTATCCCATGACCTTGCTAATAAACTCACTAAACAATTTTAGTAGCTTTTCTATAAATTCCTTAGGATTTTCCACATATATAATCATGTCTGTGAATAAGAATTGCTTTATTTTTTCTTTCTACATGACTTTTATTTCTTTTTCTTGCTTTTTTGTACTGTCTAGGACTTCCAGTACAATGTTGACTAGAAGTTGTGAGAGTGGAGAGCTTTGGCTTATCCCACTCTTAGTAGCAAATACAACTATTTAAAACAAAAGAGCAGGTGTTTATTAGGATGTGGAAAACCATTGTGTACTATTAGTAAAAATGTAAAATGGTGCAACTGCTGTGGAAAACTGTAGGGTGAAAAATTAAAAACGAATTACCATATGATTCAGCAATTCTACTTCTAGGTATACAAGTGAAAGAACTGGAAGCAGGCTCTCGAAGAGATATTTGCACAGTCATGCTCATGGCAGCATTATTCACAATAGCCAAAATGCAAAAGCAACCCAAGTGTCCAACAGATGAAGGGATAAACAAAATGTGGTATACACATACAATGGAACATTATTCAGCCTTAAAAAGGAAAGATATTGTGTCACATGATACAACATGGATGAACCTTGAGGACATTATGTAAAGAGAAATAAGCCAGTCACAAAAGGACAAATATTGTATGATTCCAATTATATGAGGTATCTAGAGTAGTTAAATTCATAGAGACAAAAAGAATGGTAGTTGTCAGGTGCTGGGGAAAGGGGGAGAAATGGAGAATTACTGTTTAATTGGTACAGAGTTTTGCATGATTAAAAGAGCCTGTGGATGGATGGTGGTGATGGTAGCACAACAATGTGCATGTACTTAATGCCACTGAACTGCATACTTAAAAATGGTTGACTGTAAATTTCATTTTTTGTGTATTTTACCACAATTTAATATATTAAAAAAATTGGGGGGCCATGATTATCAGACTAGGTAAAAAGCAAGAACCAACTGAAGTTGTCTACAAGATGCATTGAAAACATAAAGATAAAAATAGGTTAAAATTTAAAGTTGGAAAGAGGAAAGATTGAAGTGGGGGCAGAGTCAAGATGGCGGAGTAGGAGGACATGGAGTTCGCATCTCCTCACAACTAGGGCAACTACCAGACGATGGTGGGTGACCTCGACACCCAGGTGGACAGAAGGAACCCCCAAGAGACCAGGACATGGGGGGGAGCAACGGGGGAGGAGAAATGGAGGCGGGATGGGACCCATGCCCCTGAGGGGCAGCTGGGGAAGGGGAGGGATTCCCATGCTTGGAGAGGCCCACTCACCATGAGGGGATCAACAAGGAGAGACCCTTGGGAGTTCTGAGGATTGGAGGGGAACATGGCTAGCATTTTCACCGCCCACTCAGATGCCTGGGAGCCTGCTGAGGTCCCAGGCCTGATCCTTCACACTCTGAGGCTGGAGGCACTCTGGGGCCCAATTTGGCCACACTAAGCCTAAGCCCTGCCCCCACCACCCAGGGCCTTTTCCGGCTGCATGGGTCCTGAACATAGGCCCCGTCCCCCGCCTAAGCCCTACCCCCCAGAGCCAAGGCCTTTTCCAGCCTTTTTTTTTGTTATTGTGGTCCTGTTTTACCTTCCAGTTGTTGTTTCATTTATATTTTTTATTTTTTCTAATATATCTGTTAGTTTTCTAATCTTTTCTAAATTATTTATTTATTTATTTGGCTGTGCCAGGTCTTAGTTGCAACATGTGGGATCTTCATTGTGGCACACAGGATTCTCTCTAGTTGTGGCGCATGGGCTCCAGAGCACATGGGCTTAGTAGTTTTGGTGTGAGGGCTCCAGATCACATGGGTTCAGTAGTTGCAGCATGCAGGCTCTCTTGTTGTGGTACACGGGCTCTACATCACGTGGGCTTAGTTGCCCCAAGGCATGTAGGATCTTAGTTCCCTGATCAGGGATTGAACCTGCGTCCCCTGCACTGGAAGGCAGATTCCTAACCACTGGACCACCAGGGAAGTCCCTATTTTATTTTTTATTCTTTGTTACTCTTCTGCTCCTTTTTTTTTTTCTTTTTTTTTTTTTTTTGCCATGCTGTGCAGCTTGCAGGATCTTGGTTCACAGGCTGGGGGTTGGGCCTGAGCTCCTGTGGTGGGAGCACCAAGTCCGAACCACTGGACTAACAGAGAACCTCAGACCCCAGGGAATATTAATCGGAGTGAGGTCTCCCAGAGGTCCTCATCTCGGCACCAAGACCTGGCTCTACCCAACTGCCTGCAAACTCCAGTGCTGGAAGCCTCAGGCCAAACAACCAGTATGATAGGAACTCAGTCCCACCCATCAAAAAAAATGAGATGACAAAAAAATATGTTACAGACGAAGAAGCAAGGTAAAAACCTACAAGACCAAATAAATGAAGAGGAAATAGGCAACCTACCTGAAAAAGAATTCAGAGTAATGAGAATAAAGAAGATCCAAAATTTCTAGAAACAGAATGGAGGCATGGATCGAGAAAATACAAGAAATGTTTAACAAAGTCTTGAAGAACTAAAGAACAAACAAACAGAGATGAACAACATAATAACTGAAATGAAAAATACACTAGAAGGAAGCAATAGCAGAATAATTGAGGCAGAAGAACGAATAAGTGAGCTGGAAGATAGAATGGTGGAAAAAACTGCCGAGAGGCAGAATAAAGAAAAAAGAATGAAAACAATTGAGGACAGTCTCAGAAACCTCTGGGACAACACTAAACCCAACAACATTTAAATTACAGGGGTCCCAGAGGAAGAAGAGAAAAAGAGAGGGTCTGAGAAAATATTCAAAGAGATTATAGTCGAAAACTTCCCTACCATAGGAAAGGAAATAGCCACCCAAGTCCAGGAAGTGCAGAGAGTCCTATAGAGGATAAACCCTAGGAGAAACACACCAAGACACATATTAATCAAACTAACAAAAATTAAATTCAAAGAAAAAATATTAAAAGCAGCAAGGGAAAAGCAAAAAAATAATATACAAGGGAATCCCCATAAGGTTATAAGCTGATTTTTCAGCAGAAACTCTGCAGGCCAGAAGGGAGTGGCAGGATATATTTAAAGTGATGAAAGGGAAAATCTACAACCAAGATTACTCTACCCAGCAGGGATCTCATTCAGATTTGACAGAGAAATCAAAAGCTTTACAGACAAGCAAAAGCTAAGAGAATTCAGCACTAAGAAATCAGCTTTACAACAAATGCTAAAAGAACATCTCTAGGTGGGAAACACAAGAGAAGAAAAAGACCCACAAAAACAAACCCTAAACAATTAAGAAAATGGTAATAGGAACATACATATCAATAATTACCTTAAATGTAAATGGATAAAATGCTCCAACCAAAAGACACAGACTGGCTGAACAGATACAAAAACAAGACCCGTATATATGCTGTCTACAAGAGAC
>NC_041219.1:88336984-88341389 GCF_002837175.3 Physeter macrocephalus | reverse complement strand
AGATATTCCATGCAAAAGGAAATCAAAAGAAAGCTGGAGTAGCAATACTCATATCAGATAAAATAGACTTTAAAATAAAGACTGTTACAAGAGATAGGAAGGACACTACATAATAATCAAGGGATCAATCCAAGAAGAAGATATAACAATTGTAAACAGTTATGCACCCAACATAGGAGCATCTCAATACATAAGGGAAATGCTAACAGCCATAAAAGGGGAAATCAATGGTAACAATAATAGTGGGGGACTTTAACGCCCCACTTACACCAATGGAAAGATCATCCAGACAGAATAAGGAAACACAGCTTTAAATGATAAAATAGACCAGATAAATTTAATTGATGTTTATAGGACAGTCCACCTGAAAGCGGCAGAATACACTTTCGTCTCAAGTGCACATGGAACATTTTCCAGGAAAGATCACATCTTGGGTCACAAATCAAGCCTCAAAAAATTTAGGAAAATTGATCATATCAAGCATCTTTTGTGACCACAACACTATGAGATTGGAAATCAATTACAGGAAAAGAACTGTAAAAAACACAAACACATGGAGGCTAAACAGTGCGCTGCTAAATAACCAAGAGATCAATGAAAAAATCAAAGAGGAAATAAAAAAATACAAAGAAATGACAATGAAAACATGATGACCCAAAACCTATGGGATGCAGCAAAAGCAGTTCTAAGAGGGAAGTTTATAGCAATTCAATCCTACCTCAAGAAACAAGAAAAATCTCAAATAAACAATCTAATCTTACACCTAAAGGAACTAGAGAAAGAAGAACAAACAAAACCCAAAGTTAGCAGAAGGAAAGAAATCATAAAGATCCAAGCAGAAATAAATGGAACAGAAACAAAGAAAACAATAACAAAGATCAGTAAAACTAAAAGTTGGTTCTTTGAGAAGATGAACAAAATTGATAAACCTTTAGCTGGACTCATCAAGAAAAAAAAAGGGAGAGGACGCAAATCAACAAAATTAGAAATGAAAAAGGAGAAATTACAACTGACACCACAGAAATACAAAGGAACACAGAAGAATACTACAAGCAACTATATGCCAATAAAATGGACAACCTGGAAGAAGTGGACAAATTCTTGGAAAGGTACAATTTTCCAAGACTGAACCAGGAAGAATTAGAAAATATAAACAGACCAATCACAAGTAATGAAATTGAAACTGTAATGTAAAATCTTCCAACAAACAAAAGTCCAGGACCAGATGGCTTCACAGGCAAATTCTATCAAACATTTAGAGAAGAGCTAACACCTATCCTTTTCAAACTCTTCCAAAAAACTGCAGAGGGAGGACCCTCCCAAATTCATTCTACAAGGCCGCCATCACCCTGATACCAAAACCCAGACAAAGATACTACAAAAAAAGAAAATTACAGACCAATATCACTGATGAACATAGATGCAAAAATCCTCAACAAAATACTAGCAAATAGAATCAACAACACACTAAAAGGATCATACGCCCTGATCAAGTGGGACTTATCCCAGGAATGCAAGGATTCTTCAGTATATGCAAATCAATCAATGTGATACACAATTTTACCAAATTAAAGAATAAAAACCATATGTTCATCTCAATAGGTGCAGAAAAAGCTTTTGACAAAATTCAACACACATTTATGATAAAAACTCTCCAGAAAATGGGCATAGAGGGAACCTACCTCAACATAATAGAGGCCATAGATGACAAGCCTACAGCAAAAATCATTCTCAATAGTGAAAAACTAAAAGCATTTCCACAAAGACCAGGAACAAGACAAGGATGTCCACTCTCGCCTCTATTATTCAACACAGTTTTGGATGTCCTAGCCACGGCAATCAGAGAAGAAAAAGAAATAAAAGGAATCCAATTTGGAAAAGAAGTAAAACTGTCACTATTTGCAAACGACATGATGCTATACACAGAAAATCCTAAAATGCCACCAGAAAACTACTAGATCTAATCAATGAATTTGGTAAAGTTGCAGAATACAAAATTAATGCACAGAAATCTCTTGCATTCCTATAACAATGAAAGATCAGAAAGAGAAATTAAGGAAAAAATCTCATTTACTATTGCAACAAAAAGAATAAAATACATAGGAATAAACCTACCTAAGGAGGCAAAGGACCTGTACTCAGAAAACTATAAAATACTGATGAAAGAAATCAAAGATGACACAAACAGATGGAGAAATATACCATGTTCTTGGATTGGAAGAATTGACATTGTGAAAATGACTAAACTACCCAAAGCAATCTAGAGATTCAATGCAATCCCTAACAAATTACCACTGACGGGCTGCCCTGGCGGCGCAGTGGTTGAGAGTCTGCCTGCTGATGCAGGGGACACAGGTTTGTGCCCCAGTCCGGGAAGATCCCACATGCCGCGGAGCGGCTGGGCCCGTGAGCCATGGCCGCTGAGCCTGTGCGTCCGGAGCCTGTGCTCCGCAATGGGAGAGGCCACAACAGTGAGAGGCCCGCATACCACAAAAAAAAAAAAAATTACCACTGACATTCTTCACAGAATCAGAAGAAAAAATTTTACTATTTATATGGAAACACAAAAGACCCCGAATAGCCAAAGCAATCTTGAGAAAGAAAAATGGAGCTGGAGGAATGAGGCTCCCCAACTTCAAACTATACTACAAAGCTACAGTAATCAAGACAATATGGTACTGGCACAAAAACAGAAATATAGATCATGACACAAACAGATGGAGAAATATACCATGTTCTTGGATTGGAAGAATTGACATTGTGAAAATGACTAAACTACCCAAAGCAATCTAGAGATTCAATGCAATCCCTAACAAATTACCACTGACGGGCTGCCCTGGCGGCGCAGTGGTTGAGAGTCTGCCTGCTGATGCAGGGGACACAGGTTTGTGCCCCAGTCCGGGAAGATCCCACATGCCGCGGAGCGGCTGGGCCCGTGAGCCATGGCCGCTGAGCCTGTGCGTCCGGAGCCTGTGCTCCGCAATGGGAGAGGCCACAACAGTGAGAGGCCCGCATACCACAAAAAAAAAAAAAATTACCACTGACATTCTTCACAGAATCAGAAGAAAAAATTTTACTATTTATATGGAAACACAAAAGACCCCGAATAGCCAAAGCAATCTTGAGAAAGAAAAATGGAGCTGGAGGAATGAGGCTCCCCAACTTCAAACTATACTACAAAGCTACAGTAATCAAGACAATATGGTACTGGCACAAAAACAGAAATATAGATCAATGGTACAGGATAGAAAGCCCTGAGATAAACTCACACACCTATGGTCACCTAATCTATGACAAAGGAGGCAAGAATATACAATGGAGAAAGGACAGCCTCTTCAATATATGGTGCTAGGAAAACTGGATGGCTACATGTAAAAGAATTAAATTAGAACACTCCCTAACACCATACACAAAAATAAACTCAAAATATATTAAAGACCTAAATGTAAGAACAGACACTATAAAACTCTTAGATGAAAACATAGGAAAAACGCTCTGTGACATAAACCACAGCAAGATCTTTTTTGACCCATCTCCTAGAGTAATGAAAATAAAAACAAAAATAAACAAATGGGACCTAATTAAACTTAAGCTTTTGCACAGCAAAGGAAACCATAAACAAGACAAAAAGACAACTCTCAGAATGGGAGAAAATATTCTCAAACAAATCAATGGACAAAGGAATAATCTCCAAAATATACAAGCAGCTCATGGAGCTCAATATCAAAAAAACAAACAACCCAATCAAAAAATGGATGGAAGACCTAAACAGACATCTCTCCAAAGGAGACATACAGGTGGACAAGAGGCAGATGTAAAGATGCTCAACGTCACTAATTATTAGAGAGATGCAAAACAAAACTACAGTGAGGTAATATCTCACACCGGTCAGAATGGCCGTCATCAAACAATCTACAAACAATAAATGCTGGAGAGGATGTGGAAAAAAGGGAACCCTCTTGCACTGCTGGTGGGAATGTAAATTGATAAAGCCACTATGGAGAACAGTATGGAGGTTCCTCAAAAAACTAAAATAGAACTACCATATGACCCAGCAATCCCACTACTGGGCATATACCCTGAGAAAACCATAATTCAAAAGGACACATGTACCCCAATGTTCATTGCAGCTCTATTTACAATAGCCAGCACATGGAAACAACCTAAGTGTCCACGACAGATGAATGGATAAAGAAGGTGTGGTACATATATACAATGGAATATTACTCAGCCATAAAAAGGAACGAAATTGGGTCATTTGTAGAGATGTGGATGGACCCAGAGACTGTCATACAGAGTGAAGTAAGTCAGAAGAGAAAAACAAATATTGTATACTAACGCATATATGTGGAATCTAGAAAAATGGTACAGATGAACCTATTTCCAGGGCAGGAATAGAGACACA
>NC_041219.1:88316073-88329869 GCF_002837175.3 Physeter macrocephalus | reverse complement strand
AGGCTACGGGAATCAAGACAGTATGGTACTGGCACAAAAACAGAAATATAGATCAATGGAACAGGATAGAAAGCCCTGAGATAAACCCACACACCTATGGTCACCTAATCTATGACAAAGGAGGCAAGAATATACAATGGAGAAAGGACAGCCTCTTCAATATATGGTGCTAGGAAAACTGGATGGCTACATGTAAAAGAATTAAATTAGAACACTCCCTAACACCATACACAAAAATAAACTCAAAATATATTAAAGACCTAAATGTAAGAACAGACACTATAAAACTCTTAGATGAAAACATAGGAAAAACGCTCTGTGACATAAACCACAGCAAGATCTTTTTTGACCCATCTCCTAGAGTAATGAAAATAAAAACAAAAATAAACAAATGGGACCTAATTAAACTTAAGCTTTTGCACAGCAAAGGAAACCATAAACAAGACAAAAAGACAACTCTCAGAATGGGAGAAAATATTCTCAAACAAATCAATGGACAAAGGAATAATCTCCAAAATATACAAGCAGCTCATGGAGCTCAATATCAAAAAAACAAACAACCCAATCAAAAAATGGATGGAAGACCTAAACAGACATCTCTCCAAAGGAGACATACAGGTGGACAAGAGGCAGATGTAAAGATGCTCAACGTCACTAATTATTAGAGAGATGCAAAACAAAACTACAGTGAGGTAATATCTCACACCGGTCAGAATGGCCGTCATCAAACAATCTACAAACAATAAATGCTGGAGAGGATGTGGAAAAAAGGGAACCCTCTTGCACTGCTGGTGGGAATGTAAATTGATAAAGCCACTATGGAGAACAGTATGGAGGTTCCTCAAAAAACTAAAATAGAACTACCATATGACCCAGCAATCCCACTACTGGGCATATACCCTGAGAAAACCATAATTCAAAAGGACACATGTACCCCAATGTTCATTGCAGCTCTATTTACAATAGCCAGCACATGGAAACAACCTAAGTGTCCACGACAGATGAATGGATAAAGAAGGTGTGGTACATATATACAATGGAATATTACTCAGCCATAAAAAGGAACGAAATTGGGTCATTTGTAGAGATGTGGATGGACCCAGAGACTGTCATACAGAGTGAAGTAAGTCAGAAGAGAAAAACAAATATTGTATACTAACGCATATATGTGGAATCTAGAAAAATGGTACAGATGAACCTATTTCCAGGGCAGGAATAGAGACACAGACTTAGAGAATGAACATGTGGATACAGTGGGGGAAGGTGAGGGTGCGACGAATTGGGAGATTAGGATTGACACATATACACTACCATGTGTAAAACAGATAGCTAGTGGGAACCTGCTATAGAGCACAGGAAGCTCAGCTCGGTGCTCTGTGATGACCTAGACGGGTGGGATGGGGTGGGGATGGGAGGGAGGTCCAAGAGGGAGGGGACATATGTATACATATAGCTGATTCACTTCATTGTACAGCAGAAACCAACACAACATTGTAAAGCAATTATACTCCAATAAAAAATAAAGTTGGAAAGAGGAAACATTAGAAAGCATAAGGAGTGGCTAAATACATACCAGAAAAAATAGACTTCAGGACAAAAATAAACGCTAAAAACAAAGAAGGACACTTCATAATGATGAAAAGGAAATATATCAGGCAGCCACAACTATTATAAATATATTTGTGCCTAATAATGGAGTCTCAAAATACATGAAGCAAAAACTAAAATAACTAAAGGGAGAAATAAATTCACAATCATAATTGTAGATGTAAGACATCTCTCACTATAATTGACAGAGCAACTAAATAATAGAATACAGAAGATGTGAATGACACTTTCAACTACCTTAACTTAACTGACATTTATAGAACATTACACCTGACAACTTCAGAATACACATTCTTTTCAATGAACAGGGACCATTTTCTGAGAAAAAAATATATTCTGGGCCATAAAGCAAATTTAAATAGACTTCAAAAGATTGAAGCCCACATAGTATGTTCTGTGACAATAAAACTAAATTAGAAATCAATATATGTAGATACCTACGAAAGCCCCAAATATTTAAACAACTGCTAAATAATCCATGGGGTCAAAGAAAAAAATCACAAGGAAAATTAGAAAATATTTTAAATTGAATGAAAATGAAAACACAGTAGTACATCAGACTTCGTGTATCCACCTAAAACAGTGCTATAAGAAAAATTTATAGCTTCAAAAACTTACATTAGAAGAGGCAAGGGGGCTTATATCAAATAAGGCTTTCAAGTTCAGAAGTGAAAGATGATC
This sequence comes from Physeter macrocephalus, assembly GCF_002837175.3. Taxonomy (NCBI): domain Eukaryota; kingdom Metazoa; phylum Chordata; class Mammalia; order Artiodactyla; family Physeteridae; genus Physeter; species Physeter macrocephalus. The sequence goes on along the minus strand of NC_041219.1, from coordinate 88,327,580 downwards.
AAATTAAATTCAATGTAAGTAGAAAAAAACATAATAAAGTCCAGAAATAATGAAATAGAAAACACTAGAGAAAAATTAACAAAACTTAAAAGCTAGTTTTAATGAAAAGATCAACACAAGTGAAAAACCTCTAGATAAACTGACTAAAAAAAGGACACAAACTGGACTTGCCTGGCTGTCCAGTGGTTAAGACTCCGTGCTTCCACTGTGGGGGTGTGGGGGGGCCAAGTTCGATCCCTGGTGGGGGAACTATTATCCTGCATGCCCCGGGGTGTGGTCAAAAAAAAAAGGACACAAAGTATATTGGAGGAGGTCATCAAGAGGACAGTGATTGACAGACGGGCTGCACCCAGGCAATCAGAGGTTCCTCATTCCCTCAACTGTCCTTGAAATGTCCATTCTTACCACTGTTCCCACAATGGGAGCTGTTCCAAGGATACAGCTTTGAGAGAGTAAGGTGTTGAGACCATCTGGACTGTGGAGGTGACAGATCCCATTTAAGGCCTCTATCTAAACTTTTATGATTCTGGTGGTGGGTGTGGAGATCTACTCATCTCGTGGCCATCTAAGACAAGCCTCATAAGTAAGCTCCCTTCTTATTAAACCTGCCAGCTACCAATCTGGAGTGGTCTGCTTCTTTCTTCAGTCTCTCCTTGCTCAGTGTGTATAGCAGCCAGGTTGTGAACTAACAACTGATAAGGCAGCCAGGAGACTGAAGAAACAAGCCCTGGGAAAGAGGCATTTGAGGATAATATGCTGAGTTAGACATCAACCTCTATGTCAGGAGGGGTGGCCTGTATGTTAGATGCTTGTGCACCAATGTGTGAGTACAGGGGCACCCTGAAAAAGCCGGGTGTGTTGATGAATTTGTTTGAGGAACTGAGCAGAGCACACTGTGGCAAAGAAGGGAAACAAATGGCTGCTGTGGTGGGCTGTCCTCTACTGTGGGCAGTTCTGTGGCCACTGATGCACAAAGAGAGGCTGAAGCTTGAGCTAGACAGCTGGAAGAAGAGCTGAAGTTAGAGAAGAACATGCAGTTGTCCACTACTCTGCTAGCTTCGGGGCTGGAAGACAAGTTAGAAGAGCAGAATAGTAAGTTGGAGACCTTCATGTGCCATTTTGCAAAGCTAGGAGGGCACAGGCTACTGCAGATTAAGGTCCAAGTACTTGTGAGAAAGCCTGATTAGGATGCTAAGAGGCAGAATCCCTGGGAAAGTGAGGAGAGCAAAGGGGAGGATGTTGTGGTGACTGAAACAGAGTGCCTCATGTTGCCCAACCCCTAATACAAAGAAAAAATTTAAATAGTAGTCACCCTAGACTTCTGATAATAGAGAAATACACCCCAAAACTCCTAGGAGAAAAATTTCATTCTTTCTCTGTCCTTGAAGTTATGAATGTCTTTGAAATGTAAACACCCCAGGAGAAAACTAAAATACTGCCTACAGAGACTGAAGAAAAAAAGGGGGTGAGGGAAATGCTTTTTAAAATATAGGCTGCTGTAACAACTACTGAGCCCATGTGCCACAACTACTGAAGCCCATGCGCCTAGAGCCCGTGCTCTGCAACAAGGGAAGCCACCGGAATGAGAAACCCACACGCAGCAACGAAGACCCAATGCAGCCAAAAAAAAAAAAAAAAAAAAAAAAAAGTCATCCACAAGAGACAAAAAATAAAGAATAAAATCAGCAGGAAAAAAGATTTGTTTAAAAAAAAATGAGGGCGGGATGGAAGGGAAGTAGGAGGGGTCACATAATAAATGGGCTTTGGCAGTGGCTTTCTGGTGTGGTTTAACCAGGCTCCACCCACGGATTCTGTTTTCTTAGCAGAGGTCACTGGAGAACCAGACAGGCTATAAGTATGCTGTGCATTTAAAACTTCAGCAGGAAATTTGCAGTAGTCTCCAAGCAGGAATAGATTTGTAATAATGAGCTGTAATCAGCCTTCCTTCTACGGAAAAGCTGAGAACCTTCTCATTTTATTTCATGAAAAGTAAGCTATGAGGCAACTTTTGGCAAACATCTATTAACTGGGTGAAATGGGCCTCTTGCCCGAGATTTTACTTCAGCTGCGTCTTTCCAGCACAGCTAGTTCTTTCCTCTGCAGCTGATTGGCTCTGGAATGTGGCCAGAAACCTACTTCCTGCAATTAAAGGAGTCAGGCCTCTAACTGTTGATCTGTTTTCTTCTCTTCTGAGTGATGGCGCTTACCATTTTTACCCTCCGGCTGGCCGTCTGCATCCTGGCATTTCCCATGTACCTGCTGGACTTTCTGGGCTTGTGGAGCTGGATATGCAAAAAATCGTTCCCCTACTTCTTGGCAAGGTTCACTGTGATGTACAACAAACAGATGGCGAGCAAGAAGCAGGAGCTCTTCAGCAATCTACAGGAGTTCGCAGGCCCCTCCGGGAAGCTCTCCCTGCTGGAGCTGGGCTGCGGCACAGGGCCCAACTTCAAGTTCTACCCGCCTGGATGCCGGGTGACCTGTATTGATCCCAACCCCAACTTTGAGAAGTTCTTGATCAAGAGCATTGCTGAGAACCGACACCTGCAGTTTGAGCACTTCCTGGTGGCTGCCGGGGAGGACCTGCACCAGGTGGCCGACGACTCCATGGATGTGGTGGTCTGCACACTGGTCCTGTGCTCCGTGAAGAACCAGGAGCGGATCCTCCAGGAAGTGTGCAGAGTGCTGAGGCCGGTAAGTACAGGGTATGAGGGCTGGTTAGTAGTAACCACTATCACCAAGGGCAGCCCTATCAACTTCAGGTAGATCAAACACCCTAACATAAAAAGTAGAACTACTAGAGAAGACTGCTGAATTTTTTTTTCTTTCTTTCTTTTTTTTTTTTTTTTTTTTTGTGGTACGCGGGCCTCTCACTGCTGTGGCCTCTCCCGTCGCGGAGCACAGGCTCTGGACGCACAGGCTCAGCGGCCATAGCTCACGGGCCCAGCTGCTCTGCGGCATGTGGGATCCTCCCAGACCGGTGCATGAACCCATGTCCCCCACATAGGCAGGCGGACTCTCAACCACTGCGCCACCAGGGAAGCCCGACTGCTGAATTTTTTAAAAAAATATTAGAGTGGAAAAGAAGCTATATAGGAAAAGATTGATAATACATGAATATGTAAAATTTTAGAACTCCTGCAGAGGAAAAAAAAGGGACTATAAAAAAACTTAAAGTACAAAAAAGTTTGTAAAAAATATTTGCCAAGGATGATAGATAATGCGTTAACTTCATATTAAAAGACATTACAGGACTTACCTCATGGTCCAGTGGTTAAGAATCTGCCTGCCAAAGCAGGACACGGGTTCGATCCCTGGTCCGGGAAGATCCCACATGCCACGGAGCAACTAAGCCCGTGTGCCACAACTACTGAGCCAGCGCTCTAGAGCCCGCAAGCCGCAACTACTGAGCCCGTGTGCCACAACTACGGAAGCACGCGTGCCTAGAGCCCATGCTCTGCAACAAGAGAAGCCACTGCAATGAGAAGCCCTTGCACTGCTCACAGCAACTAGAGAAAGCCTGCATGCAGCTACGAAGACCCAGAGCAGACTAAACTAAATTAATTAATTAATTTAAAAAAATTTTTAATAAAAAAAAGACATTACAAATCAAGATCAATAGAATTCTTAAATCAGTTTTTTAAAAAGGAGAAAAGCAAAGCACAGGAACAGAAATATAAATAAAAATAGCCAACATATGATATAAATGTTTAGTCTTGCAATAAAAGAACAAATTAAAGCAAGATATCACTTATACGTGGAATCTTAAAAATATAACAAACGAATATATATAACAAACAGAAATAGACTCACAGATATAGAGAACAAACTAGTGGTTACCAGAGGGGAGAGGGAAGGGGGGAGGGGCAAGATAGTGGTGTGGGATTAAGAGATACAAACTACTATGTATAAAATAAATAAGCAACAAGGGTATATTCTACAGCACAGGGAAATATAGCCATTATTTTGTAATAACTTTAAATGAAGTATAATCTATAAAAATTCTGAATCACTATGTTGTACACCTGAAACTAATATAATATTATAAATCAACTATACTTCAATTAAGAAGAAATTAAAGCAAGATACTATTTTTACCTACTACACTGTCAGAGACTTTTAAGTTCAATATGGTGTTGGGGTGAGTTTGGGGGACTGGATTACCCCAAGTAGAGGAAGTACCCTCTTTGGAGGGCAATTTGATAATATCAAATTTTCAAGGACATTTCCTCCTTCATCCAATAGGAATTTATCCTATAGCTATACTGCACAAATGTGCAAAAACTCTTTCATATGTGAAAATATTCATTACAGTATCTGTAATACCACAAATTGGAAATAACCTAAACATCCAGCAATAGGAGGTAGGAGGCTGTTAAGTAAATTGTTGCATCGTATAAAGGATTTCTGTGCAGCTGTTAAAAGAACAAGGAAGAGTTACTTATGTTGATATGAAAAAACTATCTTCTCAAGAGACAGTGTTAAATTAAAAAGCAATGAAAGCATAGAATATTATTATATACAGTATAAGTCCATTTGTGTGTGGGGGGGGAGAATATACCTATATAAGTATTTATGTTAATGGGAATGATACACAAGAAACTATTAACAGTGGTTACCTCTTGGGAAGGGAATTGGATGAGGGGAAGGAATTACTTCTCATTTTATACCTCTCTGTATAGTTTGAAATTCTTTATACCTATATGTAATTTTCACATATTACCTTTATTGTTTGTTTAAAAACTAGTTTAGTTTTATTCTAAACATAGGTGAACATAAAGTATGGATATCTTTTTTTAAATTAATTTATTTATTGTTTATTTTTGGCTGCGTTGGGTCTTTGTTGCTGTGTGCGGGCTTTCTCTAGTTGCGGCGTGAAGGCTTCTCATTGCGGTGGCTTCTCTTGTTGCGGAGCACAGACTCTAGGCACGTGGGCTTTGGTAGTTGTGGCACACGGGCTCAGTAGTTGTGGCTCACAGGCTCTAGAGCACGGGCTCAGTGGTTGTGGCACACGGGCTTAGTTGCTCCGCGGCATGTGGGATCTTCCCAGACCAGGGCTCGAACCCATGTCCCCTGCATTGTCAGGCGAATTCTTAACCTCTGTGCCACCAGGGAAGTCTCAAGTATGGATATCTTAACATTTGAATTTACTATAGTAAAGGAAATGGATGTTCTGTAATCCCCAGTTTTATTTTCTAACAGAGGAAGTTCCTCAGGAAGGAAAGGACTTGAAGATAGTGTTTAGAGGCAATAATATACAGTCGTGGGCTTCCCTGGTGGCGCAGTGGTTGCGCGTCCGCCTGCCGATGCAGGGGAACCGGGTTCGCGCCCCGGTCTGGGAAGATCCCACATGCCGCGGAGCGGCTGGGCCCGTGAGCCATGGCCGCTGAGCCTGCGCCTCCGGAGCCTGTGCTCCGCAACGGGAGAGGCCGCAGCAGAGGGAGGCCCGCATACCACAAAAAAAAAAATAATAATAATAATAATAATAATATACAGTCGTCCCTCAATTTCCTTGGGGTCCCTCCGTGTCCCCTCCACAGATACCAAAATCTGCAGAAGCTTAAGTCCCTTATATAAAATGGTGCAGTATCTGCATATAACTTATGCACATGCACATCCTCCCATATACCTTAAATCATCTCTAGATTACTTATAATACCTAATACAATGTAAATGCTATGTAAACAGGTGCCAGCATGTGGCAAATTCAAGTTTTGCTTTTTTGGAACTTTCTGGATTTTTTCCAAACATTTTTGATCTGCATTTGGTTGAATCCAAGGATGCAGAACTTGTGGATACTGAGGGCCAACTGTAATTCTGTCTTTGGCTCAAGGATAGGCCAACGTCAAAGTAGTAACTGAAAAAAGTCTGATTCTGATACTCAAATCCTGGGTTCTTGTGTCCTAAGACTGAGCACAGTTAGATGTTTTGCTTACAGTGTTACTAATCTCACAACACCTCTGCAAAGCAAATAATGGTCATCTCTGGTTTAAGCACTGAGAGTGCCCTCAGGGGATCATGTTCTTGGTAGTCTTCCTTAGCTCCTCCGAAGCACCCATTCTCTGCTGAACAGAACCAGGAGCTTTCCTACATTCTCATGTAGGCAATAGTCCTTTAAAGCAGGTATTGCCTTCATGTTGGATTGGGGAAACAGACCCAGAGGAGTTAAGAAACTTGCCTCAAGTTACACAGCCACTATGTCTGACTTTAATGCAAATATTCTTATCGCTGTACCACAGTGCTTGTCACTGGGGCTTTTTATCTGACTTCAACATTTCTACCACTTTTGCTGGCTTTTCTTCCTCTGCCCATCCCCTAAACGCTGGAGCTTCTTTTTTAGCTCTCATTTCACTTATATACACCCCCTGTGCAATCTCATGTACCCCCAATGTTTTCAATTACCATGCATACACAAATGGCTTCCAAATCTAAGTATCAAGCTCAGATCTCTCTTCTAACCCCAGATCTTCATATCCAGCTGTCTACTCGACAGTCACCTGAATGGGTAACAGGCATCTCTAGCTTAACCTGTGTAACCCAGAGGGCATCAGCAACCTCCCCAGGCCTGGATCACCTCTTCTTTCCTGTCCTCTTCTATGGAAAAAAATATTTCAATCAGGAAATTTCAAGTTTTCCATTCCTGAACACAGGTCTTACACTTACCCATAGATTTGGAGGAACTCCATCTCTAAACTCTGCCTGGGATAGCCAACACTAGGGAGGCTAGAAGAGGCTAAGGAGAGTGGGACAGTCACCCTGGGTTTGGGAGGTAATCATTGGTCCCTTTCCCCCTTCACCACAGAGGTAGATAAGTAGAAAACTTCTGAAGACTCCTTAATAATGTGTAGCCTCTACTGCGTCCAGACTTGACCTATATGTATAGGACCGCCCTAGATGAAAGCAGCAGTTACTAACTCCTATATGACAGTAATTTACACACAGTATCCAGACCAAATAAAATACCTAATGACAAAATATAATCATGAATTTAGTAACACTTTTAGATGATTCAGTATTTTAATAAAATAAATCCTATCGTTTACATCCTGTGACAATGGTACAAAAGTATAAGACATAGGCCTTTTGGATCCACCATCTGTGGTGATGCCGCCACCAGGATGCAGATTTTTGTGAAGATCCTGACAGGGAAGACCATCACTCTCGAGGTCGAACCCTCGGATACAATAGAAAATGTAAAGGCCAAGATCCAAGATAAGGAAGTAATTCCTTCTAACCAGCAAAGACTGATCTTTGCTGGCAAGCAACTGGAAGATGGACGTACTTTGTCTGACTACAACATTCAAAAGGAGTCCACTCTTCATCTTCTGTTGAGACTTCGTGCTGGTACTAAGAAAATGAAGAAGTCTTACACCACTCCCAAGAAGAAAAAGCATAAGAGAAAGAGGGTTGGGAATTCCCTGGTGGTCCAGTGGTTAGGACTCTGCACTCTCACTGCGGAGGGCCCAGGTTCGATCCCTGGTTGGGAAACTAAGATCCCACAAGCCACACGGCCGAAAGAAAAAAAAGAGAGAGAGAGAGAGAGAGAGAGAGAGAGAAAGAAGGTTAAGCTGGCTGTCCTGAAATACTGTAAGGTGGATCAGAATGGCAAAAGCAGTCACCTTCATCGGGAGTGCGCTTCAGATAAATGTGGTGTGGAGTTTTTATGGCCAGCCACTTTGACAAACACTATTGTGGCAAATGTTGTCTGACCTATTATTTCAGCAAACCAGAAGACAGGTTATTGTATATTGGTTAATAAAAGACATGAACTAATGAACTAAAACAAAAAAAAGTATAAGACATGGTTATTTAGTCTCAGGCAGTACTAGGTATGGATTCAGATGCCCACAGGTTTGCAAAGCAGAGCCTAAGAACAATACTCAGATGAATTTAAAGATTTTTTTCTAAATAAAAGAAGGGGAAGTTTAAAAAACTGTAATTAAAAGGCAAACAACAAACAAGGGAAAACATCTGTAGTATATGTAGTCTAATTATATTAAAAGTACTTACTAATCAATAAGAAAAAAAACCAACGGCCTATTAGAAAACCGATAGTGGGGACTTCCCCTGTGGCACAGTGGTTAAGACTCGCAACGCAGGGGGCACAGGTTCGATCCCTGGTCAGGGAACTAGATCCCACATGCATGCCGCAACTAAGAGTGAGCATGCCACAGTTAAGGAGCTGGTGAGCCATAACTAAGGAGCCCACCTGCCACGACAAAGACCCAGCACAACCAAATAAATAAATAAAAGAAAAAAAGAAGAAAACTGATAATGGACATTAACAGACAAATCAGAAAACAAGAAATTCAAATAATCAATAAGGTTTAGTAAAAGATGTTACGATTACGAATATTAAAGTTATGCATGTTATCAAAAATATCATATTACACATCAAATTGACAAAGATATAGGAGAAAAAAGTACTGATGAGAGTTTATTGGAAATGGGCATTCACATCTATTGCTAGTATGAATGCAAACTGCTACAACTTTTCCAAAGGGCAATTTGACAACCTGTACCAAAAGCTTTAAAAAGTCACAGACTTTTGATTCAGCAATTCCACTTTTTAGCAAGTTATTTATTTGGAAGTAACTTTAGATAGTCACAAAGATTTATGGATAAGGATGTTCACTGTAACAGTATTTATAACAATGTAAGATTGGAAATAGCCTAAATGAGAACGGTTAAATAAGAGATGGTAACTTCAGTGGTGTGAAATATTGCATAAAGGTTTTTTTAAACCATCTTTTAGAATAATACTCAAATAACATAAATAAAATAAAACAGATTATAAAAAAGAATGTATATTCCAATCCTAGTTTTAGAAAAAAATACATATTCATATAAAAGTATACACAAAATCTTTTGGGTTTTTTTTTGTTTTTTTGATTTTTATTTTATTTTTTTATACAGCAGGTTCTTATTAGATATCTATTTTATACATACTAGTGTATATATGTCAATCCCAATCTCCCAGTTCATCCCACCACCCCCACCCCCGCTTTCCCCCCTTGGTGTCCATACATTTGTTCTCTACATCTGTGTCTCTATTTCTGCCTTGCAAACCAGTTCATCTGTATCACTTTTCTAGATTCCACATATATGCGTTAATATACGATATTTGTTTTTCCGTTTCTGACTTACTTCACTCTGTATGACAGTCTCTAGCTCCATCCACATCTCCACAAATGACCCAATTTCATTCCTTTCTATGGCTGGGTAATATTCCATTGTATATATGAACCACATCTTCTTTATCCATTCATCTGTCGATGGGCATTTAGGTTGCTTCCATCTGCAATGAACATTGTGATATGTGACTCTTTTTGAGTTACGGTTTTCTCAGGGTACATGCCCAGTAGTGGAACTGCTGGGTCATATGGTAATTCTATTTTTAGCTTTTTAAGGAACCTCCATACTCTTCTCCATAGTGGCTGTATCAATTTACATTCCCACCAACAGTGCAAGAGGGTTCCCTTTTCTCCATATCCTTTCCAGCATTTTTTGTTTGTAGATTTTCTGATGATGCCCATTCTAACCAGTGTGAGATGATACCTCATTGTAGTTTTGATTTGCATTTCTCAAATGATTAGTGATGTTGAGCAGCTTTTCATGTGCCTCTTGGCCATCTGTATGTCGTCTTTGGCAAAATGTCTATTTAGGTCTTCTGCCCATTTTTTGATTGGGTTGTTTGTGTTTTTAATATTGAGCTTCACGTGCTGTTTATATATTTTGGAGATTAATCCTTTGTCTGTTGATTCATTTGCAAATATTTTCTCCCATTCTTCCTTTGCTGTGCAAAAGCTTTGAAGTTTCATTAGGTTCCAACTTGTTTATTTTTGTTTTTATTTCCATTACTCTAGGAGGTGGGTCAAAAAAGATCTTGCTGTGATTTATGTCAAAGAGTGTTCTTCCTACGTTTTCCTCTAAGAGTTTTATAGTGTCCGGTCTTACATTTAGGGCTTTAATCCATTTTGAGTTTATTTTTGTGTATGATTTTAGGGAGTGTTCTAATTTAATTCTTTTACATGTGGCTGCCCAGTCTTCCCAGCACCACTTACTGAAGGGACTGTCTTTTCTCCACTGTATATTCTTGCCTCCTTTGTCATAGATTAGTTGACCATAGGTGTGTGGGTTTCTCTCTGAGCTTTCTATTCTGTCCATTGACCTATATTTCTTTTTTTGTGCCAGTACCATATTGTCCTGATTACTGCAGCTTTGTAGTATAGTCTGAAGTCAGGGAGTCTGATTCCTCTAGCTCCGTTTTTTTCCCTCAAGATTGCTTTGGCTATTCAGGGTCTTTTGTGTCTGCATACAAATTTTAAGATTTTTTTTTCTAGTTCTGTAAAAAATGCCATTGGTAATTTGATAGGCTTTGCATTGAATCTGTAGATTGCTTTGGGTAGTATAGTCATTTTCAAAATATTGATTCTTCCAATCCAAGAACATGGTATATCTCTCCATCTATGTGTGTCATCTTTCATTTCTTTCATCAGTGTCTTATAGTCTTCTGAGTGCAGGTCTTTTACCTCCTTAGGTAGGTTTATTCCTAGGTATTTTATTCTTTTTGTTGCAATGGTTAATGGGATAGATTCCTTAATTTCTCTTTGTGATCTTTCGTTGTTAGTGTATAGGAATGCAAGAGATTTCTGTGCATTATTGTATCCTGCAACTTTTCCAAATGCATTGATTAGCTCTAGTAGTTTTCTGGTGGCATCTTTAGGGTTCTCTATGTATACCATCATGTCATCTGCAAACAGTGACAGTTTTACTTCTTTTCAAATTTGTATTCCTTTTATTTCTTTTTCTTCTCTGATTGCCATGGCTAGGAGTTCCAAAACTATGTTGAATAATAGTGGCAAGAGTGGACATCCTTGTCTTGTTCTTGATCTTAGAGGAAATGCTTTCAGTTTTTCACCATTGAGAATGATGTTTGCTGTGGGTTTCTTGTATATGGCCTCTATTATGTTGAGGTAGGTTCCCTCTATGCCCACTTTCTGGAGAGTTTCTATAATAAATAGGTGTTGAATTTTGTCAAAAGCTTTTTCTGCATCTATTTACATGATCATATGGTTTTCATTCTTCAGTTTGTTAATATAGTGTGTCACATTTATTGATTTGCATATATTGAAGAATCCTTGCATCCCTGGGATAAATCCCACTTGATCATGGTGTATGATCCTTTTAAAGTGCTCTTGGATTCTGTTTGCTAGTATTTTGTTGAGGATTTTTGCATCTATATTCATCAGTGATATTGGTCTGTAATTTTCTCTTTTTGTAGTATCTTTGTCTGGTTTTGGTATCAGAGTGATGGTGGCCTCGTAGAATGAGTTTGGGTGTGTTCCTCTACAATTTTTTGCAAGAGTTTGAGACGGATGGGTGTTAGCTCTTCTCTAAATATTTGACAGAATTCACCTGTGAAGCCATCTGGTCCTGGACTTTTGTTTGTTGGAAGATTTTTAATCACAGTTTCTATTTCATTACTTGTGATTGGTCTGTTCATA
>NC_041219.1:88289066-88315720 GCF_002837175.3 Physeter macrocephalus | reverse complement strand
AGGTAGGATTGTATTGCTATAAACTTCCCTCTTAGAACTGCTTTTGCTGCATCCCATAGGTTTGGGATCATCGTGTTTTCATTGTCATTTTTCTCTGGGTATTTTTTGGTTTCTTCTTTGATTTCTTCAGTGATCTCTTGGTTATTTAGTAATGTATTGTTTAGTCTCCATGTGTTTGTGTTTTTTACGTTTTTTTCCCTGTAATTTATTTCTAATCTCATAGTGTTGTGGTTGGAAAAGATGCTTGATATGATTTCAGTTTTCTTAAATTTATCAAGGCTTGATGTGTGACCCAAGATGTGAGCTATCCTGGAGAATGTTCCGTGTGCACTGAGAAGAAAGTGTAATCTGCTGTTTTTGGATGGAATGTCCTATAAATACCAATTTAATCTATCTGGTCTATTGTCAATTAAAGCTTGTGCTTCCTTGCTAATTTTCTGTCTGGATGATCTGTCCATTGGTGTAAGTGAGGTGTTAAAGGCCCCCACTATTATTGTGTTTTCCTGTCGATTTCCTCTTTTATAGCTGTTAGCATTTGCCTTATGTATTGAGGTGCTCCTATGTTGGGTGCATATATATTTATAATTGTTGTATCTTCTTCTTGGATTGATCCCTTGATCATTATGGAGTGTCCTTCCTTACCTCTTGTAACAGTCTTTATCTTAAAGTCTATTTTATCTGATATGAGTATTGCTATTCCAGCTTTCTTTTGATTTCCTTTTACATGGAATATTATTTCTCCATCCCCTCACTTTCAGTCTGTATGTGTCCTGAAGTGGGTCTCTTGTAGACAGCATATATATGGGTCTTGTTTTTGTATCCATTCAGCAAGCCTGTGTCTTTTGGTTGGAGCATTTAATCCATTCACATTTAAGGTAATTATCGATATGTATGTTCCTATTACCATTTTCTTAATTGTTTTGGGTTTGCTTTTGTAGGTCCTTTTCTTCTCTTGTGTTTCCCATGTAGAGAAATTCCTTTAGCATTTGTTGTAGAGCTGGTTTGGTGGTGCTGAATTCTCTTAGCTTTTGCTTGCCTGTAAAGCTTTTGATTTCTCCATCAAATCCAAATGGGATCCTTGCTGGGTAGAGTAATCTTGGTTGTAGGTTCTTCCCTTTCATCACTTTAAGTATACCATGCCACTCCCTTCTGGCTTGTAGAGTTTTTGAGAAATCAGCCGTTAACCTTATGGGAGTTCCCTTGTATGTTATTCGTTGTTTTTCCCTTGTTGCTTTTAACGATTTTTCTTTGTCTTTAATTCTTGTCAATTTTATTACTATGTGTCTTGGCGTGTTTCTCCTTGGGTTTATCCTGCCTGGGGCTCTCTGCACTTCCTGTACTTTGGCTGCTGTTTCTTTTCCCATGTTAGGGAAGTTTTCGACTATAATCTCTTCAAATATTTTCTCGGGTCCTTTCTCTCTCTCTTCTCCCTCTGGGATCCCTGTAATGCGAATGTTGGTGCGTTTAATGTTGTCCCAGAAGTCTCTTCAGCTGTCTTCATTTCTTTTCATTCTTTTTTCTTTAATCTGTTCTGTGGCAGTGAATTCCACCATTCTGTCTTCCATGTCACTTATCCGTTCTTCTCCCTCAGTTATTCTGCTATTGATTCCTCTAGTGTATTTTCCATTTCAGTTATTGTATTGTTCGTGTCTGTTTGTTTGTCTTTAATTCTTCTAGGTGTTTGTTCTTTAATTCTTCTAGGTCTTTGTTAAACATTTCTTGCATCTTCTCAATCTTTGCCTCCATTCTTTTTCCGAGGTCCTGGGTCGTCTTCACTATCCGAATTCTTTTTCTGGAAGGTTACCTATGTCCACTTCATTTAGTTGTTTTTCTGGGGTTTTATCTTGTTCCTTCATCTGGTGCATAGTCCTATGCCTTTTCATTTTGTCTGTCTTTCTGTGAATGTGGTTTTTGTTCCACAGGCTGCAGGATTGTAGTTCTTCTTGCTTCTGCTGTCTGCCCTCTGGTGGATGAGGCTATCTAAGAGGCTTGTGCAAGCTTCCTGACGGGAGGGACTGGTGGTGGGTAGAGCTGGTTGTCGCTCTGGTTGGCAGAGCTCAGTAAAACTTTAATCCGCTTGTCTGCTGATGGATGGGGCTGAGTTCCCTCCCTGTTGGTTGTTTGGCCCAAGGCAACCCAGCACTGGAGGCTACAGGCTCTTTGGTGGGGCTAATGGCAGACTGCGGGAGGGCTCATGCCAAGTAGTACTTCCCAGAACTTCTGCTGCGAGTGTCCTTGTCCCCATGGTGAGCCACAGCCACCCCCCGCCTCTGCAGGAGACCCTCCAACACTAGCAGGTAGGTCTGGTTCAGTCTCCTATGGGGTCACTGCTCCTTCCCCCTGAGTCCTGATGTGCACACTACTTTGTGTGTGCCCTCCAAGAGTGGAGTCTGTTTCCCCCAGTTCTGTCAAAGTTCTGCAATCAAATCCCACTAGCCTTCAAAGTCTGATTCTCTGGAAATTTCTCCTCCTGTTGCCGGACACCCTAGGCTGGGAAGCCTGACGTGGGGCTCAGAACCTTTACTCCAGTGGGTGGACTTCTGTGGTATAACTGTTCTCCAGTTTGTGAGTCACCCACCCGGCGGTTATAGGATTTGATTTTATTGTGATTGCACCCCTCCTACCATCTCACTGCAGCTTCTCCTTTGTCTTTGGATGTGGGGTATCTTTTTTGGTGCATTCCAGTGCCTTCCTGTTGATGATTGTTCAGCAGTTGGTTGTGATTCCAGTGCTCTCACGAGAAGAAATGAGCGCATGTCCTTCTACTCCACCATCTTCCACGAAATCTTAACAGTAGTTGTCTTGAGGTGATGAAAAATGGTTGACTGTTTTTCTTTTTAAACTTTTCTGTATTTTCTGAATTTTCTAAAATAATATTGGTGAGACATTATTGCCAGCCTCTGGAGCCAGACCACCCAAGGTAAAAACCTGATTCTGACATTTGTAAGCTGTATGGCCTTGGGCAAGTTGTTTATTTTCTATGTGACCCTGTTTCCTCATCTGTAGAACATAGGAATGATAATAATAATACTTACCAAATAAGTGTATTGTGAGGATTGAGTTAACATGTGATAGGCCTTACAGACAGGATCTTGCATGCAGTAACTGCTTTAAATTCTAACTATTATTATGTATTACCTTTATCAACAGAAAATATAGATTGGCAACTCTGTATAAAATCTGACAGAAGATGACACTATTAACCAGAATAGTATCGTAGTAAGTTTGAATTTCTCCATGTCTTCTCATGAAGTTGGCCCTTTGGGGCCATTGAAATCTGACATTTAATCATCTTATAGGATTTCCCTGGTGGTCCAGTGGTTAAATATCCGCCTGCCAATGCAGGGGACACGGGTTTGAGCCCTGGTCCGGGAAGATCCCACATGCCTCGGAGCAAGTAAGCCCGTGCCCCACCACTACTGAGCCTGCGCTCTAAAGCCCGCGAGCCACAACTATTGAAGCCCGCGCGCCTAGAGCCCATGCTCCGCAACAAGAGAAGCCACTGCAATGAGAAGCCTGTGCACCACAACGAAGAGTAGCCCCCACTTGCCGCAACTGGAGGAAGCCCACGCACAGCAACGAAGACCCAATGCAGCCAAAAATAAATAAATAAATAAATTTTTTTAAAAAAATCATCTTATAAATTTTTTTCCCCAAACTAAAATCCTTGATGTGTTTTTTTCTTTTCTTTTCTTTTCTTTCTCAGGGAGGAGCTTTTTATTTCATGGAGCATGTAGCAGCTAATCCTTCAACCTGGAATTACTTCTGGCAACAGGTCCTGAATCCTGTCTGGTACCTTCTGTTTGATGGGTGCAACCTGACCAGAGAGAGCTGGAAGGCCCTGGAGTGGGCGCGCTTCTCCAAGCTGAAGCTGCAGCACTTACAGGCCCCCCTGTCCTGGGAGCTCCTGCGCCCTCACATCTACGGATATGCTGTGAAATAGGAGTTGAGACCTGAAGAGCTCAAATAATTTAAGGTTTTGGTTTTACTCTTAAAATACTAATTGGGTCACTTCCCTCATGGTGCAATGGTTGAGAGTCTGCCTGCCAATGTGGGGAACACAGGTTCGATCCCTGGTCCGGAGGATCCCGCATGCCGTGGGGCAACTAAGCCCATGTGCCACAGCTGTTGAGCCTGTGCTCTGGAGCCCACGAGCCACAACTACTGAGGCCACGTGATACAACTGCTGAGGCCCACGTACCTAGAGCCCATGCTCCACAGCAAAGAGTAGCCCCTGCTCGCCACAGCTAGAGAGGGCCCGCACACAGCAATGAAGACGCAACACAACCACACACACACACAAAAAAAACTAATTGGGAGAAGGGAACCCCCTTTTTTAGGTAAATTTGAATTTCATCACCAAAAGTTTATGTCATAACCTATTTAGCTATTTTCTATTATCTCCCAAAGAATCAAAAACAAAAAACAAAACAAAACAGCTTCGAACTCTCCCTTAAAGGAAACAATGGGCTTTCATAATTGAAGTCCACCATTATCCTCAAACCTTACTTTATTCAGTAACATCAAATTTTTTCTGTCTTATTTAAATTATTACCCAACAGATTTTAATTTTACCCTCTCTTTGATAGGTTGATGCTAATTAGCAGTTAAATCACTCAAAAGAAGACTTTGAAGAGGGAGACGTGAAAAGATCTTTTTTTTTTTTAATTAATTCATTTATTTATTTATCTTTGGCTGCGTTGGGTCTTCATTGCTATGCGTGGGTTTTCTCTAGTTGCAGCACGCGGGCTTCTCATTGTGGTGGCTTCTCTTGTTGCGGAGCACAAGCTCTAGGTGCACGGGCTTCAGTAGTTGTGGCTCACAGGCTCTAGAGCACAGGCTCAGTAGTTGTGGTGCAAGGGCTTAGTTGCTCTGCGGCATGTGGGATCTTCCCAGACCAGGGCTCGAATCCGTATCCCCTGCATTGGCAGGCAGATTCTTAACCACTGCGTCACCAGGGAAGTTCCAAAAAAATCTTAATAATTCACAAACTAAATAAAGAAATACTAACTAGTTGAAAACTCCAAACCTAAACAGCACAGATTTTTTTTAAAAGAAATCTGAATCTATTTTTTGTCCTTAGTATCATTGGGCTGGCTTTCAAAATTAATGTACCAGGATGCCACACCTAGTTCTGCTCAGCTTTGTTATGTTTTTTATTCTGGTATTCCAGCAGAGTTTGTTTCCTTGCATTCCAGTCTTCAATTCTTAAGATGAAGACTGTACTTGACACTTCAGTATATCCATAAAACTATATGAAGCAGTTAGAGTTCTTGGGTTCATTTTCCTTATTATCTAATGTATACTTTGCTGAATGTAGTAAATTGCAGGCAAAGAAAAGGCCCACTGTAATTAGAGAAACCTTGAATAATTAGATAACGCTTTGTAAGAGCCGCCTCAAAATAGGCAAGCTGTGAGTCTGTAAAGAGGTAGAAAAATACTGTTCAGATTATTCTGATCAAATTTCCACTCTGGTCTCAAGATGATTTCTTTGTTCCCTGTAACCATGGAAACCTTGGAAAATCATCACAAGTGCTTTGAAAACAAGTTGGTCAATAAGAGGGCTTAGAATTTTCAGCAATAGTTTGTATGAATTTTAATAAATTTAGAATATTTTCTGAGATGATTTTGCAAAAAGACTACTTTAAATATCAAATCAATCAATAAATTCACATACATTTTAGGAATGGAAATAAAATTAATGGTTTATATCTTTGCTGGCTTGCTTTCATTTTTCTTAGTGTCTCTGGGAGGTCCTTCACTGTGGAAAATTAAGCTATTTGAACATACAGATTTTTCCTTCTATAGCCAGGTAACTCTAAACACAGCTAGCAGATTTTATTTATTTATTTATTTATTATTTGGCTGCGTTGGGCCTTCGTTGCTGCGCGTGGGCTTTCTCGAGTTGCAGCAAGCAGGGGCTACTCTTCATTGCAGTGCGCAGGCTTCTCATTGTGGTGGCTTCTCTTGTTGCGGAGCATAGGCTCTAGGTGCGTGGACGTCAATAGTTGCGGCGTGAGGGCCCAGTAGTTGCGGCACGAGGGCTCAGTAGTTGTGGTGCATGGGCTTAGTTGCTCCGCAGCATTTGTGAAATCCATAGAGCAGAAAGAAAGCTTTATTCTCTCTTGAGCATGAAAACAGTTAATGTTACAGTGAGGTTAGGACATGCATCTATGGCCTCCTGAGCTATGGAACATGAATATCCTCCCTCTATGGTCTCCCAAAAGTAGGAGCCTCCTTATTTACCCACCTCACTACTGGTTAGGTCAGTCTAGGGATTGAGAAATATGAAAAGCCACAGGTGACATGGTGAAGTGTTACTGCCACATTGGAAGGTGAGTCATACCAAAGTACAAAGTACTAGGCACATTCTTATCAACTCCTTCTTGTTTAAATAGGGTAGCAAATTTTTTTTTTTTAGTATTTATTTATTTGGCTGCCCCGGGTCTTAGTTTCGGCATGTGGGATCTTAGTTGACGCATGCAGGATCTAGTTCCCTGACCAGGGATCAAGCCTGGGCACCCTGCATTGGGAGCATGGAGTCTTAGCCACTGGACCACCAGGGAAGCCCCAGTGTAGCAAATATTATCCTCGCTCTTTATAGGTGCAGAAAAATAAGTGAAATTTCTTACATTCCACAAGTTACTGAGCAAGTCCTAGAGCCACGATTCCTAAAAACACAACACCTGTTTTGACAAGCATTGCTGCCGTACTACCTTCTCACTGCTTTCTTCCCCAGGCCCAGAAAACACACATTTATGATCATTCAAAGAGCCTAAGGAAGTGACTTAAGCCTGTGCAAAATGGAAACAGAAAAGAGTCAAAACATGTCCAGTGTCTTTTAGGTCCTGTGTTGGTTAGATTCCCTTGACTGCAGATGACAGAACTCCCAATCCAAAAAGGCTTATGCAGAAAAAGGACTCCACTGACTCAAATTAGTGAAAAGTATATGGGCAGAAAATCTCAGGCACAGCTTGAGCAAGGCTCAGATAATGTTATCAGGGGCCAGACAGTGTCTAGGGTCACATCTGCCCTCCTCTCTGTTTCAGGTGGTGAGTCTCTGAAGTAATGCCAATCTTCATGCTTCCAGGGCCCATGGCCAGTTGGAAAGATCAAGTCCACTTTTGCAAAGACTCCAACCAAAGTTCTAGATTGAGTCTCAATTGGCTCTTATTGACAATATTAGGTCACAAGCCCACCCCTGAATCAATCATCATATTTCAATGGGATGGGTCATGCTTATTGGCACAGTGCTTCATCCCTAGGGCTGAGCTCACCCTGACCATGTGGACTGAGACAAGGAGAGTTGTGTATCCTCCAAATGAAAGCAGAGCCTGTGACTGGGGAAAGTACGAAGGCACACTACGAATGTGCATTGTAAGTACAAAGCTACATTCTGATCAGACCCTCTGCCGGCTTGTCTGTGGTACATCACGTAGTGCCATGCTTAGAACACTGGCTTTTCAGTGGGATAATAGCACGCAGTGAGA
Organism: Physeter macrocephalus; assembly: GCF_002837175.3. Taxonomy (NCBI): domain Eukaryota; kingdom Metazoa; phylum Chordata; class Mammalia; order Artiodactyla; family Physeteridae; genus Physeter; species Physeter macrocephalus. Next base: position 88,308,230 of record NC_041219.1, on the reverse strand, counting down.
GAAATAGAAGAAAAAAGGACACTGGCTTTGGCATCAAAGTGACGTGGGTCAAGTTCTGGCTGTGCCATTCGTTGACTATGTGACCTGGGGCATGTTACTTTTCTAGTGTCACTTTCCTCATCTGTTAATGGGAATAAGAATACCTAAAAGGGTTACTGTGAGGAGTTAACGAAGTGAGGTACCTGGTGCTTAATAAATGCTGAACTTCATTCGACAAATATTTACTGAGTGCCTATTGTGTACTCTGCTCTTAGTGATTGGCTTAGAGCCCTGAATAAGCTAGACTTGTTCCCTGCCCTGGTGGAGCATACAGTTGTGATCAGTGCTCTCTATGAGGGAGAAGTGCAGGGTACAGGAGAATGGAATCTGACCCTCCTGGGGGGAGGATCAGAGGCTTCCTTGAGGAAGTGACGTCTGAACTGAATTCCATAGGATGAATAAAGAGTATTTCAGCCTAATGGAACAGCTTGTGCCACAGACAAATAAAAAGAAGAAACACAGTATGTTCAAGGAACTGAAAGGAAGTAGGCGGGGCTGGGCACCAGAGCCTGAAGGGCAGATTTTGGGATGGCTACTATTCCATCAGCTTGTTCCTAATTTTGTTAAGGCCCTGGGTCCATGAGCTCAACACTTATTCTAATGGCTAACAACGACAACAAAAAAAAAGTTAAATTTTATTATATTTATATAATATATATTTATTATATTCTGTTCCTAACTGTTCTGATATTCTAATTGCTTCTCCTGAATTCCTACCTATTTCACACTTGAACAGAAAGTGAAGCAAACATTACATAATAGTTCCTTTTGTACTCTTTACCTAACCTAAGCCTTTCTCTTTGGTATTGCTTTAGAAAACACAGAGCTTAACATAAGTGAAATTCAATTCTTATTTATCTGTTAAGGCAATTGAGGGTGTAATGAATCTTAGCAGACTAATGTCAACAAAAGCAAAAAATAAAACTATTCAATAAGCTTCACTTTAAATACCTCAAAATTTAAAACCAAAAGCATTCAGGCTATATTAAAGAATAACCAGAATTCCCTGAACCATGGAATCACCAGAGAACTGGGGGCAGAAGTTATGTTAACTGAGGACACAGGAAATGAACATAGAGTGGCCAATGTTCCCAATTTCTAGTTCAGTTAAGAAAAAATAGTAATACACAGATCAAGTAAGGCATTATTTGTTTCTAAAGGAAACTATTTGGAAACCTGCAGAGAATTACATGGGAACAAGGAAAATCAACATTTAGAATTCACCATTCTTAAAGGTAAATATCTCTCACATCCAATAGTGCAACCCAGGCTGCATCCTTCTCAATCTTTAAAATGTATCTGACTCTGATGTCAACTTTCTCCTTGGAATGATCCTTTTTTTCCATGAGTCTAACAGCTAATAATAAAAATTTCCATTTATTACATGCCATCTTTATACTAGGAAGTTTACACAATTATTTTACATAGTGCTCATAACTTTACCAGGCAGGTATAATTATCTGCATCTGACAAAGGAGAAAGCAGACCAGATCAGCGGATGTTCCGTTACTTGCCCAAGGCCACATAGTGAGTGGCCACCCTGGTATTCCCACGTAGCTCACCTGACTCCAAAGCCCAGAGCTCCTCACGGTGCTGCCCTGCGTCTCAAGGTCTTCTGAATCCTAGTCTCTGTAACTGTTTCCTTCTTCCTCCACCATTTCTCTTGAATGATCCCCTAAGACTCATTCAGTCTGTATACAGTCACAGTCCCTTAAGAGTTTCTTACACTCTTAGGAGGCTGTGAACCACCACCTACGTGAAGAAGATTACTAAACCTCACACTTGCCATGCCTTTGATACTTCGTTTTTAACACATCAAAAAAGAATTCACTCTCTGCTTCCCTAAATAAGCAACACTTTCCAACCTCCTCAATATCTATGATTATTTCCCAAGGACCAGGTAAAGTGATGCTTCTAGAAAGCATTCTCTGGCTGTTTCAAGAAGCTTCTTCTTTGAGAAATCACTTAGCACTCACTAATATCCACCAATCTCTTCTTCCTTTCTTCTACATGCCAAATATAGTGTGTACTACACAGCAGGTGCTCAGAAAGTATTTGCCAATGGATTCACTGTCAGGTCCTGCCTCTTCTACATACCTCTCAACTGGTCCCTTCTACTGCATTTCCACAGCCACCATCTTAGCATGAGAACTAATGCCTGAATGACCATATGTATAAATTGAGTGGGGATGGCTGAAGTGATAAACCATTTATGTCGGAACTTGCCAGGCGTCGCCTGATTCAAGGGTATGACAGGGAAGTAGCTCTAAGGTGAGAAGGAGATACTACATCTGGATACAGTAGTAGAAAAACACTCCTTTATAACCGACTTAACCTTCTTTGCCCTCCTTCACCCAATACACCCCATGGAAAAATAGAAGCTCAGCAAACAACTTTCCTGGGGTACAGAGAAGTGGCTTCCTAGGCATACAGCAATATCTCACCCAAGTCATAATCTCTCGTACCAGAAAATGCTTCAAACTGGTCTCTATGCCTCCACGCCTTCATCACCCCTTCTTGAGCATGAGCTCATAATTTCCAGAATAGTTTAATTTGACGATTCCCATTCAGCATAAGACTGAATTTAAGCTGCTCAATTTAGCATTTAAGGCCATCTGTCAACTGACACCTCAACGCTTTTCCCAGCTTTGTGGTCCAGTGGAAAAAGCATGGGGTTTCAAGTCAGAATGTGTGAATCCAAACCTCATCATTGCATCTTACTAATATTTTATTCACTTAGTATAAGAGGACAACAGTACCCACATCTCCTAGGATTTTTGTGAGGATGAAATGCGATGTAACATGGTTAGTAAAAGCACTGAAACTGCTCCACACGGCCCCTCACTCTGGTCAAGGCCCTGCCTCCTTAAGCATTTGCAAGAGGAATAAAGTATATTTTCCTATCAGAAAAGATATTTTACTTCTATAAATGTCATCCTGGAATTCCAATCGACCGGATTATTATACACTATGATGTTTGCTGAAGATTCAGCATTTTTAAAAAGAAACCTTCCATAAAAAAATAACTTGGCAAAGCTCTCATTTTTGTACCTGACAATAAAAAATTGGCACCTGCAATGAGATGAGATGCACTTGCTTCAGCTACTGCAAATAACTTCTACAGGGAATGTTATGGATACAGACGTGATTTTCTAAGTACCTCTAATCTTGGCTCCCATTTTACCTGTCAAGCTAAGCAGGTAGTATTAAGACTATAAAAGAAGTAGCACTCCGTTCAAATTCTATGTCACCTCTCAGGTTATAGGAACAGATTATTAACTCTGATCCCAGAGGAAGAGCTTTTTTTCCATTTTATTGTCCACCAAAGCTTAGGGACAAAGAAATCTAAAAACTTTTTTTTTTTTTTTTTTTTTTTTAAATCAAAGGCTGGACTTCCCTGGCAGTCCAGTGGTTAAGATTCCACGCTTCCACTACAGGGGGCGTGGGTTTGATCCCTGGTCGGGGAACTAAGATTCCACCCACAAGCCATGCAGCACGGCCAAAAAAAAAAAAAAGCAAAGGCTGAAACAGTAAGATAAATACACATTTATTTATAAATATAAATGATGCCATATACCAAATTGCTTGCCAATGCATACAACCTCATCTGTCCAAATATTATTAATAAAAGTGGGAGGAAACACTGGAGAAAATGAACAATATTAATAAATTGTTAACCTGTCAGCCTACATTTTTGCCATTGTGCTTTTATTTTCTTCCCTTCATGTTCTGTAGGGCCCTTCTGAGTAAAAGTTTATAAAGAAATATTTGCCTCCTGCTCACACAGCACCTGCATGACAGGTATGTCTGAAATGTGAGAATTAGGTTAACATGGTGCTAACTAATCCCAATTCTTAATTTTTATGGGGTCCTAAGAGATTCCTTGAGAGTCTGATGAAAGATACAGATCCACTCCTGGGAAAAAATGCTCCTACAAATAAACACACCATTTCTGGAGGGAAACAGACATGCCAAACACCTGTCTAAGCATATTGTCATCACCTCCAAAGCACCACGTAGAAAACTTTAAACTCTGAAGTCTCTTTCTTGAAACGCAGCCTTCCAGACTTTCACCTCTCCCACTACAGCTGTTCTTCAACTTGGAGACCTCGAATGAGTCTCATCTATCTTGGGCTACCAACCAACATTGAGTCCCTTCTCTAACCAGGCTGGACTGCACTGTAAACCAATTCATCACCACTCTCCATTCATGCCTCCAGTTCCTACTGCCATAAAAATCTGCCAATATCTGACCATGGCTCTCCTTTACCCCAATCTGCTCCTTATTCTGTATTTTTTTAATCTCAGTGAATAGCAAAAATCACTTTTTGTCACTGTCACTCAAGCTGGGAACCAAGACATCATCCTAGCTTTCTCTCTCTCTTACCTCTCACAACCAGTAAGACACCAACCCTTCCTTTCTCCCTCCATTCCTTCTGTACACATCACTCCTTACTTCAGTGACCTCAGCCCCACCCCCTTCAATCTGTCCTCCATGATGCCTCTAGAAGCTAAATAAAAAATCTCTTCCTGGGCTTCCATGGTGGCGCAGTGGTTGAGAGTCCGCCTGCCGATGCAGGGGACACGGGTTCGTGCCCCGGTCCAGGAAGATCCCACATGCCGCGGAGCGGCTGGGCCCGTGAGCCATGGCCGCTGAGCCTGCGCTCCGCAACGGGAGAGGCCACAACAGTGAGAGGCCCGCGTACCGCAAAAAAAAAAAAAAATCACTTCCTGCCTGAAATCCTTTGATGGCTTCTCCTAGCTTTCAGGTTAAAGTTCAAAATCCTTAGCTTAAAATGCAAGGCTCTGTAGTATATAGTCTGAAGTCAGGGAGCCTGATTCCCCCAGCTCTGTTTTTCTTTCTCAAAATTGCTTTGGCTATTTGGGGTCTTTTGTGTTTCCATACAAATTTACAAATTTTTTGTTCTAGTTCTGTGAAAAATGCCATTGGTAATCTGATAGGGATTGCACTGAATCTATAGATTGCCTTGGGTAATATAGTCATTTTGACAATACTGATTCTTCCAATCCAAGAACGTGGTATATCTTTCCATCTGTTTGTGTCATCTTTGATTTCTTTCCTCAGCATCTCATAGCTTTCTGAGTACAGGTACTGTACTGGAACAAAAAGAGAAGTATAGATCAAAGGAGCAGGATAGAAAGTTCAAACCCATGCACCTGTGGGTTAGATTAGTTAATCTATGACAAAGGAGGCAAGAATACACAACGGAGAAAAGACAATTTCTTCAATAAGTGGTGCTGGGAAAACTGGACAGCTACATGTAAAAGAATGAAATTAGAACATTCTCTAACATCACACACAGAAATAAATTCAAGGGCTTCCCTGGTGGCACGGTGGTTGAAGGTCCGCCTGCCGATGCGGGGGACGCGGGTTCGTGCCCCAGTGCAGGAGGACCCCAAATGCCGCGGGGCGGCTGGGCCCGTGGGCCATGGCCACTGAGCCTGCGCGTCCGGAGCCTGTGCTCTGCAGCGGGAGAGGCCACAACAGTGAGAGGCCCGCGTACCGCAAAAAAAAAAAAAAAATTCAAAATGGGTTAAAGACCTATATGTAAGGCCGATACTATAACACTCTTAGAGGAAAACATAGGCAGAACACTCTCTGACATAAATCGCAGCCAGATCTTTTTTAATCTACCTCCTAGAGTAATGAAAATAAAAACAAAAATAAACAAATGCTTTTGCACAGCAAAGGAAACCATAAACAAAACGAAAATGAAAAGACCACCCACAGAATGGGAAAAAAATTTGCATACGAAGTGACCAACAAGCGATTAATCACCAAAATACAAAAACAAACAATCCAATCAAAAAATGGGCAGAAGATCTAAATAGACATTTCTCCAAAGAAGACAGACAAATGGCCAAAAAGCACATGAAAAGATGCTCAACATCCCGAAACTAAAGAGTCCGTGAGCCGCAACTAACGAGCCCACCCGCTGCAACCAAAGAGCCCACAGGCTGCAACTAAGGAGCCCATGAGCCACAACTAAGGAGCCCACCTGCCTCAACTAAGACCTGGTGCAACCTAATTAATTAATATTTTTTTTAAAGCTGCTCAACATCACTAATTATTAGAGAAATGAAAATCAAAACTACAATGAGGTATCACCTCACACCGGTCAGAATGGCCATCATCAAAAAATCTACAAACAGTAAATGCTGAAGAGGGTTTGGAGAAAAGGGAACCCTCCTACACTGTTGGTGGGAATGTAAATTGGTACAACCATTATGGAGAACAGTATGGAGGTTCCTTTAAAAACTAAATATAGAGCTACCATATGATCCAGCAATCCCACTCCTGGGCATATATCCAGAGAAAACCATAATTCGAAAAGACACATACACCCCAATGCTCACTATTTACAATAGCCAAGACATGGACGCAACCTAAATGTCCATTGACAGATGAATGTATAAAGAAGAAGGGGTACATATATACAATGGAATATTAGCCAGCCATGAAAAAGAATGAAATAATGCTATTTGCAGCAACATGGATGGACACAGAGATTATCATACTGAGTGAAGTAGGTCAGACACAGAAAGACAACATATGATACCACTTATATGTGGAATCTTACGAAAATGATACAAATGAACTTATTTACAAAACAGAAACAGACTCACAGATCTCAAAATCAAACTTATGGTTACCAAAGGGGAAACGTGGGAGGAAGTGATAAATTAGGAGAGTGGGATTAACATATACACACTACGATATATAAAATAGATAACTGGGACTTCCCTGGTGGTCCAGTGGGTAAGACTCTGGGCTCCCAATGCAGGGGGCCCAGGTTCGATCCCTGGTCAGGGAACTAGATCCCACATGCATGCTGCAACTAAGAGTTTGCATGCCACAACTAAAAGGTCCCGCATGTTGCAACGAAGATCCCACGTGCCACAGCTAAGAGCCGGCACAGCCAAAATAAATAAATAAATTTTAAAAAATAAATCTTTAAGAAACATAGATAACTAACGAGGACCTACTGTATATCACAGGTAACTCTACTCAATATTCTGTAATAACCTATATGAGAAAAGAATCTGAAAAAGAATGGATATATATATTATATATATGTATGTATATATGTATACCTGATTCACTTTGCTGTACACCTGAAACTAACACAACATTGTAAATCAGCTATACTCCAATAAAAAAAATTTTAAATAAATAAATGAACGTCAAGGCTCTCATGATCTGGCCCTACTAGCCCTATAGCTCCATCCTCTACAAGCCACTCCCACCCGATTCTACACATTGAGCTGCCTGGCTGTTTGCCTCTGCCTTTCCACAAGCTGTACTCTCTGCCCAGAACACCCCTACCTCATGAATTTAGATGAATTTTACCTTCATCTAAAATTTACCAGTTCTCTAAAACATCCCATAAGTCACTTTCTCCAAAAAGAACTTTCTTAACTCTCCAGTTTGATTTTAGGTCCCATGCCTTTTCCTCCCACCATCTCAATGTGTTCTCATGTGAGGCTGCTTTACTCATCAATCTCCCCAACTTGACTCTAAACTTCTTGAGGACAGGGCACTTGTCTTAACTCATCTTTCTATCTGCAGCACTCAATTTATCTTTGTTAAATGAACAATTGATCCCAGCCATTTGCTTCCTCTGTTGCTGCTCTCAGGAGAAACTACAAAATCTGAGTTAGACTTTCAGTGCTGCTCAGGAATCTTATAGTTTACCCTCAGCTGCCACAAAGGACAAACCTTCACCACACTCATTTCCATACTGCTCCTCTCATCAGACTTCACAACTCATTTCACAAAAGAAAAAGAAAAAAAGTCACTGAGTGGGATCAGAAATTTAAGAACCTCACAGATCCCCTCTACTGACCTGAGGATGAGGTCTCCTCCCAGGCTCTGCAAGGCCAGCCCTGGGCTCTTTTTTTTTTTCCCTTCCAGTTTTATTGAGATATAACTGACACACAGCAATGTATAAATTTAAGGGGTACAGCATAATAATTTGACTTACATATATCATGAAATGACTACCACAATAAGTTTAGTGAACATCCAATATCTCATAGATACAAAATTAAAGAAATAGAAAAACATTTTTTTCCTATGATGAGAACTCTCAGGATTTACTCTCTTTTTTTCACAATTTTTAAAATATTTATTATTATTTATTTGGGGCTGTGTCGGGTCTTCGTTGCTGTGCATGGGCTTTCTCTAGTTGTGGCGAGCAGGGGCTACTCTTCGTTGTGGTGCACGGGCTTCTCATTGCGGTAGCTTCTCTTGTTGCAGAGCATGGGCTCTAGGCACGCGGGCTTCAGTAGTTGTTGTGTGAGGGCTCAGTAGTTGTGGCTCACGGGCTCTAGAGAGCAGGCTCAGTAGTTGTGGTGCATGGGCTTAGTTGTTCTGTGGCATGTGGGATCTTCCTGGATCAGGGCTCGAACCCATGTCCCCTGCATTGGGAGGCGGATTCTTAACCACTGTGCCACCAGGGAAGCCCTAGGATTTACTCTCTTAACAGCTTTCATACATAATATAGGGCAGCATTATTTTACTCATGTTGTACATTACATCCCTAGCACTTACTTATCATATAACTGGAAGTTTCTACCTTTTGATTGCCTTCATCCAATTCCCCCTCCTCCCAGCCCCTGCCTCTGGTAACCACAAATCTGATTTCTTTTTCTACGAGTCTGTTTGTTTTTGAAGTATAATTTATCTACAATACTATGTTAGTTCCTGGTGTACAACACAGTGACTTGATACTTCTATATACTATAAAATGATCATATGTTAAGTCCAGTTACCATCTGTCACCACACAAAGAAATTCTATTATTATTGACTACATTTCCCGCACTATATATTTCATCCCTGTGACTCACTTATTTTGTAATTGGAAGTTTGTACCTCTTAATTTCCCTCACCTTTTTCACTCATCCCCCTTCCCCTCTCCCCTCTGGCCACCTGATTGGTCTCTGTATCTGTGACTCTGTTTCTGTTTTCTTATGTTTGTTCATTTGTTTTGTTTTTTAGATTCCACATATATGTGAAATCATACAGTATTTGTTTTTTTCTGTCTGACTTATTTCACTTAGCAGAATACCCTCTAGGTCCATCCATGCTGTTGTAAATGGCAGAATTTCATTCTTTTTTATGGCTGAGTAATATTCCATCATATATATATACACCACATCTTCTTTATCCACTCATCTATTGATGGGCGTTTAGGTTGCTTCTGTATCCTAGCTCTTGTAATGCTGCAATGATTACAGGGTGCATGTATCTTTTCAGATTAGTGTTTTTGTTTTCTTAGGATAAAGACCCAGGAATGGAATTGCTGGATCACCATCCTGGTCTCTTGGTTCATCTCTTTCAGGTTTTTCTTCTGCCAACTCACACCACTTCTGCATCTTCACTTCTCCCCTCTCCAGGAATTCTTTCCCCTGTCTTCAAATATCCTAAAATCCACTACACCTTCTTCCAGTAAAAACAAAACAAAATAACAACAACAAAAAAAACTTAGCTTTGCTTTCCCTTGAAATTACTACCTTCCTTTTCTCCTTTCACTGTCAAATCTCTTTAAAATGTCAAATTCATTTTTTCACTTCCCACTCACTCCTAAATCCATTGCAGTTGGGTTTCTACCCTCATCTGAAACTGTTCTCCACAAAGTCACCATTGATTTCCTGCTTTTCAAATATAAAGGCTTCATCTTTTGTATGAGCTGTGTAATATCTGATTCTGGTCTTCTTTCTTGGTACCATATTCCTCCTCTGTGGCTTTTGCACACCTTGTTCTCATGAATCTTCTCAACCCTCTCTGGATGCTCCATCTCAACCTCCTTTGGTGCCTCCTACTTCCCCAAGATTCCATCTTTAGTCCTCTTCATTCCTACAGACTTCTCTCTGTGGGAGTTCAACTGAGCCATTATCCCCAATTCTAAATCTCCACCCTTTCCTTTCCTCTGAGCAGACTGGCTGTGTAGGGGAATGCTGGGCACACGTCAGCCATATTGGTTTCCTATTGCTTCTGTAACAAGTTACCACAAATTTAATGGTTTATAACAACACAAATTTATTAACCCAAAATGGGTCTCACTTGGCTAAAATCAAGGTGTCAGTAGGCTTGTTTCTTCTGAAGGCCCGAGGGAGAATCTGTTTCCTTGCCTTTTCCAGCTTCTAGAGGCCACCCGATTCCTTGGCACAGGGTCCCTTCCTCCATCTTCAAATCTCTCTCTGAATCTGACCTGACTCTCCTGCCTCCCACTTTCACTTATAAGGGCCTTTGTGATTACACTGGCCCTACCCCAATAATCCAAGACAATCTCCCACCTAGAGTTCAGCTGGTTAGCCACCTTAATTCCATGTGCAACCTTAATTTCCCCTTGCCATGTAACATAACACAGTCAACAAGTTCTGGGGATTAGGACTGGACATCTCTGAGAGTGGAGGAAAGGAGGCATTACTCTGCCTACCACATCAGTTGACTAGAAGAGAAGGAAAAGACAAATGTGTAAATGATAATGGGACCTTCAGTGAGGCAACAAACTGGTCTAACATGGACCCAAGGCGAGAAGTGTGAAATGGCAGAATAGTTGTGGGAAGAGCTGAATGAGAGATACAAAGGGACAAAATGCTGTTGGTACACTCTAGGTTTCAAAAAGAAAATTAGGCTGCATTGTTTTGCATAGTTCATATTTTTCCCTAACAAATCTCCCCATGCTAAAACCATAATTTTTATTTCTGGAGCCTTCCCATATGATGTCTTGACTCAGAATCCTTTGATGGGTCTGGGGATATCTTCCAACCCTCCCCAAACTCTTCACAACCTTAAAATTATGAAGCCTAACAAATATTTTTAAAATATGCAAAAGTGGCCCTAAAACGTATGAAAAATATGTTCTATTTCACTCACAATACAAGAAATGCTAATTAAAACTACTGTGAGATATCATTTCTCACATATGAGATCAGCAAAGACTTCAAAAGCCTGACAGCACATTCTTCTGGGCAGACTGTGGAGAAACAGACACTTCTGTATATTGCTGGTAGGAATTCAAACTCATACAGCTCTTGTGGAATTTGGCAATATCTAACAAAACTATACCTGCATTTACCATTTGACTCAGCAATTCCACTTCTAGGAATTTACCTTGAACATACACTTCCAACAGTATGAAAATACAGATGCACGAGGTCATTAATTGTAGTGCTGTGTGTAATGTATCCAAGCTGGGTGCCCATAACATATGAGTGCTTAAATAAGTACTATGGTGTGTTTGCACAGTGGAGTACTATGCAGCTGTAGAGCAGACTGAAGAGGTGATACAAAGTGATAACGTGCGATTTCAGGGATATATTACAACTACAGTGTGGTGCCTTCTCTGTAAAAAAGAAGAGTATAGAAGAAAATACATATGTATCTGTTTACTTTTGCAAAAAGAAATTTAGGAAAAATAAGCTAGAAACTAATGAGATTGGTTGTCTGTAGTGGGTGGGTGGGAAGAGAGTACAAATAAACGGGAGAGAGGAGTGACACAGTTTTTAATATACCCTTTGTATAGTTTTGATTTTTGGAATCATGTTTATGTTTTATATAAAAGAGGTAAAAGAATGTCTTACATAAAATAAAATGAAAAATGGGGGGACCTCTAAAATGGAAAAATAAAAAAACGCCTAAATGTATTTCAAATGAATGCTAACCACATTGATGGAGGGGGAAAAAATTAATCCAAGTAGCTTTTCTTTCCAAGTGACTTATTTTTAACAACAGTTTTGAGATATAGTTCATATATCATAACATTTACCTACAGCATACAATTCAGTGGTTTTCAGTATATTCGGAATTGTGTAACCACCATCACAATCTATTTTTAAAACACTTTTCATCACCCCCTAAAAAGACTTTGTACCCATTAATAGTCACTCCCTATTTCCCTGCCCCCACTGTCTCGCAGCCCTAGGTAACCACCTTCTGTCTCTAAAGATTTGCCTATTCTGGACATTTCACATAAATGGAATCACACAATATGTGGTCTTTTGTGACAGGCTTATTTCATTTAGCATGTTTTTGAGGTTTATCTATGATGTAGCATGTATCAGTACCTCACTTCTTTTTATGGCCCAATCATATTCCATTGATGCATATATCACATTTTATTTCTCCATTCATCAAATGATGGATGTTTGGGTTGTTTCCACTTGTTGGCTATTGTGAATAAAGATGCTATGAACATTTGTGAACAAGTTTTTGTGTAGACATATGTTTTCAATCCAAGTGATTTCTGAAGACAGTATTTTGACTGTATTCCTTTGACAAAAAGAACTATAAAAATATTGCATAGGTTTGTTTTTCACAGAGGTATGGGTTGGAAATTCTGAAACTACTTTTTTTATCTAGAATAAAGCAGATGAATATACTGAGGATAGTGGGAGTCAGGTCTCTCACAGTCAGAAAAAGAAATCACAAATATGAAAAGGGGAAGACTGGAATGAACACTGTGGAACTGGACTGAAACTGAAGATATTACTATGAATTCATGGTTATAGGAATAAAAACATGGAGAGATATAAATCCTAACTCTGCTAAGAGGACCTAGAAGTAATGACACTCCAGTAACAATGAGAACCTCTAGTTCCCAAAACTTGGTTTCTAAGTATCTTTCTCCACTAAAATGAATCAGGACTCCTTGAAGAAATGGCTGATTTCAGGGCTAGGGGAGAAAAATTACCCGTTCAGCCTGGAACAACTTGCTACACCAGGATTTAAAGAAGTGTTTGAAGAATGATAGTGTCATGTCAATAGGACATAGGAGAGCCAGCTTGCAGGGGCTCCCACTAGCCAAATCTAGGACAATTTGGCCATCAAAATAAATTAATTATGGTATGAATTACAAGCTACTGAATAAAATGGAAATTCATGAGTCCAAACTGATATAAATAAATGAATAATTAAATAGGGAAGGAGGGAAAGCGATTTCTTATAGTAGAATACCAACTGAAAAATATAAAATGAATGATGGATTTAGGAAATTACCATTTGGCAAACATAATATTAATTGATCCAGGCAAGGATCATCACTGTGTGCTGAAATTAATGGGTAAAAACCTGATAAATAACAGCATATTTATAAAATATTAAAGTATCTCCTCACAAAATACTTATTAATTATAAAGGGAAAAAACAGTAACTTTGCAGTGGAGAAACAGGCAGACACCACCTTAAACCAAGTGATCAAAGCAGTGGTGTGCTACAGCCAACTTCACACCACCTCAGAAGAGTCACATCTCTTCCCAATTTTGTGTGCAGTGACTATACGACAGTAGCTTGAAATCGACCATGGTGGGAGTATTTATACCATGGAAATCGGCAAATATTACAAACAAGGGGTTTTTTCCTCTGGAGATCCAGTTGTTAGACATCTATGAGCAGAATATCGAATAAAAGTTACTACCACCATACAAACTGACTTTATGTGCCTCCTGATATTACAAGCCAAGAAGACACAACATCACTTCTGTGATATTCTGCCAAAAATGCATAGCCTCAATCTAATGATGAGAAAGCATCAGAAAAACTTAAATTTAGAGACATCCTACAAAATAACTGGCCTGCATTGGCAAAATAGCAGGTCATGAAAGACAAAAGACAACTGTGATGGTTAATTTTATGCGTCAACTTAGCTGGGCTAAGGGATGCCGAAAAAGCTCGTAAAACATTTTTTCTGGATGGGTTTGTGAGGGTATTTTCAGAAGATTAGCATTTGAATTGATAGGCTGAATAAAGATCACCCTCACTGATGCGGATTGGCACCATCCAACCCATGGAGGGCCTGAGTAAAACAAAAAGGCAGAGTAAGGGTGAATTTGCTCTCTGCCTGAGCTGCTGGGACATTTATCTTCTCCAGCCCTCAGACATCAGTGCTCCTAGTTCTCGGGCCTTTGGACTTGGACAGGGACTTACACCATTGCCAGCTTGCAGGTGGCAGATCCTGGGACTTCTCTGTCCCCATTACCACGTGAGCCAATTCCTGCAATAAATCTCCTCATATATATGTATATATGCATATCTTCGATCAGGTATACATATATACATGTATGTATGTATATATATATATATATATATCTCCTATATACATGTATGTATGTATATATATATATATATATATCTCCTATCAGTTCTGCTTCTCTGCAGAACCTTGAGTAATACACCGACTAAGGAAATGTTCCAGATTAAAGGACACTAAAGAGACTTGACAACCAAATGCAATATGTAATCTTGATTGGATCCTAGACCAGAAAAAAATTTTTTTTTTGCTATTAAGGATTATTGGGACCACTGGTGAACTATAAATAAAATCTTTAGATTATAGTATCATAGCAATGTTAATTTCCTGATTTTGCTCATTGTAGTATGGTTATGTAAGAGAATTCCCCAAATGCACACAACGTATATAGGGGTAGGCCTAACAGGGTGCAGCTTTCTCTCAGGTGGTTCATAGGAAGGAAGGAAGGAAGGAAGGAAGAAATCATATCTAGAGAGAAATGATAAAGCAAATGTGGCGCAACGTTAACAAAGCGGTATCTAAGTGTCAGATACACATTTTTGGGGTACTATTCTGGGAACTTTTCTGTAAACCTAAAATTATTTAAAATTTAAAAGTTACAAGGAAAAAGCATGAACGCTACCTGGTCCTCTGCCCTCATCCTGAGGTCTCTGTGGCTGCAGTCGGACGGAAGAGGTGAGTCAACTTCTCCGAGGCCTCAAGGGGCCCAAGGCTGCACCTTCACAACAGCAGCGAAGGGGTCATCCACCACCACGCGCCCGGAAAGCCTGAGTAGCCTCAACCTCCGCGCGCAGGCGCAGGGCAGCAGCTCGCTCGGCGTCTTCCCGCTCCGGCCCGCCCTGCCCTCGGATTGGCCGGGGACGCAGTGACATCACGTCCTTCCCGGCAGGGCGCGCATGCAGCTCCAGGCTCCACAGAGACCGCCAGGTGCGAGGGTCTGGCGGTCAGGTGAGCTGGGGCAGGCTCGCGGCGTCTCAGTCCCGGATCCCGGCCACAGTGGGCGCCCCTCTGGCAAAAGCACTAAAAGACCACAAGAATCTTGGCCTCATAAGGCTAACTCCCACTCCCACCTACAAACCCAGTGTTGTAACCCTGCATTAACTTTCCCTTCAATTTCGGGCCCAAGAGTTGGGGGTAGCGGGATTCAAAGCCACAGAGGGAAGTTGGGAGCGTCCTTGTGAAGGCAGAAGGAAAGGCATCTTCTTCAAAAGCCTAATGTTTCCTTGAATGTTATCTTGGAAAGCCTCATGTTTGTGGTCCAGGTGCTGCTACCAGTGAGTTTCCAGCTGGGGCTATGGCCAATACCAGCCAGCCACTCCCCCTTGGTGAGGGGAGGGTTCTGGGCTTTCCCATTATCAATTAGCTGGAAATTGCATGTAAATGTGTCCTGGCCTAACAAAGCCTGTTCTGATCTACGGCTTCCAGCTCAACGAACACCAGGAGATAGGCTGCAGGTGGTGGAGTACGCCAAAAGTATTGTGCTTCTTCCACTTACCGGGTTACATTTTCTGACGAAAGCTGATTGGTAGAATGAAGCCTTCATATTTGAATTTTGAGGGTTGAAAATAGAGGGTTGCACGGATAACAAACTGAGGTACTGCCAGACCATGTTGATCGTGATTATAGTTGCTCTTGCTAGTTTCCTCATTCATCCTGTGCAGACAAGGAAGATTATTTCCATTGTCTAGCATAGCATCTGGTACATGATACGTGCTTTATAATGCCCTACACATTCTGCAGAACTGGAGTGATCATTCTCCCATCACCTGTAAATCTGGAGGTATTTTTGCCTATGTTGGCACTGCCATCATTCTTTAAAACTATATTTTGTGAAAGAAACTCTGTTCTTACTGTTTGCGGAAGTTCTGAGGTTCCCAATGATTTCAAATGCCAAGCAGTGAAAGGAGACTGAATAACACACTTATGATCTGTGTTTTTACTCTGTATTCATGCAATCTCATTATCATTTACCTCTCTTTGTATATTTTTCTTTCCTCCACCCCTAAACAAAATGAAAGGACTCCACAATGCAAAGGGTGAAGGAAAGATAACTGTTTATTTCAGTTGAGCAGACAAGCATGTCAAGCAAATGAAGACAGAAGAACACATAATCGGGCTTCCCTGGTGGCGCGGTGGTTGAGAGTCCGCCTGCCGATGCAGGGGACGCGGGTTCGTGTCCCGGTTCGGGAAGATCCCACGTGCCGCGGAGCGGCTGGGCCCGTGACCCACGGCCGCTGAGCCTGCGCGTCCGGAGCCTGTGCTCCGCAACGGGAGAGGCCACAACAGTGAGAGGCCCGCGTACGGCAAAAAAAAAAAAAAAAGAAGAACACATAATCAAGAGTATATTGGGAGACGGAAACAGATTCTTTTTGATTATCCCCTACTGTTAATAGAGAGAAAAATGTCTTCAGATAACCAGTGCTCAGCAGATGAGGACGAAGGCCAGTTATCCCGACTGATCAGGAAATCTAGAGATTCCCCCTTTGTCCCTGCAGGTAAGTACAAGCCTTGACTGGATACTGTAAAGCTGTTTCTAATAAAACAATAATGCCTTACCCAGTATCTTTGAGTATTGAAATAGTTTATATAATTGAATGTTTTCAGATAATTGGAGCTAACCCCTTCTATGCATGAATAAGTTACACTTTCAACACAGTTTCTAGTGTATGGCAAATCCTCAGTAAATATTCACTCTTATTATTATGAAGCATCAATTTTTTATTCTGTTTAATCCATTTTCATTAGCAGTCTATTGAAAATTACTAGTTCCCAGCCAATCTAAATAGGATTGATTGAATGGACTGTAACTTTTCTGTAATGACTCAGAATCATCAGCAGCAGCATCAGTTTATTATTATACAGAGCCTATTAGAGACTATTGAGATGTATATAGATGGTCCTCAACTTACGACTTTTTGACTTTAAGATGATGAGAAAGCAATTCGCATTCAATAGAAACCATACTTTGAATTTTGATCTTTTCCTGGCCTAGCAATATGTAGTATGATACTCTCTTATGCTGGGCAGTGGCAGCTCCCAGTCAGCCTCGCCATCATGAAGGTAAACAACCAATACACTTACAACCACTCTGTACCCAACCATCCTGGGTTTTTTTCACTTTCAGTACAATATTCAATAAATTACATGAGATATTCAACACTGTATTATAAAATAGGCTTTACGTTAGATGATTTTGCCTAACTACAGGATAATGTAAGTATTCCAAGCACGTTTAAAGTAGGCTAGGCTAAGCTATGATGTTCAATAGGTGAGGTGTATTTTTATTTATTTATTTATTTTTTTAGGTGAGGTGTATTAAATGAATTTTTGACTTACAGTATTTTCAACTTACGATGGGTTTTTCAAGGTGTAACCCTGTCATGAGTTGAGGAAGATTTACATGTCTCTTTGTTCTCTAATCAACTCCAACCTTTAAGTTCTTGTGTCGATGTTTATAGACTTTTCTGTTTCTTCCATTACTGTTGGGTACCATCAGAAACTTCTGCTTCCAATGTTCTGTGGTGTCAGAAGCTAGATACCCACGCTTAAAAGAACCATGAGTCAGGGGCTTCCCTGGTGGCGCAGTGGTTGCGCGTCCGCCTGCCGATGCGGGGGGGCCGGGTTCGCGCCCCGGTCTGGGAGGATCCCGCGTGCCGCGGAGCGGCTGGGCCCGTGGGCCGTGGCCGCTGGGCCTGCGCGTCCGGAGCCTGTGCTCCGCGGCGGGAGAGGCCGCGACAGTGTGAGGCCCGCGTACCACAAAAAAAAAAAAAAAAAAAGAACCATGAGTCAATTCAGAGTAAAGAAGTTCTGAGTGAAAGCCTGGGCCTACCTATACACTTGAGAGCGTGAACTTTGTGGTGTTCATGCCCTGTGGCTTGTTGCTGGCTTCCTGATGTGTTCCAGATGCTGAGGTTGATAATTAAGTAAACTCCAGGTTAAACAAGTATTATTCTAATTATACCTGGAGTCTTAGCCTCTTTATCCTTTCCCAACACATATTTGATATGTTTACATTTTAAACAAATACTATATGTATGTGGACTTTAAAAAAAAGCCACAAAGTCTAAGCACCAATATTATGTTTTAAAATCTAAGCTTTCTCTTCTTTCTCTTTCGGATGCTCTAGCTGCCCTAGGCATTATTATTTAATACTTCAGTCATGCCTCTTTCCTTGTGCTTTTTTTGTCTGGAAACTATTAAAATAACTTATTTAAATCAGATGTATATACAGGGAACTATACTCAATATCCTGTTGTAAACCATAATGGAAAAGAGTATGAAAAAGAATATATATATATTATAACTGAATCACTTTGCTGTACAGCAGAAATTAACACAACATTGTAAATCAAATATACTTCAACAAAATTTTTTTAAATATATATATATAAATCAGATGTACATAACTTTGTGATTAATTCCACAAAAGCCTCTAAATAGGTATGTCATGTTTCCATTAAATGCCACTACAAATCTAGCAACTTTATAAGTGTCATTATTCACATATCAAAAAGAATCAAAATTTTACTTATAGTAATATTCTGTATTTGAAAGTTCCACTTAATTTGGTTAAGGCTTGTAATAGAACAAGAAATGGAGGCAAATAATTTTGTAGTGATTTATTCATCTTCTTTAGCATTTTTAACTAGCAAAACAATTCAAGAACTCAGTGCCACTTGAACAGATCACTGTAATGAACAGAGATTAATCACTGTGCCTGTTGTAAATTCAATTGTTTTTCCAGAGACATTTAGCGTGATTAAAGTAGAAAGATAAAAGTGTTTCCAGCTAAATTCAGTTATATTCAAACTACAGAGACATCGTATGGAAAACAGTAAAGGTGCTGACTTTAATCTCTAAGAGAAACAAAACAAATTTCAGTAAGAACAGAGTATTGATTTGATAAGGGAAGAGAGCCAAGTTTTTGCTAGAAAAATATCTGATAAAATTTGTATATATATTATTGAATAGTTTGTTAGCTATTGTTTTATTAAGAATATCTCCTGGGGCTTCCCTGGTGGCACAGTGGTTGAGAGTCCGCCTGCCGATGCAGGGGACACGGGTTCGTG
>NC_041219.1:88273917-88288910 GCF_002837175.3 Physeter macrocephalus | reverse complement strand
GTGAGAGGCCCGCGTACCGAAAAAAAAAAAAAAAAAAAAAAAAAAGAATATCTCCTAAGTATTTTCTGCTGCAGGACAGAGTATCCTGTCAATAATTTACAGAACATTTTAATTTGTTCTCTTAACGTCTGTCATTATAATTTATTCATATTATTTAAAATCTTATGAATACTGCTAAGGTCTGCGTGTACATTATATGTATTTAAACTCTGTGTTGATAGATTATTTGTTTTTGCTTCTTTCACATAACATTTCATAGTACATTTCTGTATATTAGTACTTCCTATACTTGTAATTTTTTTATAGCTATGGTAGGTTTTCTTCTGTTTGGGCCATTTGGGTTTAGATTTTCCTCATACATAGTGTAGCCATAAACATCTTTGTATCAACTTCTTGACTTTTCTTTTACTTACTTCCTTGGAGTATGTCCCCAAAGTAGAATTTCCAGGGCAGGAAGCATGTTCAGTTTAATGTCACTTATTATATGTTTCCAGAGTTCTTTCCAGAAAGAATTGGCTAAACTTACAGAGCTTTCAGCATTGTACCTGTTTCTCAATGTACCTGCCATCGTCGTTTTAACGACGTCGTTTTATTTGTTTTTTGCTGTTTTTGTTTGTCATTTTTATTTCAATTTCACTTATTACTAATCAGTCTACAAAATATACATATAAATGTGATTATTTACTCTGATTCTTATTTCCACTTATTAAATATACTCTGAGAGAATAAATATATCCTCACCCACCCACAGAGACAAACATGTGCCAACAGTTAATCAAAACTTGCTATCGTCCATAAACATCAATTGCATTTCTATATACTAACAACAAACATATGGAAACTGAAATTAAAGACATACGACCATTTACAATCACTCTGAAGAAATGAAATGATTAGGTATAAGCTTAACAAAACATGTACAGAATCTGTATGCTGAAAAAATACAAATTGCTAATGAAAGAAATCAAAGAAGACCTAAATAAATGTAGAGACTATTGTGTTCATGGACTGTAAGACTCAATAAAGATGTCAATTCTCCCCAAACTCATCTGTGGGTTTACTGTAATTCCTATCAAAATCCCAGCAATGTTTTTTTGTAGACAGAAACAAGCTTATTCTAAAATTTATATAAAGGCAGAAGTTCTAGAATGGCTAAAACTACCTCTTTTAAGAAAAAGTATTAAGTAGGGCTTCCCTGGTGGTGCAGTGGTTAAGAATCCGCCTGCCAATGCAGGGGACACAGGTTCGAGCCCTGGTCCAGGAAGATCCCACATGCCGTGGAGCAACTAAGTCCGTGCACCACAACTACTGAGACTGCGCTCTGGAGCCCGCGAGCCACAACTACTGAGACGGCATGCCACGACTACTGAAGCCCAGGCGCCTAGAGCCCGTGCTCCACAACAAGAGAAGCCACCGCAATGAGAAGCCTGCACACTGCAACGAAGAGTAGCCCCCACTCATCACAACTAGAGAAAGTCCGCACACAGCAACGAAGACCCAACGCAGCCAAAAATAAATAAATTTTAATAAATTTTAAAATAAAGGAGGCAGTTGATCTCAAGGATGGATACCTTTAATAAAATTTTTTAAAAAGTATTAAGTGGAAGGAATCACTCCTACCAGATACGAAGGCTTAATATATAGATAGAGTAATCAAGACAGTGTGGTATTGATGAAGGGATAGATGCATAAATCAATAGGATAGAAGAGAGATCCCCCAAAATAGAGCCACACTTTTATTATGCAAAAGTTTCCTTTATTCTTATGTCAAAATATAGCATTTTTGTCCTTGTCACTTTTTTTAAGTCTACCTTACCGCCTTTTAGATGTTATAAATATGCTGTTCTATTTTCTTCTAGATTTTGTTGATATTTTTATTTTCATATTTAATTCTAACCCATCCAGAATTTTTTTGTAGGGTCTGGTGTAAGATGCAAATCCAAGTTAGTTCAAATAGTTTTTCCCTTATCTGTTATTTGGTTATCTTGATTTGTCATGGGTTAAGTTCTCACAGTGTTTCAAATCGCTTTCTAGAATTTTTCCTATTCAGTTGATTCCTATTCAGTTTTCTGTTTTAGAGTCAATTACACAGAATCTTGGTTGTCCCAGCGGTATATTCACCCCTTGACATATGTAGTGAATACAGAAAATTTTGTATGGGCTTCTGGAATTTTCTAGAATCACAGTTCTTCCCAGAGTCACATACTTCTCATGCAAATATTCAGACCTTTTTACCTCCCATTAAAATTTAATATCTCATTTTCACAGAAGAGTAAAGTTTCTTTCACTTTACTAGATTTACTCCTTATTTAATAACAAGTAGAGAGGAATAAAGCCAAACACCCAAAAGCTATGAATGCTGAGATTTTGGTTGGTTCACTCACTGGTTAAGTGACTTGCCCCAAATAAAAGGCTTGCAGCCTATAAATTTGAAGCCATGCCTCAGGAAAATTAGAAATTACTAGACAAGTTACTATAGTATACAATTCAGGTTTTTCTGGGAAGAGTCAAAACTGCAAATATTGAATCCATGAGTAAAGTATCCTTTGGTATCTTGCCTGCTTATCTTCAAGGTACTGATCCCTTGCACAGTCTTTTATTCAATTCTCTAAGCTCTTGGGAATTTTAGACTGCTATTTATATAAGCCCTACTTTTTTAATTTACAGGGATAGCAGGCTTTACGACTGTGGGGTCCTATGGTCTTTACAAGTTAAAATACAGAAGAGATCAGAAAATGGCCATTCATCTTATTGACATGAGAGTTGCTGCCCAAGGATTTGTTGTTAAGAGCTGTGACTCTAGTTAACCTGCTTAATTTGTATCTTGTGTTCAGCTGTCTTTGAGAGTATTTTGATTTATTCATCCATTCATATTAGAGAGTATTTTTATTTATTCATTCATATTCATCCATGAATATTGGGTCAATATGATGCAATGGAGGAGGAAGGGTAAGAAAGACAGTGATCTTCACTTGGTTGAGGCTGCTGCCCAGTTATAGGCTTAATCTCTTGGTATTTTAAGCACTGAAAAAAAAAACTCAGTAGGCAAAAGGTACAGACTTCTAGTTATAAAATAAATGAGTCATGGGGATGTAATGCACAGCATGGTGACTATAGTCAATAATACTGTATTGCATATTTGAAAGTTGCTACGAGGGTAGATCTTAAAAGTTCTCATCACAAGAAAAAATTCTGTAACTATATATGGTAATAGATGTTAACTAGGCTTATTGTGATCATTTCACAATACATACAAATATAGAATCATTATGTTGTACAACATAAATTCAAATTGTATGTGAATTATACTTCAATCTAAAAAAAGAAAATCCCAGTGGAGAACTAGGTTATAGTTTCTGTTATACTCTATAGTGAAAGGAGCAGTGAATAGTTTATACCCTGTATAACTCAGCTATTCCAAGCTTGAGCAATAGGTAATTTTTTATGAGTCTATAAATTAAGCAATATTTAGACAGTCAAATCCAAAGAATGGGTGTAAAATTATCTGGTTGATTCAGGTTATATCAACAGCTAAATCATTTAGTTCTAACAAGGAGTCTACTTTGGGACCTAAATTACCTAAAATTTTTGTCTACATTAATGAGAACAAGTCACAATGTTCTTAGCTCCCCTTCATGCTGTGCAAAGTAGAATCAGCCTGAGTAGATCTAGGATTATGGGATGATGGGTGTGGGGCTTGCCTATAGGGAGTTATATGGTAATTATCTTTTTACTATGAGCTGTGATATGTGAGTCTTGAACAAAATACAAGAAACTTTACTATGAAGTAACAGGCCTCATTTTCATCATTCAGAAAACACTTATGAGCATGAGCTATGTGCAAGGCACTGTGCTGGTCTAGAGATACAGCAGTGAAACTAACTCTCTACCCTCAACTAGTTTAATCTCCTTAAGGAGAGAGATCAAGAGCAGGAGAAGACAATATAAAGTCAGAGGTACTACAATAAGATTAACACAGGTTGCTAATGGAAGCACAAGCACAAAGGAGAGGCATTTAACTAGGGCTGAGAGTCCAGGGAGGCTTCTCTAAGGATGCAAACCATGTGATGAGCCAAAAATGTAGAGGAATTAACTAAGCAGAGAAGGAGGTCAGGATTCTAGGCAGAGGAAAAAAACAAAGGCACAGAAGCATGGCATGTTAGTGGAACTCGACACAGTTTGGTATGGTAGGTGAATCAATCAGTGTTTGATGAGACTGCAGAACTAGGAGTAGTAACATATAGTAAGAGATTTATTTTAGGTATTTGGACTTATGTAATTGTGAGGCTCTTGCTTATGTTATCAGGATCTGGGACCTGAAGCGGGTAGAGCAAGCAGTTAGAAAAGGTAGATGAAAAGTGAGAGAAGAAAAATCTGGAACCTGCAAGGATGAGCTGAAACACACAGGATGGTCTGGAATCCTTATGGATTTCTCACCATCTCTAAACCTCCAAATTTGATGATGGAGTGACATAGAAAAAGCTGATGCCCCTCATCCTGGAGCTAAACATGGACCTGGCCAAGGAGTCAGAGAAGGTGAAAGAGGAAATTCAGCAGGAGCCATGGTAGCTGCACTCCTGATTGCTGCCCCATGCCAACCAGGTGGGC
Source organism: Physeter macrocephalus (assembly GCF_002837175.3). NCBI lineage: Eukaryota > Metazoa > Chordata > Mammalia > Artiodactyla > Physeteridae > Physeter > Physeter macrocephalus. Next base: position 88,284,302 of record NC_041219.1, on the reverse strand, counting down.
CAGCAGATAAGCAAAAATATGCTGCAACAGTGCCTTCCCAGGTAAAAAGAATTTGGCTGCTGCTTTACTTCTCCCTTCTAAATCTCATGCAAAATGTCTCTTGTGCAATTTTTCAGGGAATGAAAGGAAAGGAATTCTGGAAAATCTAGTTATAGTTTAGCTAAGTTGATACATTACAAATCCGTCACTGTCTATCCCTTGTCAACCTGGTATCCATATACACCTCTTTTAATACACTTACCTTCAAATAAAGACAATGACAAAATCAACCATCCCTTGTATAACCAAAAACATGCTAACTCTCTCCCCAAAGAGGATACAAAATCCCTTTGTCCATCTTTGGGTGATGCTGATTCATCTTTGAGCTGAGTCATATTCCCTTTTGATATCCTGTGACTTAAATCCTGAGATATAAAGTTAACTACTATTAACACTGCTTCTATTAGATGGTAGGTAAATGGAAATGGCAAATAGAAAAAAAACTGGTGACTGTATACACAAGTGTATTCATATCAAAATAAGGAAGAAATATTCATAACTATCACAGTCTTTGTTTCTGCAACTGGTCGGATGATCATGGCTCATATTATAACTATGTTTTTCCACTGGCCATTTCACCCACCCTTTGCCTTCCGAAAGCACCTTGGCTATTCATGGTTATTTGACTGGGGTGTTGACCCAAACATTCTTAAATGATCTGGGTCATTAATGATCCTTCTTGTACTGGGTGTAATTTCCACCTTCTTTAATCACATGACATGGGACTACTAAGAAATGCCCCAGAAGGTATACATTCCAGACACACTCCTCCTTACCATACCAATATAGTAGCAATTTACCCTTGATAGATCAGATCAATGTAATGGACTAATGTGATGCCCTGTGGAATAGAGAGATGATCAAGGTCCTGCAGACTAGATTGTGGCATAGGGCTGGAAAGTTCACACAGCCGTGAGACTGAACACTGAAAGTATACTGCTGGCCCTGCCAGATGAAAGCAAACTGCTTCTGATGGTCTTTACTAAAAGGTATACAGAAAAAAGCAATCAATCGGATTAATAGCTGCAAAACAAATAGCAAAAATTGTGTTGATTTGCTATAGCAATGAAACCACACCTGTACAGAAGCTGCAATTAGACTGATCACCCGATTAAGTTTATAGAAATCCATTATCATTCTCCAAGATCCATCTGTCTTCTGGCCAAAGAGGCAAAATGAATGGAGATACGGTAGGAATCACCACCCTGGCATCTTTAACATCCTTGATTATGACACTAGTCTCTACAATCCCTCTGGGAATGCAGTATTGCTTTGGTAATAGAAGCATTTAGAATGGCTTACACTGCACTTCCCTGATGGCGCCGTGTTAAGAATCGCCTGCCAATGCAGGGGACACGGGTTTGAGCCCTGGTCCGGGAAGATCTCACATGCTGCAGAGCAACTGAGCCCATGTGCCACAACTACTGAGCCCACGTACCACAACTACTGAGCCCACGTGCCACAACTACTGAAGCCCACGCGCCTAGAGCCTGTGCTCGGCAACAAGAGAAGCCACCGCTATGAGAAGCCCACTCACTGCAACTAGAGAAAAGCCCGCACACAGCAATGAAAACTCAACGCAGCCAAAAATAAGTTAATTAATTAATTAATTAATTAATTAAAAGAAAAACCAACAGTGGCTTACACTTGGCTTTCCCTACCATAATAGCCCTTACTCCACAGGTCAGGGAACCAATGTGAGGATTCTGATAGTTGCTGAGTATGTCTATTCCAATTACACATTCCATAACTGGGGAAATAACATAAGGTAGATTCAGGGACCCACCAGACCAACTGTAAAATAGACCCACAGCAAAACTCCACTGACCTGACCATAAACTCCTAGTTCAACTGGTAGACCACACTAATTCTCCAGGCATTAGTATCAATTCAAAATCAATATTTAACTATGTCCCACAAATGTGATTATTTCCCCTTCCTCTTGCACAGGCACCCTGCTGAATAGTCATAGGTGCCTTTGGGGAAGACTAGAAGGAGGATTTATAGTATTTGCTTTTTTGGCTGTGAAACAGGGTCTTTCCTTAAGGAGATATGACCTCTCATTTATTCCAGGGACTTTGGGTCTATGAATTGACTCAAATTTGGGAATTGGTTGAGGGGCCATGGCTCTCTATTGTGATGATTCAAGTCAAACTTTTGTTCGCCAGACCTAGAGCTTTTCTGCTTACATGCTGCTCACCACTTTCAACTCTAGGTACAACGTAATCAATTAGCCAATGCCAAAGATCTTTGTGGCTTAGACTATTTTGATCGCTGCTTAGGCTTTGCTGCCCATTACAGTAATCATGCTTTCCTTGTCTTTGTCAATTAAAAGCTGCCACTTGACCCCTGCCACCCCACAATCCCATCATCCCTACTGAATTCAGGGAGCCCAGAAATTTCTACTGTCATTTCTGGCTTATAGGAAATCATTACCATAGATCCCTTCAAGGAGGCCAGGGCTCCGTTCACAAATATACTTCTCACAGCTCTGCAGAAGGAAGGAGATATATTTAGGGGGTGAGTGAGCAGGATAAATCCAGTCTAACATTCCAATCTCCCTAAGCCTTTGGATACCTTCCTTTGTGGCAAAGTTTCTCAATCTCAGAACTATTGACATTTTGGACTGGATTATTCTTTGTTGTGGAGGACTGTCCTGTGCATTACAGAATGTTCAGCAGCATCCCTGGCTTCTACCCACTAGATGCCAATGGTACCCACCTGTGCTGCGACAGCCAAACACGTCTCCAGACATTGCCAGATTTCCCTGGGGAACAAAATTGCCCCAGTAAAGAAGAATCACTGCTGTACCATGGAAGTATACTAAGGAAGTTCTGGTATTTCAACTTCATTTAGTGGAGACTACTTTTTGGTCCAAGTTTCAGTCATTCTCAGACAGACAGAAGGACTGTTTCTACTGGCAAAGGAGTCTCAGTAAGATATAGGGGCTCAAGGACCCAGTTTCACTGAAATCTGCTTATATGTCCCCATCCCAATTTTCAGAGTCCCACGCCTTCCAAAGCAGTGCTCTCAACTTTTTTTCTTTTTTAATATTTATTTATTTGGCTGCGCCAGGTCTTAGTTGTAGCACGGGGGATCTTCGTTGCAACATACAGGGTCTTTTTTAGTTGCAGCATGCAGGGTCTTTTTTAGTTGCGGCATGCAGGCTCTAGTTCCCTGACAAGGGATCGAACCCCTGCCCCCTGCTTTAGGAGTATGGAGTCTTAACCACTGGACCAGCAGGGAAGTCCCCAATGCCCTAAACTTTAATATAAGAGGTGTTATGAGGTTGGGAATTTAATTTGTGTTGTGATTAGTCACTCATAGGATTAGCCCCTGTGTACATTTTTCAAAAATACCAGTCTCAAGGCTACAGGAGTTAAGAGTTTCTTTTTAGAAAGTCATAAAGCTTTCAGGTCCCTCACAAGACCTTGAGCTAGGAATTTAAAGCCATGAGCCCATGATATAGTTTTCCCAAGTTCTCCAGCACACTTAAAAGTTACTAACCTTATTATACTCCTTATTTCCACTAAATGTTCTATGGCAATAAATACTTGATCACCCAAAGCCTTGCTTTCTATAGGCACCTGATTAAGGGTATCTGCAAGGTGATAATTTTTTTAATGTTTTGCTACCACATGCTATGGACTGCTAGCATACTCTTTGCCACTGGAGGGAAAAAAAAAAAAAAAGCCCATCAATACCTTTAAATCTAATCAGATCAGAGAACCAACTCCAGATAACCCAGAACCAATTCAGAGAACCAATGCTCAGGGTTATGTTCCTCTGGAAGCTTCCAATACCAAATGCTGGATCCGTCAGTTCAATCAGAGAAGGAAAACTACTAGTAGTGATATATAAAAAGGGATTTATAGAGATATGACCTTAAGCAATTTTGGGAGCTGGCTAAACAGTCCATGTTAGGTTGTTGGTTATATTTCTAATGCTGGCACCTGAAGTTAACAAGGCAGCAATTGGGAAAGAAAAATAAACTAGAATCTGCAAGGGTGAGCTGGAACCCACAAAGACAAATGGAAACTTGAGTCAGAGTCTTGCTGACTCCAACCTTGATCATGGCATGACCTTTACGAAAAGCTGGCACCCTCTATCATGGAGCTAATCCACACCTGGCCCAGGAGCCAGAAAAGCTAATGGAGGAGACCCAGAAGGAGCTGAAGGATTTGTGGGCCTGACTGCTGCCCATCAACAGCAAGGTGAGCCAGCAGATAAACAACAACATACACAAGCTGTAATAGCACCTGGTGCTCTGCACCAAGCCTTCCAAGTGCAAAAAGAATTTGGCAGCTCCTGTTTCAACTTTGACCTTCAAATCTCAAGTAAAATGTCTCTCATGGCCAAGCTAACCTGAAACTATGCAGGGAAGGGAATTGTGGAAAACACAGTAACAGCTTAGTTAAATTAATATAAAACAAATCCCCCAATAGATTTATATGGTTGCTAGTTGAGGAGTAAAAAGATGAAGTGAGCCAGTGAAGGGTTTAAACAGGGGAGTAACAGAACAGCATCTAAAAGATGCCTGCTGGGAGACTTCCCTGGCGGTCCAGTGGTTAAGACTCCACGCCTCCAATCCAGGGGGCGTGGGTTCGATCCCTGGTTGGGGAACTAAGGTCCCACATGCCACTCAGCCACAAAAAAAAAAAAAAAAAAAAAAAAAGAAAGAAAGAAAGGTGCCTGCTGTACAGAAAGATCAGAAACAGGCAATATGAAACTGTTTGTTTAGGGATACTAAACAGACTGTCACACTATAAAGGCAAGGAAAACTATTATCATAAAATTCAGAACAGTGATTACCTATGAAAAAGGGAGGGGAATATGATCAGAAAGGGAAACCTGGAGGCATCCAGGATGCCTGTAATATTCTACTTCTTGACCCATAATTACAGGTGTTGATTCTACAACTATCTGTTAATCTGGTCATTTAAGTTTTATGAACTATTTTCCATGCATATTTATATCACCATGAAGAAAGTGTTAAGAGGAAAAAGAAAATGATTAAAGATGATTTGCAAAGGAGGGGAGAAAAAAGGCAGAAGCCAATTAGACGATGAATTGGATATGAATTAAGGCAGTGGCAATGGCAACAGAGAGGAGATGGATTCTAGAAATACTGAGGACTCAGCAACTAAGTGATTGGGAAAAGGAAGGAAGGAAGAATCAAGGATGACTCCTAGGTTTCTGGTCTGGGCAACTAGATGAAAGGTTTGCCTTTCACACATAAAAAGAATGAAGAAGAAAGAACAGGTTTGGTGAGAGGATGAGTACACATTGGATAAAACAATAATAACATATAATGAGTGCTTATGATGTGTAAGTCACTCTGCTTTATATATCATTATCTCATTTAATCTTAATAAATACCTACTTTGACACCACCTGGTGTATTGCAGTACAACTCAATACTGATGTTAACCACGTGGAGCTCACATCAGATGCCCCAGGTTTAAGGACATGGTTCCCAAAGACACCGCCCTTCTTTCAGACACTGCCAGTGGGGTTTCCCAGACCACCTGCACTTCTGACCAACTGGCTACAAATTCAAGGTTTCCCAAGACTCCCTCAGGTTTGATATTTCACTAGAAGAACTTATAGTACTTAGAGAAGCACTGTACTCACAATTACAATTTCATTATAAAGTATACAAATCAGGACCAAATAGACACATAGGGTAAGGTCTGGGAGGGTCCCAAACTCAAAATCTCGCCCTGTGGAATTGGTGCATGTCACCCTCCCAGCACATCCATGTGTTTACCAACCAAGAAACTCCACTGAGCTTCAGTGTCCAGAGTTTTTACTGGGGCTTCATTATGTAGGCATGATTGACTGAATCATTGGCCACATGACTGAACTCAATCTCCAGTCCTACTCGCCTCCCTACAAATCTAATCACATGGCTGGTCTTCTGGCATGACTAGCCACATCCTGAAGCTACCTAGGAGCCCACCATGAGTCACCTAATTAGCATAAATTCAGGTATGACTCAAGGGGCTCATGACCAGACAAAGTCTTTATTAAACAACAATACTCAATGAGGTAGGTACTGTTATTATCCTGTTTTACAGATAAGGAAACTGAGGCTTAGAGAGGAAAGGTTATCTGTTCACAGTAACATGGGCAATCTATTCCAGAGCCTGAACTCTTAATTTTATATTATACTGACTAAGACGCCTATGGAAGATGTCTCTAAATTACAGTACTCATACCCTAGTTGATGTATAAGGAGGTCCATGGGGACTTGGGAAGAAAATATTTTTATCTTAAAAACAAAAAAGCGGACTTCCCTGGCAGTCCAGTGGTTAAGACTCCATACTGCCAATGCAGGGGGCATGGGTTCGATCCCTGGTCGAGGAACTAAGATCCCACATGCATGCCGCACCACGTAGCCAAAAAAAACCAAAAACAAAAAAGCTTTACCAGTATACAGACTGACCATAGTACATTTATATGGTTTATAAATAAATGTGCATTTTGGGGCTTCCCTGGTGGCGCAGTGGTTGAGAGTCTGCCTGCCGATGCAGGGGACACGGGTTCGTGCCCCGGTCCGGGAGGATCCCACATGCCGCGGAGCGGCTGGGCCCGTGAGCCATGGCCTCTGAGCCTGCGCGTCTGGAGCCTGTGCTCCGCAATGGGAGAGGCCACAGCAGTGAGAGGCCCGCGTACCGCAAAAAAAAAAAAAAAAAATGTGCATTTTGAGGGGCATGTTCAACATATTTACTTATATACAATTTTAAAGTTGTATATAATTTTATACAATTATATAATTTTTTGTGTGTGTGTGGTATGCGGGCCTCCCTCCGCTGCGGCCTCTCCCGTTGCGGAGCACAGGCTCCGGACGCGCAGGCCCAGCGGCCATGGCTCACGGGCCCAGCCGCTCCGCGGCATGTGGGATCCTCCCAGACCGGGGCGCGAACCCGGTTCCCCTGCATCGGCAGGCGGACGCGCAACCACTGCGCCAACAGGGAAGCCCCCAATTATATAATTTTGTATACAATTTTAAAGTAGAGACCACCTAACTATGGGATATGGAAATGTCACATATAATATAATCTATACATGGGTCTCACATTCAGAAGAGAGATCTAACTTGCTTACCAGTGAAACAACAGGTGTGAATGAGGTGAGCAAAGGGTTGGGATCAGAACTCCAGGGAACACCAACATTTAAGAGGTAGGCAAGAGGTTAATAATTATTTGTGCAGATATCTAATTTGCTATCTAACTGAGATAAGAACTAACTTACCCTTTAGGCTCTGTGCACTTTTTGTATGTATTAACAGGAGGTGTCAGAAATAAAGCTGAAAGAAAATGAAGTAAAGGTTTAGTTCAGACAATCTACTAGATAGCCGATGCCTTGACAATTGATATGGATGGGGAGAGTGGTGACTTGTAGTTTAAATCTGTGACTCCCTAACTGGCTTTGTTTGGTTTTTATAAGTTTATTTATTTATTTTTGGCTGCCTTGGGTCTTCGTTGCTGTGTGCGGGCTTTCTCTAGTTGCGGCGAGCAGGGGCTGCTCTTTGTTGTGACACGTGGCCTCTCATTGCAGTGGCTTCTCATTGCGAAGCACGGGCTCTAGGTGCACGGGCTTCAGTAGTTGTGGCACGCAGGCTCAGTAGTTGTGTCGCGCAGGCTCAGTAGTTGTGGCCCATGAGCCCAGTTGCTCCACGGCATGTGGGATCTTCCCAGACCAGGGCTCGAACCCGTGTCCCCTGCATTGGCAGGCAGACTCTCAACCACTGCGCCACGAGGGAAGCCCCTGCCTATTGTTTTTATCTAAAGATCTAGCCAAATCTTCCCACTTTCCTTTCTCACCAATATTTTAAAATTCAAACTTTAGGGTGGCATTGTAATGTCAAAAATTCAGATTTATACTGATCCTAAAGGGCTCTTAGATTTGGTTTTTGGTTTTTGAGTTTTTTTTCCTGGAGTCACTCATATGATCCAAGGCAAAAATTAATAAGATAGAGGGCGTTTATTTGTTTTTTAATTGTAGGTTAGTTTTAGAAAATACAAGTGAAGAAATTCAGTGTTTGTTTCCCATGGATACTCTATTGATATACATCTTTTTGTTTCTAGGTGTTCTCTATTCTGTGTATAAGGATTACATTAGACCTCGATCCTTTAATGTGTCCAAAAAATGAACCTTCAGACAAGAAAAACAAGAAGCCTTCTGAAAACTTTATTATGAAGAATTTTTAATATGTAGCAAATTATACTGCAGAAGTTTCAGCCGGAATTCTCATAGACTTCAGCTGTTTAAGAAGTTGATTTCCAAATCAACAATCATAGTCAGCTCAAAAATATCTTTCTTGATGTCTTTCAAAAGCTAGGCCATGATTTTCTGACTTTTAAAATTTTTATTTTCTAGTTAGTGGCAGAAAATAATCTATATTATGCCAAATCAATCTGAAAATTAGGAGTTATATAGTGGCTACAGAAAAATTTTCTCTATCCATATTAAATACGATGCTCTATTCATAGCTTGATTCTCCACAAACAGGGCAAGGTAATTAAGGCTTTCATAACCTCCTTTTTAGAATGGGCAAAAATTACATCAGAGGAGAATGGCCATGTTGTTATTTAAATCTGGTTCACCACTGTGCACCTCACCCTTATATAAAAACTTGACTATTTTAGCACAAATGTAAAGGTCTTAACATTTAAATATTTGTGTATTCATTTTTATACTTCTTGAAAGTATTTCTAGGAGTACAAAGGTAAATTGCTAAAAAAAATCCCTTTTCCCTCAGATGGCAGTATGGAGGGAAAAAAGGATTTAGTCCAGAAGTGCTACTGCTAATCTGGTATGACACTGTAGAAAACACAAGAAATAAAGAATATATTAAATGTTAAGTATACCTGTGGCATCAAACTCCTCTGTAATTGCCCTAGGGTTCTAAAAACTAAGCTAGGGCTTCCCTGGTGGTGCAGTGGTTTAGAGTCTGCCTGCCGATGCAGGGGACACGGGTTCGTGCCCCGGTCTGGGAAGATCCCACATGCCGCGGAGCGGCTAGGCCATGGCCTCTGGGCCTGCGCGTCTGGAAGCCTGCGCTCCGCAACGGAAAGGCCACAGCAGTGAGAGGGCCCCGTACCCCAAAAAAAAAAAAAAAAAAAACGAAGCTAGACCTTGTTGAAGTCATAACTGCCGTGGCTCAGATTTATTCCCTGACTCCAGGCCTGGGAAAGAAAACAAAACAAAACAAAAAAGTACCACTGAGATAAAATCAAGAATACACTGTAATATGATCTGTGGTACTGATTTCCTCTTCCTTGATGTTGCCTGTAGTGGAGGAATACTCTGACAGGAAGGTGAAGTCTAGTGTTTGGGAAGGGAAAGACACAGGAATATCTGAAAATATATCTGCATTCTAGACATTACCCACTGTTCTGTGTATTATATACACTTTTCTCTACTGGCACAGGGTAATTATTTTAAAAGTTGCCATCTGTATCTATCATGAGGCTCTTCTAGTGCCCCCAACAAGTACACGTTTCAGTCATCACTGTCCTCCTTAGAAAATAGGCAAGGAGGGACTTCCCTGGTGGCGCAGTGGTTAAGAATCCAACTGCCATTGCAGGGAACACGGGTTCGAGCCCTGGTCCGGGAAGATCCCACATGCTGCGGAGCAACTAAGCCCGTGTGCCACAACTACTGAACCTGTGAGCCACAACTACTGAAGCCCACGCGCCTAGAGCCCGTGCTCCGCAACAAGAGAAAACACCGCAATGTGAAGCCCACGCACTGCAACGAAGAGTAGCCACCGCTCGCTGCAGCTAGAGAAAGCCCGCGTGCAGCAACAAAGACCCAGTGCAGCCAAAAATAAATTAATTAATTTAAAAAAAAGAAAATAGGCAAGGAAAGAATCCAACTACTTTATTCTACTAGAGTAAATATTCCAGCAGTTGGCTCTAATATGTTCCACGAAAGTCAGAAAAATTTAAGATGGCTGGCATAGAAATGTCATCCTTCATGTTGATAACGCAATGAAAAGATACTTCTAATCAGGCTACCAGAAAGATCCCACTCTCTCAGTATATGCTCAGCAGTAAAAACAGATTAACTGAAGTGTTTAATCAGAAATAGGCTTTTCTCACAAAACCCAAGAGATTCCAGAATTTTGTCATAATCTTACTCTGAAAGTACTAAAGTAATATATTTATTGCTTGAAAAAAGCAATTAAAAATATTTATTAAGAGTATTATGGGGCTTCCCTGGTGGCGCAGTGGTTGAGAATCTGCCTGCTAATGCAGGGGACACGGGTTCGAGCCCTGGTTTGGGAGGATCCCACATGCCACGGAGCAACTGGGCCCGTAAGCCACAACTACTGA
>NC_041219.1:88244742-88273781 GCF_002837175.3 Physeter macrocephalus | reverse complement strand
GGCCCGCACACCGCGATGAAGAGTGGCCCCCGCTTGCCACAACTGGAGAAAGCCCTGGCACAGAAACGAAGACCCAACACAGCAAAAATAAATTAATTAATAAACTCCTACCCCCAACATCAAAAAAAAAAAAAAAAAAGAGTATTATGCCTGAGAGCTCACAAATTATCTTTAAATTAAAATGTAAAATCTTGTATGGAGAAAAGTTAAGTATGCAGGATGCCCATTTACCCACATTAGCCTGGGTAAAGATGGGAGGCCGTTGCGGGAGGACCTTATAAATAGATAAAATACAGTACCTGAATTTGCACAATACTTCTGGGGCAAAGGTTTGGTGGCTTAATATCATAATGTTTAAAACTGAGAAGGCTATTTTCATCTTCTGCTGTAACCTCTGCCTCACTGACGAATTAAACTATTTCATGTGCCTGGATATGCTCTCACTGCCTTTTATATTAAGCCAACACACAGGTAGGTAGCAGCAGCTGCTCAGTAACAATTATTTAATTGCATTTTTCTAACATTCTGGGTATACACTGTCAGAGCATCCTTTTAAAAATTGACTCCACAGTGTTAAACCCCAGCAACTGAGTGAGTATATGCATCTAGGTTAATCTTAAGATTGAATATATTGGGATTTCCCTGGCGATCCAGAGGTTAAGACTCCACACTTCCACTGCAGGGGGCGAGGGTTCAATCCCTGGTTGGGGAGCTAAGATCCCACATGCTGCACAGCACGGCCAAAAAAAAAAAAAAGATTGAATATATTAATATCTATATAAGCACATAACATAGAAATCCAGATTTATAAATCATAAATTAAAGAATAATTAAATATTCTTAGCATAAAACTTTACCCAAGACTCAATCTTTAGACATCAATCTTCTCTACTGGTTTTAGCATGATTCAGTTTGCTTTATTATCAAATTTTCTGATTATAGGAGTTATATGACCTGAGGGGTATACTTATAAATTTTTGTAAACTCTAGTCTGTTCCTAGTAACATACAGTTAAAGAATGGAGAAAAGCTACAGAAATCCCTCAGGTACTTAATCTCTGTTTAACCAACCACCTTATCTTTTTATGAGTTGCAAAACAGGATTTTTTTTTTTTTGCTTTTTTTTTCTTTCCCCAAATATTCTCTGGCAGTGAAACTACTGAGAAATGAAATTGCCCATGGAGGGAGGAAAATCCAACAAACTGATTCATCTAGATTGCTGTCTCTGTATAAAGGAACCAAAACACTGAAACTCATTTTTTTTTCGGCAGGCGGACGCGCAACCACTGCGCCACCAGGGAAGCCCCTGAAACTTTTAAGTTTCATTTTTTAAGTCGCTTTTTCAAGTAAAAGCTGATAAGTGGCGTTAACTCAGTTTCATTTTTGAGATCAGAAGGTCTCTAAGGTTGGAAGGCTGCTGCTCTTATCAGAAGTTTCAAGGGCCATGAAGTAGAAATGAGGGAATCTGAAAGTATCATCTTAGGGCTTCCCTGGTGGTGCAGTGGTTGAGAGTCCGCCTGCCGATGCAGGGAACGAGGGTTCGTGCCCCGGTCCAGGAGGATCCCACATGCTGGGGAGCGGCTGGGCTCTTGAGCCATGGCCGCTGGGCCTGCGCGTCCGGAGCCTGTGCTCCGCAACGGGAGGGGCCGCAGCGGTGAGAGGCCCGCGTACCGAGGAGGAAAAAAAAAAAAAAAAAAAAATATCTTGGAAAAACTCCCTGCCACTTAGAGGATCAAATCATTATAAATGAACACAGACAATGTCTGGATTTTTTTAAGTCTTATTGAAAGGTGGTAAGTTTTAAAATAAGGCAGAGAGGTTGGATATTTAATTTTTATGCTGAAAGAGAAAAGTGATGCTCAAACACACAAAGGCTGCAGGGTTAGCAAACTCAATGCCTTTGGGGCTGGAAGGAAATGAAAGAAGGCATGGATGCCACCCTGGAGTATATTCCATTAAAAATGGATAGCTGGGCCTGGACTTATATAACACTACCAAATGTAAAATAAATAGCTAGTGGGAAGCAGCCACATAGCACAGGGAGCTCAGCTCGGTGCTTTGTGACCACCTAGAGGGGTGGGATAGGGAGGGTGGGAGGGAGACGCAAGAGGGAGGAGATATGGGGATATATGTATATGTATAGCTGATTCACTTTGTTATAAAGCAGAAACTAACACACCATTGTAAAGCAATTATACTCCAATAAAGATGTTAAAAAAAAAAAAAAAATGGATAGCTGCCATTCAGTTCAAGCCAACTGCACTTCCGTGAAGGAACGTGGACCCAGTGTTGAAAATCTTCTGACTTTTCAATCAGATCGTTATGCAGAAACTTTCAAGTTTTAAATATTAAATGTTTTATTATAAAAATTTTATGGGAAAAAAAATCCTGGTTAGGAAGAGGGGGTCAAAAAATATCTATAAGCCACATGTAGGCAGGCAGCTTGTGACATGTGGACAAATCTTCCAAGTCCCAGTCTAGTTCTCAACTCATACTATTATACTTGGTATATATAACTTGAAACGCTTAGCATTCCCTAGGAGAGTCAGCATTAGAAATATTAGCCACTCCAGGAAATAGACTTTGGACCTAGAAATGGTGTTTGGAGTGTTAATGGGAAAAGTGGGAAGAAAAGACATGGTGGGACTATACACACATCAGAAAGAAAACTAATACCTCCATTATCTTCTGTTGGGACTTACAAAGTTAAATGTTAGAATTCTTTTTATACCTACAACTTAAATGCTAGAATGGGCTGAATTACAATGCAGCAGGGAAAACTGATCATTGGTTTAAGTGTGATTTCTGGATCCTGTTCGTAGGCATTAAGCTCTTTGGAAAAATACCATCATATCTCTGAAAAAAACTCAAGAAAAGCAACAAAGAAAATAACAATCACAAAGCACACCGACAACCAGGATTAAATATGCCAAATAGAAGAAGTGTTTTCTTTGGAAATGATGTGCTAGTATCAGTAGTTACCAAGGTTTGGTCAATTAAAATCAAAGTGAAATTTAACTGGCTATAGTCAAGTATCACTTTAAAAGTAAGTCAGCTTGACCAGTTCACTCTGAAAAAGAACAGTGCTCCTTTTCCTTTGTCACTTGCTATCCAGACAAAATAAATATCTGATTTATCTGAGCAACATTTGTTAAAAAAATACAAAAGATCTATCATTTTTATATAACCTTAAAACTCTACCCAAACTGATAGGTTCAGGTTTACATAAACATACACACATATATATTTTTTAAATTCCATAAGTCGAGACACAAGCCCATAGGGGTGCGTGACCATCATAGGCTAAAAATTTAACTCTGGCAGTTGCAGGACACCGCGGGTCTCTGACCTACACTTAAAGCTGTCAGCTTTTAACACCCGTCCCATGAGGAAATCTTTGCCTTTTGCTCAAAATGGCTGAACAAAACTCACCACTGAACTAACAGAGATATGTTAACAGGACACTTGGCACAAAAGGACTAAGAGAAAGTGGGTCTTATAGAATCTCTCAGGCTGTCAGTCATCTAGACACAAGTGAGTCAGCATCCACGGTGTTCAGAAGGTAGAGTTCAGGCTGAACTGTCAATCCCAGACGTGGGTACTGAGGACAAAAAGATGGAAAAGGGTTAGACTGATTTGCAAGTATTTAAATATTGAATTTGGCATTTAAGAACCTAAAATCAGCATATCAATGTAGGTCTTTTTTCAGTTCTGCTATATAGACTTTCATTTCAGAAAAGAAATGGCTTACAGATACATGAATGGTTTATTGTATATAAAATAATTGCTAGGAGCCGAAATAGTTAAAGATTGAGATAGTACTGAATGCCCTCAGGAAAATTTGCACTTTGACTATTCTTGCGACACACTCTGCCTCTGGATGATTGTTTCTGATCAGGATATTAAGAGCAAACGCACTGCGAGCTTTTGTACTTTAATACCAAGTGTGTTAGAAATAAAATTTCAGGGAATTTTCTGGCTGCCCAGTGGTTAGGACTCCAGGGTTTTACTGCTGACAGCGCAGGTTCAATCCCTGGTCGGGGAACTAAGATCCCACAAGCTGCCCAGCATGGCCAAAAAAAAAAAAAGAAATCAAATTGCAAAGAATCTAAATCCTGACCCTATTATCTGGGGCCTATTATCCTTTGGCACATGAGCAAAGCAAAGCCTTTCATTAAAAAAAACAAAATGGCATGTACTAAGAGAGGAGATGAGCTACGGGTCCCAAACGTTTATCAGGCTGAATTAGAATCACTTCGGCTGCTTTTAAAACACGTTGTCAGACCCACCCCTGGAGACCTGAATCCAGATGGTTTGTGTTGGCATCTGTGAAGTTGTATCTTACTTTTTCTCTCCTCCGAATTCACCACGGGACAATCACTGAGTCTCCTTTTAGCCCTACTGTTATTACTTGGGGTTTTAGGAATGTTGTTTCCCCTTGTCAACAACAAACTCTTTTTGGCCTATCAGTTGCCTCACCTGTATAGAGGCTGATCATTTTATTATAAGAATTAAATGAAATCATGAGTGCTCAGCATGCCGAATGCACACTATAAATTCATAGAAAGAAAATGTTTCTATTATATGGTGGAAAAGGAACTGGAGTTGGGGGTCAAGCTCCAACTCCGCCACTTCCTATGACCTTGAGCAAGTCATGTATCTTTCTGGAGCCTTATCCTACTTATTGGTAAAATGGGAATAAATGCTACATTTGAAAATGTCAAGTACGTTAATAAGCTATCTCATGTTAGTCTTCAATAATTGCTGTGCCACACAGCATGCGGGATCTTAGTTCCCCAACCAGGGATCGAACCTGCGCCCCCTGCAGTGGAAGTGTGGAGTCTTAACCACTGGACCACCAGGGAAGTCCCAGTCTTCAATAATTTTTTAACACATTACAAATTGCCCTGTATACCTCACAAGCTTGTAATGACTGTGTGAAGATGAAACCAAATGGAGCCCAAGATAAAACTATTCTCAACTAGTGGGCTAGGAAATTACTGAGTCACACTGGCCTTAGGGCAGAACAACAGCACTTCAGACTTCAGCTTGCTTACTCACTTTAGGGTCTTATGACTCAAGTTTTAGTAACCAAGAGCGATTGTCAGATACACAGATACACGGACAATTCACTGCAGTCTTTTCTCAAGTGAGCTAAGGTGGTGGGCTTCTTCATTATGTAGAAAGCAAAGGTTGCATTTTTAATCCCATGACCTCCAGATTGTATCACTTAGGTGACTTAGTAGAGAACACTCCTTCATTGGAGAAGTTTGTCATATTGCTCGGAGGCACTAAGAAATGGGGTAAATTGCACAGGTATTGGCTAAACCTTTCAAGGGCAGAGAGGTATGCAAATGAATAAACTATTAGTCCTTAGTTATTGCTGGGGTAGGATCATAGAGGGCCCTGCCCATTTTCCACACCTACCTGAAAAAGCATTCAGGTACTTTTTAAAATTTAGCACAGGCCAAACAAAATTAGCCTACCAGTTGGCAGCTTTTGATCTAAAACATATTCTAGCACTAATCAGAGTATCAAGCAAAGTATCTTTGATATGTTGTTGTTCTTGGTGCTACTAAACACCAAAGCTTGGTGTCTTAACTGTGCATGAAGTGTATACTATATATTATATAAGATGATTGGTAATGATGATGTGGGCTCTAGAATTAAGCTAGTCAAGTTCAAATGCCAACTGCCCACTTTTTAGTGATGTATTATTTTACTTTTTGGTCCTTTAGTTGCCTTATCTATATAGAGGCTGATCCTCTTGTTATAAGAATTACGTGAGATCATATGAGTGCAAAGACCCCGACTAGCACATAGCAGTGTGTTAGTCATTTTTAACATTCAAAAGCCAAGGTGCCAAGAGAAGGTGACACATTTGGATTCATTGGTCCTATCCAAGCACTCCAGAGGGCAGAGCTAAAGGAAATATCTCAAATCAGGATCTTCAAATTGTTATGCATCCTGTTTTAGTTCTGAAATTAAATCCAAAGTAAGGAGTTCCCTGGTGGCCTAGTGGTTAGGATTCTGGGATTTCACTGCCATGGGCCCGGGTGGAACTGAGATCCCGTAAGCCACGCAGCAAGGCAAAAAAAAAAAAAGATTTTAAAAAAAAACAAAGTTAGAAGGGAGAGCTAAATGAGGAAGGACAACATGGAGAACAAAATTCCCAGATAACTTCTATGGTGTTACTTACAGTATTCAGCTCCTGTAAGACAGGGAAAGCTTGCAACAGAGAAAGGGAAAATGAAGTTCTAGTGACACTCTTGAAACAAATTAAGTGCTGACTTAGATTTTCCTGCCATGTGTTTGGTGACAAGGCTAGTAGTTTACTGTGTCTGAGCTCTTTGTTTTATTAAACGGCACCAATATTTCCATTTATATCAGGTCTGCCAAAATGCTTTCATTTTTAAGCTAAACAATTTTGGTTTCTCTTTTCAAATACTCATACATTTTATTGGCAGCATATACAGAATATAAAAGACCACAATGGTGAAACAAGACTACAGATAGAAAAATGTTCAGCTTAGAGCAGAAAAAGGCCAGATGACAATGTTTTTTCAACTTTAAATATGGTAATGATGTAACCTTTAGCAATGGCAAAACTATCTGACTAAATGGGTAATAGAAATTAGTGTTTGGTGTCTGCAATTCATCAAGTCTTCTGGGAACTAAACCTATGTTGAGCCTTGAACGACATGAATTTGAACTGCGTGAGTCCACTCATACATGGATTTTTTTTTCCCAATGGTAAATACTACAGTACTACATGACCCCAGGCAGGTTGAATCTGAGAACGCGGAACCACAGATTCGGAGGAACACTAGACATGAAGGGCCAACTATAAACATGAAAGCCCAACTATAAATTTTACACAGGGCTTCCCTGGTGGCGCAGTGGTTGAGAGTCCGCCTGCCGATGCAGGGAACACGGGTTTGTGCCCCGGTCCGGGAAGATCCCACATGCCGCGGCGCGGCTAGGCCCGTGAGCCATGGCCGCTGAGCCTGCGCGTCCAGAGCCTGTGCTCTGCAACGGGAGAGGCCACAACAGTGAGAGGCCTGCGTACCGCAAAAAAAATTTTACACAGATTTTTTTATTCCATGGAGGGTCAGTGCCCCAACCCCGGGTTGTCCAGGGATCAACTGTATTTCTCTCTCTCTTCTAAAGAGAAAAATCACTAACAGTGTGAGTTTAGTATGTCATTCCAGGTGGCAGTTGGTGTTTCAGTATTTCAAAGTGGTTGACGCCCCATTAATAAAGTATTTTCAAAGTTAAAAAAATACCCAGGAAACCAAATTGGAAAAAGGAAAAAAAACTTTTTAATTACAAACCAAGTTTACATATTGTTAAATGATCACTAAAAACTTGCTGTAATCACTCCTAAAACCACTAGCAGGACCTCACAGGAGCCAAACTGCAGCTCTTCCCCATCCCTGTTAATTCCCAGTATGCTGTAGCAGCACAATTATTTCATGCCACATTTATGGAGAATAAGGACCAGTTTACATAAAATACAATTGTATATCCTTAAACATTCCACACAAACATACTGCACATGCTGGCACCGGAAGACTTCAGTCCTAAACATTGTTTATTGTACCCAAAGTACTGGCTGACTAGAAAGTACACTTTCTATCTGAGAGGATCAAATGGAATACAGTACGGGAGTGTTTTTAACACTGATAATACTACACACACACTGATATAAAATGCCATTTAACTGGGAAGAAATCTTCCATCATTGCAAGTCATATATATAACTTTTCAAAGAAAACTAGCAGCTTTTACCTGGGCTTCTAAATATTTGTGAATCTGAGACTGACTGGACTCACCCAGACAGAGGGCAAAGGTAAATGTTACTGTAGTGTCTTTACAAAGAATTTTGTCAATGTGGCCCTCACCTACAGCAGCCAGACGAGAGCTTAAGATGTCAGTCCCTGATATCGTCAGAATGCTCTTATGCCAGTTTGGGGAATGATGGTAGGGGAGAGGGAGGGATATGAGGAGGGACGGTTAGGGAAATTTGTCTCTCATGATCCTGTGCTATATCACTGGAGGGGCTGAGATAAAGGTATGGTCAGTGAAACATAGTAGTTTACCGTTAATGCCATATAAAAAAGACAGTCCATTCAGTCTATGCTTTTAACTGTGTACAAAGTATCGGCAATAATGCCTTTAGGGGCTCAGGTGAATGGAGAACATCAATCAACAAGGACTCCAGAAGGAAAACACCAAAAATGAAAAGTCCTTCAATGCCATTCCCATTACTGTTCTCTCCAAGTCAGTGGCTATAAAAGACTTGATTATTTATCTCCATCAGACAAATGTGATTTGGTTTGAGATAATCACATAGTCTCAGGCTCCACATGTAAAAATGTCAGAAGTTGCTGAAGAGCAGCAGCTGCATGCTGAAGGGACCCATTTCCTCTGATTCCAGAGCTCCACCATCTGGTCTCAAAGTTTTTCCCTCTGAGGGAATGGCTGAAGAGAGGTAGCCCAGCACAACCCTGCTGGGAGAACTCTGTAACCATAGTGATACCTAAGGACTTGCTGAGAGCGAGCAACCGTGAGATCCAGAGCTCCTGAGATTGCCTTGCAAGTCGTCTTGGGCATGCTTCAGAAAAAGGTGACGATTCTGGTAGAAGGTGGCTTTTAGGAATAAAACGGATGGCTCTTCTTCGTTCAAGTTTTTCTCCTCACCCCAAAGTCTCATTGAGAACATCAGTGCATAAGCGCTACCATCTCTTTCTATCGCTACCCTCCTGGAGGAGGAAGGTGAAGGTTTCATGACTCTAAGTGCTCAAGAAGAAATACCGTCAGGAAAGCTTGGTACTAACATGAAAGTTATTAAAATTAGGACTCCCAAGAAAATTTCGATAAGCTTTCAGTCTCTGAGGAAAATCGTCGAAGTGATTTTCAAAGGAGATGAGTAACCACCACCTACAGGTGAGTTTTGCTATCTGTCCATTTACCATCTTCTTTATGCTTTCTCACCCCTCTTAACATCCAGAGAAATTTAAAGTGAAAATAAGTTAAAAGAATCCTGAACCTGATAGAGGTAGATATCTCATAATTTTATATTTCAATGGATCAAACCACCCTAGTTGAGATTTTATTTTTTTATAACTAACATAATTCAAAGGGTATGCATAAGGAAAGCATTTCTCAGCCTTTTAAAATCCATTATCTTTTGATAAACAAAACTTGCATACCCATTCTGTAATTTGTATCATGAAAAACTTACTGCATTTTCCAAATACGTTTTTTTAACATATAGTCAGTCTTGTTAAGAATCATGCATAGATGATTATCTCTCAAAAAGATAAAACAAGCTGGCCCTTGGGCAGCTGAGGAGTTTAGTGTTGTTTGAGAGCAGCAGATGTCAGTTTTTCAAGGACCCTACCTAATCCAGTTCCCAGGTTAGGAGGTCAGGAAGAAAAATAATGGCTTCTTTCAAACACATATGCAAAGCCTTTCCCAACAAACAGTTGAGTCCTAAATGCAGTCTGTGCAACAGCACATACTTTGGGCTATGTTCACACAGTAAACCATAGCAACACACTGGCTCTGATGGCTACCTGCGGAAGACAGACAGACTGACCCAGTGTTTACTTAGTATAACCACTGGTGGCTTCTTCGGTCAGCAGGACTTTAGAGATGCTTACCGTGTGCCCACAGTCCAGGAAGGACATGCCCAGTGCAATCAAACATTGCCAACCCTGAAAGAGAAAATACAGTCATCATTCACCGACGTCTCTGAAGAGCCCTCTTACCCATGACTGCCCACATTGCACTGCTCAGATACAAACCTCTTTCTGCCATACTATTTTCAATACTGAGTTCCCTCTGTTCCTACTGCTTTGTGTTTGGTTTGTTTATTTTAGCTGACTGGGAGAGTTCCCTGAAGACCACTTTTCTTCAGTCCTACCCCATTCCTCACGATGAGGGGAATGACTGACTGGCTAATACAACTGCTATAGTCTCCTGAGCTGCTCTATAAGTATACATTTTGGAGCTAAACAGTAGTAATTCACTCTAGAATCAGCCCTAAGCCTTAAAAATGGGTCTTCAGGGACTTCCCTGGTGGCACAGTGGTTGAGAATCCACCTGCCAATGCAGGGGACACAGGTTGGATCCCTGGTCCGGGAATATCCCACATGTCGTGGAGCAACTAAGCCCGTGCACCACAACTACTGAGCCTGTGCTCTAGAGCTCAGGAGCCACAACTACTGAGCCCTCATGCCACAGCTACTGAAGCCTGCATGCCTAGAACCCGTGCTCCACAACAAGAGAAGCCAACACAATGAGAAGCCCGCGCACCATAACGAACAGTAGCCACCGCTCGCCACAACTAGAGAAAGCCCACGTGTAGCAACGAAGACCCAATGCAGCCATAAACAAACAAACAAACAAATAAAGAAATTTATTTTAAAAAATGGGTCTTCAACAATCTCAATAGTCTCAGGCTGACTGAGAACAACTCGGCACCTTCATAAACCAATTTGCACAAAGGAAGGATTCCCTTAAGTTCTACAGCAAATTTTTAAAACAGTTTCTGTCAAGGACATACTCAGTTACTTGGGTTTCCTTGGAATAAGTTCCTATATTATAATCAGCATAATCTTAGCGTGCCCATGGTTTACTGGGGAGGAAAAAAGAAGGGATATATCCATCCAGGGCATAATTTTTCAATATTCACTAAAATGATTTTCTCAATCAAGTACATAACCTGTAGCAGACATTGGCATGGGGACTAGGTAAGTGTTATAAAGATGAGCAGTGGGTTTCCACCCTCCATCCCTGCCATTCTCTGTAGCAGACATGGTATAAAGTCTGCTGTCCCTAATCCTCAACTCCTGTGTTTTTCAGAGAAACCTGTGTAGAATAGGGAGGTGGATTTGCTGTTGCTGTAGCTGCTTTTCATTAATATAAGTAATGTTACAGAAGATCTGGAAAATAGAGAAAAGAATATATCCATAATCCCACCAGCCTAAGACAACAACTATTACTATTTTTACATAATTCACCCTGGGCTTCTGAAAATATTTTTGATTATCTAGGTATACACAATTTTGCATTCCTTTTCTATGTAGCTATATTTTATAACCATCATTTTAAAATAACTCTAGAATAACTCAATGAGAGAATATCACGATTTACTTAAGTCCTTATTGGATAGCTATTAAGTAGTAGAGCTGGGCAGGGCTGTGAACCCACATGTGCTGCTCTCCAAAGATTTGAAATCACACTCCACAGCTCCCTTCTCCAAACCCATCTCGTACCACTCTCCACTTTCTACACTGCTGATCTTCTTTTAGTTCTTCAAACATACTACACTCTCTTGTTAGGAATTATTAAGAATGGAAACCAGACAGAAGTGACAGAAATAGAAAAATGATAGCTCTTAGGAACCAAGGTAAATTTTATGTTAAAAATATTGTTTAGGGCTTCCCTGGTGGCGCAGTGGTTGAGAGTCCGCCTGCCGATGCAGGGGACGCGGGTTCGTGCCCCGGTCCGGGAAGATCCCACGTGCCGCGGGGCGGCTGGGCCCGTGAGCCATGGCCGCTGAGCCTGCGCGTCCGGAGCCTGTGCTCCGCAGCGGGAGAGGCCACAGCAGTGAGAGGCCCGCGTAACGCAAAAAAAAAAAAAAAAAAAAAAAAAAAAAAAAAAAAATTGTTGAATCACAGCTGGTTTAACGACTCTTTCAGGTCCTTTCATTTCTGAGTGCTAGCCACACCTCGACCACCCTGATACCTATATGCCCCTGCCCCCTCCCAAATGGACTTACCAAGTAAAACACAAAGCTCAGATAAGCTATGCTGATCACAGCAGCCACCACATACAATGCCACATGCCCTAGTTCCTGGACATAAACCACGACAAAGTACATGTTGATGGAACAGACGATAAGGACCAAGATACCGCCTGCAATCCTCCAGCCTCTGTAAAAAGAAACAGTACAATTATTGGTGGAATAGCCCAACCTGTGCACAAACAGAAAAAGACACTGTGTCTTTTAGGGTACACAGGACAGGAGTTAAGAGGCATTTCAAAATGAACTGAAAAGTGGTTCTTATGTCCCAGATTAGGTTAAATGAGCCCAAGTAACATAATGATAGAGAGAAAGAGGGGGAAAAAACACTATCAAATAATCCCTATTATTTAAGTCCCTAAAAATGCAAAAAGTCATGAGTCCCTAGAGGTGTAACAAGTCATTTCAAATAAACCATGTCCTTTAAAGATGCATATAAAAGGTATAAGTTTATGCCTTTCTCATCAAGATCATTTAACATGGAATTAAGGTGCTTTAAACTTCAGTGGCTGAAGCTAAAGAGTTAAAGCCCTAAAAGCTGAAAAATTTCCCCCAGAAATGAAAACTGTGCTTGCCCTCCTTTGTTACATTCACAGTCTCCATTTTCTAAGTCAAAGACCGAGGGGGCAGCTTTAGCAATCACCTCTCAAAGCATATAGTTCCCCTATGACTTATTTTCTGACTGGCATGTTTGATGAAGATACCCTTCCCCCATATATATTTGGGGAACTAAAAGAAGTACACTCACATTCCATTGGCAAATTCATTCATTACTGGCCGCAAGCTCGTAAACGTGAGGATGGGTATGAGAGCAAAGGGAAGCTGGAAAAGAAAAAACTAAGATCAGATAGGGCCACTGGGGGTCCTTGTATCACCCCAGAGAGTAGCATGTTAGCAAATGGGAAACATAGACCCTGTCTCATCTACTCCATGAGAAATTATTCCTATCATTCCAACATGCTGGAGCATTATGTGGAAATCTGTAGAGGTGTCATTAACCTAGCATCAATTATGATCATAGTGTCTTCACAAAATTTGTATCTGCCTTGTCTTCTTAATCTCCATAAAATCTAGCAGTGTCCTATACGTTATTTAATGTTTGCTTGCGTTAATGAACAATAATTTTGTGTTCTATGTGTAATTATAGCTTATAATTCCCAGTCAAAAAAAAAACACCAAGCTTAAAAAAACCCAGCCCTTTCTAAAAGCCTTTTAGATGCCAGGGATTTCATATGCATTTGCTATAGACCCAAGACTGTGCCTTTTTCTTCCTCTGGATTTTCCCCAGCACGCAGCACTAGGCTTGGTAACTAAGGGCAATACAAAATGCTGCCTGACTCAATGGGATGTGAGTTTCCCCAGCTCCCTCCTCACTTGTAAGCTCTGAAGAACATTCAGGAAGTCATTCATCCCTGTCAGATGCTCTACATCTTGGAAGACAGCAACAAGCAGAGTGGGGATGATGGCAATAGAGCGGGTCAGAATCACGCGGGCAAAGCGTGACCACTTTAGGTTCAGGAATCCCTAGAAGGAAACACAGAAGCAGGATTAATGTCTGCTATAGGACACAGAAAAAGGTCTGGGGAGGTTCGGGAAGACCTTAGATACATGGGATTAAGAAGTAACAAAAGGGCAATGTCCTCTTCCTCTAGCCTATCCCAGTCCAAACAGCAGATACCTCCATGACAAACTGGCCAGAGTAGGTTCCTGTCATGGTGGAGCTCTGTCCTGCAGCCAGGATCCCCACGGCCCAGATGTAGAGTGCAGCAGGCCCGAAGTAACACCCCAGCACAACACCCTGGGAGAGGCAAGGGAGAAAGATATGTTTGTGTCAAAGACCACCTGAGACAGCACTCCTCTGCGACATTTCTCCCTCTTCCTGGCTACGCACCTACCTATACCAAGTGCTGTGCTGGGCACTGTAACAAAAGCTAGACTTAGGTCCTGATCTCATTCTAGAGGCTTTCAACCTAAATTCTGCTGGAGGGACCTTTATTTCTCCCCAGCCTAGTCGCTTCTCTTCTCTAGGCTCCTAAAGCCTTTATCCTCAACCTATATCTTAACTATTAAAAAAAAAAAGTCCACAACACTTCCCAAATTAAATTCCTTAACACCCTATTCTGCAAGATGGTAACAGGAATGAAAAGAGAGCTCAAATAAATTTTGGAAATGCTACACACTATATATTCTACTCTTGGAGCTTCACAATGTAACCAGCATAAAAGGGACAGAGAGGCCCCAGTAAAGACCACCACTTTACTAGGAATACTTTCTTTTTTTCTTTTGGCTGCCCCGTGCGGCTTATGGGATCTTAGTTCCCTGAACAGGGATTGAAGCCAGGCCCTCAGCAGTGAGAGCACGGAGTCCTGACCACTGGACCACCAGGACCACAAGGGAATTCCCAGGAACACTTTGTTTAGTCACCCCAATTAACGTTCTATAGAACAACATACTATCAACACAAGTTTGGGAATTGCTGATACAATTCATCTTTTCAGCTGATCTTCTATTCCCTTCCATGTAACCCAAAAGGCTTGTCCGGCATCTGGACCTCTGAAAAAAACACACTCCAGAGAAGATATGCCGAGCTCTGAAGTGAACCCACAGAAAAGACCAGATACTATGCTAAGAATATTGATTCAGGAGCAAAGATCAGAAATCTGAATAGGTTTACCCCTTTGTAGATGTCCACAGCCAGTGTTGAGTTATCGTCAGGAAAAAGATGAGTATGGGGACTGCTGCTATTTCTACAGACTTCAACCTGGAACCAAAGCAGTTTAGGAACAACTTTTACTTCTGAGGCCAGCACCCAGACAAGAAGCCCTCTCCTACAGATTACACACAGGTCACCCAAGAGATGGATGCTGGAGGCAAGACACTGGACACAGGTTGTGATAAGGGCAGAGACGGGCTGCAATGTCACTTGAGGTCTTCCTCCGTAATCTTTCTACACCCCCGTGCCATCAAAAACATTTACTGAGTTAGAGTGTGCACGGTAATACATGAATGCTGGGTCATTTTAAATGATGACAGGAGGCGAGGGCCCTTAAGAAGCCTTCAGATATGAGAGGACACCCAGAACAGGGAGTCCTTAGTCAAAGCAGAGCCAGGAGTCAGAGGTCCTACAGATAAGAAAGTAGTGATCAAAACTAGATAGGCAATCAGGAATCAAGATGACAGAGAATTCAAAAGGACAAGACAGTCTATGTAGCCACAGTTTCTGTTTTCTGTTTGTTGGCTCCTCCCAACCTGTCACCACCAAATGGCAGAACTGGCAAGTGGCTAGTAGTTGGTAAGCAGGAAACAAAAGGGGATGACAAAGAGCCAAACAGGCGTGAAGCCACTAATAATAGCATGAAGCAATCTTTGTCTGAGGCAAGCTCCCTTCGCTGTCAAAAGCTTGGAAAGATGGGTCTAGGCCTGGTCACAGCCCCCAGACTGTAAACCACAACTAGTGCAGTGATTTAGGGAGCAGCATTGAGGCTTGAGATCTATTTCCCCTGAGCTCTAAGTCACTGCCACCTTTTCCTACCCCAATCCAGCCTCCTCTTTAACCTCACATTCACTACCACCCAGGTCCCTGGCTTACTCACCACCTGCTCGTTGGTTTTCTCAAAAAATGCTTCAGCAAAGACTGAGACGACAAAGACGTTGATGATAAAGGAAACAAAAAGAGCAATGCAGGACTCAATGAAAAAGTACTTATTGGCTTCCCGAACTTCCTCCTTATTGGCTCGGTCTACCTGTCTGGACTAGAGAGATAACAGCAATGGTCATTTTTTTGACTAGTTGGAACAAGTTTCCTTGTAATATTTCATGAGTTTGGAGTCAGCTGAAAGACCTAGAGGGCAAACAACTGACCACATGAAATGTGAGAGACTCCACTTACATCCTGGTTCACTTAGTAAGAACTCCATGACCCTCTGATGATACCACACATCCCCAAACAGGGAAAAGTGACCGAGTGACTGCTGAGCTCTCAGTTACTGTGGCTGCAAGAACCACTGACCTACAAAAACAACCTGATTTCAGACCTAAGGGGTAGATAACCTTAATTACAAAGGTCTCTGAAATCTCCCAGCAAACTATTGTGTTGGACTGACTGGTAAAAGCCATATTGGGCTCTTTCCTCCCGACCTCCACGAGGCCACTCAGGCTTTTGAGATTTAAAAACAAGAGACACGGTGCACCTTCAGACCTGTTAAGAAGGACTTTAGTCCCTTCTTTATGGGGTCAGTTATCTCTGGTCACCTTGGTGATTAAAACAGGCTCCAAGTGTGTGGAGTCCAACTGTGGAAAAATATCTTGCTCCTTCAGGGCTCTAACAGTTGTAAACTAAGTGTGTGCCCCTTGCAATCAAAGGAAAAGATCCCATGAACTACACAGGCCACTGAGATATGGGTCTTGCTTACCTTGACTAAAGCAGAATGCAGGTACATGTTGTGTGGCATGATAACAGCACCCACGATGCCCACGGCCTGCTCGATCTGTGAGGTTTGACAGCCTGAACAGGATGGCAGGAACATGCCTTTGAGGACCTGGGTCTGGCTGGGTTTCACTGTAACATACTACATACCAACCGAACAGCTATTAGCCTTTACTAGAATATGAGACCAGGGGAGTAACAGTGCTAGGGAACACTCTGCAACCTTTACTCCTTAAACCCCTTCACCAACAACTACATAGGAAATGAGGAATACAGAACCATCCAAAAAAACCAAGCAGTACAAGGTCAGAGAATTTAGGACTGGGGTATCCAGATATTTCACATCATATTTTAGATAAACAAAATAGATGTGTAGAGAATGTAA
Organism: Physeter macrocephalus; assembly: GCF_002837175.3. Taxonomy (NCBI): domain Eukaryota; kingdom Metazoa; phylum Chordata; class Mammalia; order Artiodactyla; family Physeteridae; genus Physeter; species Physeter macrocephalus. Next base: position 88,257,156 of record NC_041219.1, on the reverse strand, counting down.
TTAATACTCTAAAGAAATAAAATGGCTACTAAGGGCCTTATTGATATTAGCTTCACAGTAACTCCTATGAGACACACCCAAGAATACAGAGTCAATTCTTGATTACCCACACTAATCATGCTTCTGTGTTCACCTATGTATATAAAAATCACTTATGTTTGCCACTAGCGTCTGCTGAGACTCATTCAGAAACACTTCTCATACACACTTTTTCCTGGTTTAGCATTTCTCTTGGAAGCCTTAGACCAAGCTGTATCATCTACTCACAAAGTAGATGCATTTTTAAAAGTTTGCTAAGCCAGGGACTTCCCTGGTGGCACAGTGGTTAAGAATACGCCTGCCAATGCAGGGGACACGGGTTCGAGCACTGGTCCAGGAAGATCTCACATGCCGTGGAGCAACTAAGCCTGTGCGCCACAACTACTGAGCCCGCATGCCACAACTACTGAAGCCCATGTGCCTAGAGCCCGTGCTCCACAACAAGAGGAGCCACCACGGTAAGAAGCCCACGCACCGCAATGAAGAGTAGCCCCTGCTCGCCTCAACTAGAGAAAGCCCATGTGCAGCAACGAAGATCCAACGCAGCCATAAATAAATTAATTAAAAAAAAAGAAAAGTTTAACTAGGTCAATAAGAAGAAACCAGTTTATAACAATTGGACATAGAAAGGTGCTATTACTGTAGGTGCATATAACAGTAGGGTTAGGGTTAACCCAATGGAGTATCTGGGTTGGGGGACAAACTGGGAAACATGCACTATATCCCCTATAGTTCATTAACTGCTGCATTACAGAGAAAGTCCAAGCTGCAGTTATTATCAACCAGGATGAACAAAAACAGAATCCCTCTAAGGTAACAGCCAAGAATAACCCTGCAATCCCTTCCTTAACCCTCTCCAAGGCTGTTCTGTTGTTGGGATGGCCAACTTGGAACCAGGGAGTCTAGTCTGGCAAGTCCTAGAAATTCTAATCATTTTTGACCTAGGTGTCCCTGCAGGCCTTCCTGGACACTAGTCTTTATTACCTCTTATTCCTTCCAAATTTGCCCAGGACTGAATTTGGCTTTTTGTTAACAAATACTGTCTTTTATAATAAAAGGGAAAAAAATTGTTTTAAAAAGTTAATGAACAGCCTGTAACACTTGCCTCATATCCAAATGTGAGGGCCATAACAGTGATGAGAAAACCAAAAAATGCTTCTAGCTTCCGCAAGCCTAAGGAAGAAAATGCAGCAGTGAGCTCACAGCAGGCAGACTTCCCCATCAGCCACGTGATGGAAAGCAGCTCCTTTGACTGACCCCTCCATTCCCACTCTGCTTACCATATTTGTCCAAAAAGAGAAATACAAAGGTATCTGCAATGGTGATAAGAACTCCACCCCACAGTGGGACCCTAGGTCAGAGATAAGAAATGGAGATTAAAGGAAAGAAAAGAAACATTGAGAAACACTCTCTTCCCAACAGCTCTCCAGTTATACAACACTTGGAGGAGCATGGACTTAGGGAAAAGGGAACAGTGGCAGGAGGCCAGGCACAGCATCAAGTAAAATAACACATTCATTCAAACTTTGTCTACTATTTCAGACAACCAGGATACAAAGCTGAAAAGTATGGGTCTTATCTCTCAAGGACCTTACTTGTCTAGTGGGATAAACTGACATACAAATTAATTGTAATACACACTGCCACACCCTGGATAATAAAGGGTATGTTGGGTCTCATGACCCAACATAAGAACATGGAAGATATAGAACCTACATTTGCCAAGAGAGAAGAAGGTGGTTCCAGAAAGGTTCCACAGAAAAAGTATTGATACTTCAGTTGAATCCTGAAAATGAGTTGGGTTTTTGTTTTTACACTTGCTTGGAAATCTAGCAAAACACTGATTACTTTCTAGAGAAAAACCCCTCACCTTCCTACAGAGAGGAGATTGATGGCAATAGCGGAGCCAATAACTTCTTGCATATCTGAGCCAACGATAGCCAACTCCACCATCAGCCACAGGATAATTCGTGGAACCTAAACACCAAACAGCAGAAAGATATGGTTCTAATTAATCATTTCTAAGAACTTCCCCCATAGTTTGGAATTCACATTTTGGCACTGATCCATAAACAGTCCTTTAAAAGCTTTTGGACTAGAGATAAAGTACCAGAACTCAGCTCCACTTGGCCCCTTGCTGGAGAAGACCAGGCTGCTTCTATGTGGCAGAGCCTGTAAGTCAAGGTCAGGGCAGCAGCTGACTCCAATTTTTTTCTCTTTCCTTTCCACTTGACAGAAGAATGGAATTTCCATCCATTATTTCCACTTAATTTTTTGCCTGAAAACAATCCTAAAAGTCTTAGGGGAAAATGAGGATGCTAAGATGGTTAAAATATTGTTCAGGAGAGAATAGAAATGCTGCATTAGAAAATATCTATCCTGAACATAGCTGAAGAGACAAAACAAGCATGAAAAGGTTGGAGTCATCCTTAATGTAGTAATGCAAAAGCAAGTAAAAAAGACATATGCAAAGGGACTCCAGGCAAAGTGGGTGGAATTGGTTGTCCTGTAACAAAATCTGGGAACTAATCTGGTCAAATAATCCAGCAGAAAGCAATTAAGTAGTGCTGGCTCACTGAGGCCAGGGGAAAAAAAACAAAACACCTCCAGGTACCTACTACCCAAAAAATATGTCACAAAAAATAACTGCTAAGATACATGAAGAAAGAGAAGCTAAAAGAAATTATAAATTATCAAGGGTTTTTTTTGTTTTGGTTTGGTTTTTTGAGAAGCATATAAGAAAAAGAAAAAAAAAAAAAAAACGGGTAAGGATACTTTCTCACAGCCAGGAAAGGAGATTAAACATTTAGGACAAACTGCAGGTAGATTAGTACTTATCTAAAGATCAAGCCAGTTTAAAGCTGTCTTCCAGACACTGGGTCCATCCATTCCTGCCTTAGGTAGCAGCAAGAAAGGCCCAAAATATGCAGAAGGAAACTACAGAGGACAGTGTAAACTCCAGGGTCAAGGTAAACTGAAAAATCATTATTAACAAATCCAAAGATCCTGCCTACTATAATTTGCAGTAAAAGGAAAAAACTCACTTTCTTCAAATTTATGGCAAAGACAAACCAAAAAGAAAATATGCATAATGCAAAGTGATGGAGTACTATGGATGTATGAATAAAAGTGCTTAGACAGAAAACCCCTGCCCCTCTGTGAACTGGGCACTGCTAGATGCCAAAAGGCAGAGTGAAAGGTAAATGTTTACTCAAACAGAATTTTTCTAAGGAAACTGTCTGGGAAATGTGAATCTCATGTTAGATTTTGAAGGAGCACAGAAACATGGGTCAGCCGCAAGAGGGGCTATAGAATTTCCCTTGGGATTCCCAGTCCTCAGGGCCACGGATCCCTACATCCTCCACTATTTCAGTATACAAGGGGGCCAGCACAGGTTGCCAGACACAGAGTCACCTGTGATATGAGAAACAGACAAACACTGCTCACCCTGGGATACTGACGGTGACACACTTCAGCAAGATGCAGTCCAGTGACCACGCCCAGTCTAGCTGCAAGGCGCTGGAGCAGGAGTCCCACGATGGTGGCCATCAGAAGAACCCAGAGCAACTAGAGAAGAACAAAATCCCACCATTACACTCATTAGATAACTGGGATTTTTTTGTTTGGTTGTTTGGCAATGTGAATGGGAAACACTACGTTCAGGAAAGAGCCCCGGTCAGGAATCAAATGACCTGAGTTCTGCATCCTGTTCTGCACAGAACCTGCTAGGTCACCTTGCACCTTTCTGAGCCTTAGTTTCTCCCATCTGCAGTTTCTCCTTTGTTCAAGGAAACTATGTGGGTAAAATGAAATAAAAAACCATCTCTGTAGATAAAATAAAATTTAAAAACAGATGGAAAAGTACTTTTCACTTAAGTGTCACAGTCAATGAAGTATCAGCGTGTAGCCGCTGAGGTGCATATCCAACAGAAAGAGTAGAGGAAAAGGATGTGGTGTGCTACGTGTGTTTAAAAGGGAAAGGGGTAGGACTCGATGTTCACCTTAAATCCAGCCACTGCTCCAGACTGCAAATCAGATTCAATGTTTCCTGGATCCAGGTAGGCGATGCTCATAAGAAATCCCGGTCCCGTGAAAGCCCAGAGTTTACGAAAGCTAAAACAAGAGTACTGTACAAAAGAGGAAAACAGATCAAAATGATTATCACCTCCAAACTGCTGATCTAATTTATCTATTATTTTGTCACATATAAAGCAGCAGTATTAGCTTCATAAGAACATTTAGGAAGTTGGATACTGGGTGTGCCCAAGTTTCACGTCCATCTTATCCACTTCTCATCAATAAGCTGGCCACCTCTCTGTCCAAATAAGAGGCCTTCTCTTACCTGCTCTTTCCAACAGCCTTTCATTCTAAAACCCAAGCAACAGTATCAGTACCTCTGTGCACAACCACTACCCAAACAGGACAAAAGGCGCTGTAAAAAAGGGAACGTGGAGGGGCTTCCCTGGTGGCGCAGTGGTTGCGCGTCCGCCTGCCAATGCAGGGGAACCGGGTTCGCGCCCCGGTCTGGGAGGATCCCACATGCCGCGGAGTGGCTGGGCCCGTGAGCCATGGCCGCTGGGCCTGCGCATCCGGAGCCTGTGCTCCGCAACGGGAGAGGCCACAACAGAGGGAGGCCCGCATACCACAAAAAAAAAAAAAAAAAAGGGAACATGGAATTCATACTTTCCTGATGAAAAAATGCTCACTAGTTCAACTTGGCAACGGGTTTTTCAAGGCCCTCAGTTTCCTTATCCGTTTCTATTTACTCTGATTACAAAAATTCAGTCTTTAGAGATTGTGTGCCAGAATTAGACCTGAAGCTGTTGGTCTGGAGTTATCCAGCAGACTTTCCACTCATAGGTTGCCCCTAGATAATAATGTTTTCCTGCAAGGACCTGTCACTAACCTCCTCCTCAGGAATGGCGATCTTCTCATCAAAGTAGGTGGTGAAAGGCTCCTCTGAGTGCCCCCCGGGGGACTGTGGAAGAGAGGAGTTACTGTAGGCAGGGTTGATGGCCGCAAGACTGGCAGAGTCCCCGTGGTCTCCAGAAGCATCTTCTGAATTAACAGGTTTGAGAAGAAATGAATTAAAGTGAACAAAATACACTAACAGCTCATCCTTAGAAATGGTGATATTAAATCTTTTTAATACCTAAATGCACAAGATCAACCTCTCAATTTCTAGTACTTTATTTATATTTTTAATAAATTAATTTTTGAATAGGCAATATGTTCACATGGCTGGAAATTTGAGAAGCACAAAAACGCTGATGATAAAAAAGCTCCCTCTCACCCCTGTTCCCCAGTCACTCAGCTCTAAATCAGTTTTCAGCATGAATCTCACAATGGTTTCCCCCTACTTTCACACTTCTATTCCCACTTGCCAATTTCTAGAACCATTTCATTTTCTTTTAAAAAGTATATGTCTAGGGCTCAATGTATTGAGTAACATCCCCAGACTAGTCCCACTGGTAACCTAAAATCCTAACTTTTAGAAGGAAATAGGTCAGTCTAGTGGGACCCTGCCCTCTCTCCTCCTCCCTGCCTCCCATTATTTGGTAGGACTTACTCAAAGAATCATCCTTGGAAATTACACCTCCACCAGGCTTCTCCAAAAATGTGTAAATTGCAAACTCCTGCCACATTTCAGGCTAAAATCTGAAGCTGCAGGGAAACCACCAAACAGGAACCCTCCTGACTAAGGCCTGCAGTGAAGAGCTTGGGAGGGGGAGGTGTCACCCTCCTGATAGGAGGGCTCATCTCAGATTAATCATCAGTGTTTCCCTAAATCCTACATTTTGCAGTTAATTTTAAAAGCAGGGAGGGGGAGGGTCTGGGAGAAAAGGGCTAATACAAAGCCCAGTTTGCTGTAGCCTTCAAATGGCTATTTTTAACCACAAAGCTCTAACCTCAGGGTTTCCAAGAAACCTTTGCAACATCCAATCAGAAAAACAAAAGCTTTCTTTCTATAGGGAACTGACCCACTTCACCTTAAGTGGCACTGAACTGAGGAGGAAATGCACAGAAAAGGAATGGAAATTCCAAGGGAGAAATTTACAACCAGGAAGGATTAGTCAAAGCACTTAAGAAGTCTCATTAAATACACTATTAGGTGCTGGCTCAGTATTTTACTGTTTCATGCATATCTGAAGTGCTGTGAGCAGACAAAGCACTCTAGAGGTTTTTATGCCAGGTCTGCAAATAATACTGCCTTTACAAGCATTACTGCTATAGAAACCAAACTTGTAGCTAATCTTGGCTCATCTCAGAACTGGAAATAAGATATAAGGCAAGTCTCTGTGGTTATAAATCCATTTTCATTTACAGACTAAGTTACCAGGTGGTGACCTCTGAATGGAGCAGGTCTCCATGATGATATTGTTGGCTGGGGGAGAGGAGATGGGGACAATTTTTGTTGGAACAGAAGACAAGAAGGATAATATGGTAAATTTCTGTTACTGGCTTAAGCCTAATTCCAAAAAAAAATTAGATAATAACACAAAGCTGTAAATTACCATCTGGCCTCTTCTGTTCAGGACCCAACACCATGGTGGATACCTGAGTGCCTGAGTTCTTAGAATAAGATTCTGCAAAGGAGAAAAGAGAGGGAGAGGAATTAGCAAGAACAAACTAAAACTAACAAGTTCAGAACCAGCATTCTGTTACTCTGTATGACTCAACCCTTACTACATGAAAAGAATAATTGTTCTACTGAATTAGATAACCTTGAAAATAATTACAGTTTTCAGAATATGATTAAGAGATATTTAATAAAAAATGTAAAAGTCTTAATCATGTTTTTGCTGGCAAGACTTCAAAACCAAACTGAAGCAAAAGGTATTGCAGGGAAGTGGGCAAATAGTTTTTAATAAGCATCCACAGAGAGGCTGCTAGGCAATTACCCAGTCTCTGCCTTTGCCTCCAGATTAACCCAAATATTTAAAAGACTGACTCCCCGGCCAACACCCCGCCCCCCGGCATTTTGATGAGTTTTTAAGGACAGAGATCTATAACTCTCTTTGATCTAACTAACAATATAAGCTCATGTTTCAATTTTCCGGAGAGGGGGAAGGGGAAGCACCTCACCAGCACACTGGTAGTAGAAGTAGGGGGTCACTATTTCCCAGCCTCACATTTCCCTCAAGAGAGGCTTCAGCTGTAAGGTTTCAGGTCTCATTCCCCAACACTTCAACAACTGGGACAAGAAACTAATGACCATGGCCCTCCCCTCCTGGGCTCTCAAGGAGAGCTGAGGCACCAGGAGGACAAGGCAGCATGCCTGCACTTCTCTCCCTCAGCAATAAGCAGCCTGAGGGGGAGCCGGGAGTAAGGGGGTATCCCAGATGTACAGCATCCTATTGGGTTAAGTTTAACCGGGGGGGGGGGGGGGGGGCAGGGGAATATTAGTAAGCCCATTGGGCCACAGATCTATGGCATATTCTCTAGTCAACCCCACCAATAAGGCTGATTTTGTAAAATTCTGATCTACTGATTAAGGAATCTATTTCTCAGTTGATCCCAAATTTAGAAAGGGAAAGGTAAGCAGTATTAATTGTTAACTGCCCCCCCTTAAATCCCAATAACAACTATCCTACAGAAAAAGTGATGAAGCCTCCCCTTAGCTATCTTTTACTACTTAAATAGTCTTTTTCCACTATTGTACCTTTATTGCCCCTATTTGAACAGTGCTCTACTTTCTTTGATAGTCTATAGACATATTCTATACATATTTTGCAAAATTACAGAATTAAGACCTGAAGGGGGTTTTAGGTTTCATCTATCTTCTGGAATGTAAAACATACTAATTTGGAAAACATAATCTTTCATGTCTGTAGTCACCAATATCAAGTATCTTGTTATAATGAACAATAGTAACGTCCTTCCTATCAAGAGTTTGAGCCACCAGATGGTTTCACCAACAGATCCCAAAACTACTGACTAAATCCAACCCCTCTTTCAGCCAGTTACAATAGCACCTCATCTAAATGGGATTTACACATCCGACCACTCAGTAGCAGTGCCACTTGGATTCCAATCACAGCACAGCTCCTAGGCCCCACTCAGAGCCTTTTTACTTTTATTTTACACATAATTCTAAGAAGCCAGGATAACACACAATAAACTAGAAACCACAAATCAGATCTGGGACTATGGCTCTTACTTTCTCTTAAGGGAAAGTCTTGGGCTATTTGATATGAGGCAACTTCTTATACTTCAATCAGCTCTGAGAACATTATTATGAAGAATATTACTGGGAGGACTTCCCTGGTGGTCCAATGGTTAAGACTACACGCTCCCAACGCAGGGGGCCTGGGTTCGATCCCTCGTCAGGGAACTAGATCTCACATGCCGCAACTAAAAGATTCCACGTGCTGCAACAAAGACCCCGCGTGCTGCAACTACGACCCGGCATAGCCAAATAAATAAATAAATATTTAAAAAAAAAAAAAATATATATATATATATAATTGGGAATTCCCTGGTGGTCCAGTGGTTAGGACTCCATGCTTTCACTGCCAAGGGTGCAGGTTCGATCCCTGGTCGGGGAACTAAGATCCCACAAGCCACACAGAGCACCATCCCCCACCCCGGCCCCCGCCAAAAAAATGAATATTATTATTGGGAGTTCGCTGGTGGCCTAGTGGTTAGGAATCTAGGCTTTCACTGCTGTGGCCCGGGTTCAACCCCTGGTTGGGGAACTGAGACCCTGTAAGCTGCACATTGCAGCCAATAAATAAATTAATTAATTAATAAATTAAAATAGGAAGAAGTGCAAAAAAGCATTAACGGTGGTTATTTTTTTAAAAGAACATTAACATTATATTATTATTAAGAATAACTCAAGTTTCTAATTGCAGCCCTACTCACGAAGAACCGATTCAATTAGATTACTTTTGTACTGATGACTGATATCCTGTTTCAGAAGGCACAGAAGTGTTTAACACATGTGAGTAAGATTCCTATCCGAAACAGGCCTTTAAAACTTATATTTAAAAAGCAGGGGGCTTCCCTGGTGGCACAGTTGTTGAGAGTCTGCCTGCCGATGCAGGGGACGTGGGTTCGTGCCCCGGTCCGGGAGGATCCCACATACCACGGAGCGGCTAGGCCCGTGAGCCATGGCCGCTGAGCCTGCGCGTCCAGAGCCTGTGCTCCGCAACGGGAGAGGCCACAGCAGTGAGAGGCCCGCATACCGCAAAAAATAAAAAATAAATTAAAAATTAAAAAAATAAAAAGCAGGACTTCCCTGGTGGCACAGTGGTTAAGAATCCGCCTGCCAATGCAGGGGACACGGGTTCAAGCCCTGGTCTGGGAATATTCCACGTGCCGCAGAGCAGCTAAGCCCACGTGCCACAACTAATGAGCCTGCACTCCAGAGCCCGTGAGCCACAACTACTGAGCCCGCATGTCACAACTACTGAAGCGCGCATGCCTAGAGCCTGTGCTCCACAACAAGAGAAGCCACTGCAATGAGAAGCCTGTGCACCGCAACAAAGTGTAGCCGCCGCTCGCCACAACTAGAGAACGCCTGCGTGCAGCAATGAAGACCCAACGCAGCCATAAATAAATTAATAAATAATTTCTTTTTAAAAAAAAAAAAACAATTGAGATAGTAGTGTGTTTTTCCCCAAGTATGAAATGTGAAAAGGTGTTAAATAATTTTAAACAGAAATATCTCAACATAAAATTTTTAATAATTACTATTAGTATTTTAAGTGATTACTCCCATAATTACTAACAGAGCCGATAAAATACAAGAAGTCTGGTCTTCTCTGTGAAAACTCAGAAATATATTATTCCAAGAGAGAAAATGATTCTAGATTCCAACATTTTTTTTTTTTGGCAGCACCTCTCGGCTTGCGGGATCTTAGTTCCCTGACCAGTGATCAAACCAGGGCCCCGGCACTGAAAGCACTGAGTCCTAACCACTGGACCGCCAGGGAATTCCCTAGATTCCAACTTTCTGATCAAAACATTGAGTCAACAAACTATAAACTCCACTGTTTATAGTGTCTAGAGAATATAACTAGGGCAGGGAATAGAGGGTCAGTATGCTTGGTGTGCTGCATAGTATTTAAGTCTCCATGAAAATTTAACACCCATATGGAAGCAGTAAGTTAAGAGTAAGACAGTTTTGCTCTCTAGGACCATACCACCAGGTCATTTCAGCCATTTAATTACGTTAAGAAAAAGATCGGGGTGAGCCGGTGGATCAGTGGTTAAGAATCCACCTGCCAGTGCAGGGGACACGGGTTCGAGCCCTGGTCCGGGAAGATCCCACATGCTACGGAGCAGCTAAGCCCGTGCGCCACAACTACTGAACCTGTGCTCTTGAGCCCTCGAGCCACAACTACTGAGCTTGAGTGCCACGACTACTGAAGCCCGCGCGCCTAGAGCCCATGCTCCGCAACAGGAGAAGCCACCGCAACGAGAAGCCCGCGCACAGCAGTGAAGAGGAGCCCCCGCTAGTCGCAACTAGAGAAAGCCCGCACGCAGCAACAAAGACCCAATGCAGCCAAAAATAAAGAAAAAGAAAATTAAAAAAAAAAAAGAAAAAGATCAAGTGGAGATACAAGCAACAAGAATCAACCCAGCAGCACTCTGATAACTATGATTAACACTGCTTTGATATTCTAGCTCACCCCCAACCACTGTCACCTTTTCTTAAAGCCAGTAAGTTTCCTCCTCTCGAATAGCAATCGACAGCAGGAAAAAAATGGCACTCATGGTTCAATGTAATAACTATTTTATCCGATTCCTTATCAAAAGTTGTAAGACTATTTTACAAGATAAGAATGCTAATTAAATTTTCTGTCTAAATGTCAAAAGCCTACATATCCTTTTTTTTTTTTTTCCTACATATCCTTTGACACAGCAATTCCATTTCTAAGAATGCATACTAAAGAAACAGTCCCACAGGAAGTATGTGCAAGAATATTTCCCACAGCACTGTTTGTAGTGTAAAAAGACTGAAACAACCTAGTACATTTATAGGATGGAATACCATAAATAAGGCAGATCTATATGGATTAATAGGAAACAATCTCCAAAATATATTGTGAAGTTAAAAACCCAGTTTATAGAACAGCATGCTATCATTTACGTAGCAAAAAAGAGAGAGAGAGAGAGAAAGAGAGAATACACACATACATGTACAGACGATATCCAAAGGACATGCCCAAAACTGGTATTGCCATCCCTAACAGGAAGCAATGGGGGAGCACAAAAGAGGTCAGGTGAAAGGAAGACCTCTCACTGAATATATACTGTATACGGTTTTTGCACTTAAAAAATTTTTTTTTACCATGTACCTGTATTGTTTATTTTTTTAAAACGTAAAGGTCACATAGGTTTACTGAGTTTCTCAATGAACACTTCAGGGACTTATCAGTTCTCTCTGATAAAGCTTCACAATGGACAATCAGAGATCTGAAGCCTTCTGGTTAGCAGGCATATATGGCCTCAAGCTTAACTTACTACTACTTTGACTTAGTGTGCAAACAACCAAGCTCTGAAATTGTGATTTGGAAGTTTCACCTAAATGCAAAGAATTAGAAAAATTCTCCTCAGGAAAGTGTTTCCTGACTTCCTAATTTGGGTTAAACGGCCCTCTTTCATGTTCCCCCAAGGCACCTGCTTACTACTATCATATCACCTTATCCTGAAAGCATTTATTCCCTAATACTATTCTTGCAACTTGTAAGTTTGAAATTATATCAAAATAAAAAATTATACCCCCCCAAACACATACTAGCTATAATAAATTCCGAACATTTAATTAATAATAATTCCATGTGTTCTCTTAGCATTTACAAGAACTCTAGAAAAACAATTTGGAGAGCCCAAATCAGTTTTTAAAATTGCCACCAAGAAAGTGTGAAATACTGAGTATTGAAGTATATTTAACTTCAACTTAAATGTTTTCCCCCTATGGTTAAAAAAAAGTTTGAATTTAAATTAATTTTTTTCTTATAAAATTCTTCTACAGAGAGCAAAGACTCCCCAAACCATTTCATTGATCTTAGAACTGTGTTCACTGTTGCAAAGGTCTCCCTAAAATTAATTTTAAGTTTTGGAGAGCAATGTCTTTGAACAGTCCTCTAATTCCTCTCCCCTTTTTTCCTCCCCCCATCTTGTATAAATAAAATCAGAGACAACATTAAGTAGGAAAAGAAGTTTCATAGAGGCAAGTAGAAAAGTGTGCATGGGGCTTCCCTGGTGGCGCAGTGGTTGAGAGTCCGCCTGCCCATTCAGGGGACACGGGTTCATTCCCCGGTCCGAGGAGATCCCACATGCCGTGGAGCGGCTGGGCCCGTGAGCCATGGCCACTGAGCCTGCGCGTCCGGAGCCTGTGCTCCGCAACGGGAGAGGCCACAA
>NC_041219.1:88216736-88244660 GCF_002837175.3 Physeter macrocephalus | reverse complement strand
AAAAAAAAAAAAAAAAAAAAAAAAAGTGTGCATGGAATCAATTGATTAGATAAATGTGAACAGGCATGTTTAAAGTTGACTGCCAAAGCCATCTCTTCTCCCTCTTGATGTTTCCTCAGCCAATGTTCAGTGCCAGCAACATGCTGGTGACAAAGTGGAAACTGCCAGATGTATAGGCTTTAAAAAGTGATACCCAAGTTGTTTATTAGAGAATAAAAAGGAGTTGTGATAAAAAAGAATTCCATTTGTTTTGAAGAAAATGTAAAGATTTCCAGATCCTTCTAAAATTCCCTTTTCTCTAAAGGTCTACGTTTAAGGCTAAAGCACTTAATATTCCTACTAAATCATGACTGTTAATCTAACATCTATACTGTGCAAGATGTTCTTCATGAAGGTGAGCTCCTGCCCCTGATGACTGGGAGTCAACAAAACTGAAATATTCAGTGGTTCAAACAGATCTAACTGCTGTCTGAACCCTACGTATTTTAATAAGGAATATTGCTAGCCATTTTTTAAAATGAGAAATTATTACTTCCTCTGTTTTTCCATTCCAGGTCAATAAAGAAGCACCAATTTCCAAGTCTTTCCATCAGGATATACATCTAATTAATTCCAAAACTCAATTTTCCCCCACTGGGGATGATGGGAGAGAAACAGCTTAAAAAGCCATGTGATTTTCTAAATTATAATTGAGGGTGTGAAGTTTGGAATTATTTTTTCAATTTGAATAAAAAATAATCCTATTTTTCTCTCATTAAAATGAATTTGATATAAAATGACAAAATGAAAAAAAGGTTGGAGACAGATTACATTTACTTCCTGACATAAGAACAAAGCGAAAAGCCCCTCTGGTGTTAGTTTAAGAAAAAGGCCTGGAAACTCTAATCCCCTCTACCTAAGTGAGTAATATTTCAGTAAGCTGAAAGTCACACAAGCACACCCAGTTCATAAAGTACAAACAGTGCTGCTATTGTACAATGTGCTTAACACGCATCAGATCCCCTCTCTCTCTCTCTCCGGCACAATGGCCACTGAGACAGACTGTTCATGTTACTGACTTTGTATTCCATAGTAATAATCTCAAAATTGGAGACATCTCCCTTAGTCTACCAGCGAACTACAATTTCAGCTCAGCATCAAGTTTGCTACTTCCACCTGAGTTAGACTTTTGAAAATCTATTTGATGGTTGAAAGGAAAAACTGACATGGAGAACATCTAATGATAAAGAAGAGAAAGAGAAAATCTTAAGCAGCAAGAAGAGGAGAGAGGGGGTAAGATAAGGGGAGGAAGAGTACAGTTGATAATAAAACCGGCTGCCTGGGTGTCAAAGACGATAACAATGGGGAGAAACGTGGCCAGGCTGTCAAGAAGTACTGGACTTTTAGACAAAAATATCACCCATCAACCAGAGACTTCAGAATTAGAAGGGCTCAATTAATACCCGTTAAATAGAGCTCTTCACTTTCTCTGCTCAGAGCTCTGAGGCTTAGCCAGCTTCAAATCTCCTTGACTGCTCACACATCAGGGTCACTAATATCTTACTTCCAGAAACTATAGCTTGGTCTTTGTTCCTCCCAGCTCTCACAGTATGAGGCTTCCCCCGATTTCCTTCCAACCCGAAGTTTACAGCACTGCATTTCCCTTTGGCGGCCCAACCTGGCCTCCTGGCCTGACACATCTACCCTGGAACACAAGTCCAAGCTCTGTGAACATTTCAAAGACCTCTTTACAATGAAGTAGGAAAGTCTATTAAATCAGTCTATACCCACTTCTTGCCTCAGAAAAAAAGTGTCTTGCCCTTATACTTGCTTAAGTAGCTGTTCTCTGGCAAATGTGAAGAAAGATTATCATTAGATTACATTCAACTTATTTATTCCAATGACAGATACTGGCCCCCGAATGCAGACTGACCTAAACAATTTAAAGTACATATCTTCCTCAATGTTTCTTTGCTTAAAGCAAAGAAAAACTGTCTGTAAAGACAGACAATACATAGAAGATTCTCCAGCCTCATACATGCCTCCTTCTGCTCTTTGGAACCTGCTACAAGTTCAATAGTTAACTTGTGGCCTCCTTTCATTACCTAAACATTTTAATAGACACTTGTTAGTGATAAATGGGACCAAAACAAACAAAAATAACACAACAAGATGACCTACTAGCAATAAGAACAAAGACAAGCCTGAGAACCCTAATTTCCTAATTTAAGTCTTTACTGGGAACTGGTCCTTACACTTTATAAAATGTAAGTTACTCTGACCTTAAATTAAAAGTGGAAGACTTCCCTGGTGGCGCAGTGGTTAAAAAATCTGCCTGCCAATGCGGGAGACACGGGTTCAAGCCCTGGTCTGGGAAGATCCCACATGCCTCAGAGCACCTAAGCGCATGCGCCACCACTACTGAGCCTGAGCTCTAGAGCCCGCAAGCCACAACTACTGAGCCCACGTGCCACAACTCCTGAGCCCACGTGCCACAACTCCTGAAGCCCACGCACCTAGAGCCCATGCTCCGCAACAAGAGAAGCCACCGCAATGACAAGCCTGCGCACCACACAAAGAGTAGCCCCAGCTCGCCACAACTAGAGGAAGCCTGCGCATAGCATCGAAGACCCAACACAGCCATAAATAAATTAATTTTTTTTAAGTGGAAGAGGAATTAGACAATAAATATATTTTTATCATCCCTGGACAACTGTTTTATATTCCATTCTGATGTTATTATAGTTCATAATACATTGTTGTTTTACTATATCCATGATATTCCTGATGATACCTGGAGGGCTTGTCTTTGTGTCTCCAGGGGCCAATAAATGTTAATTGCTCAATACATGTCTGTTAAATTATCAAAAGGATAAATGGCATCGGATGGGTGAGACAACAAGGATCTAGGACTTCTAACTCCTTATGTTCGGTACAGTCAAATGCTCCCTGACTTCTTTTCCAAAATATTTTATTAAAACCAGAGAGACTCACATGATAAAGATGACAACAATATTAAGGCAAAAGGCTTCCCTTTCTGCCTCAAACACTCAACTCTTTAAAGGTGTCACTCCCTCTCCTATTAAAGCACAGAGGTTTCACAAAGAGACTGTCCTCCACTCTCACCAAGCCAACATCCAACTTTCAACCCTATACAAGTACTAAACTGTCTTACTCCAAAGCTAAATAACTAAACTTACACTATGTGTACTTCAGTCAAACTGGGCCAGCAGACTGTGCAGTAAGCAATGTTCTTTTTAGTAAACTCAAAGTTTCTCATTTTGTGATTAGTTCCCAGTAATGCTACCTATATAGACAGCAGCTTTCTTGGAAGGGGAGAACTGGAAGACAAAAAAGTCTTCCATTAGAGCCTTCCAGACAGTACCAAGAGAATCTGAGAGGGACTTTCAAGCTCACAGAAAGGGCATAAGTATGGCAGCAGACATACACAGTAAGGAAACAGGGAATAAAGATGTCTTTGATTCCACAGCACCCACCCAAGCTCTTAGCACTAAAAGTCAAATAGAAAAGATGCTGCTTTGTATCAATAGATACGACTCTCTAACCTCTAACCTTCACTTCACTGAGTCAAAACTGAACCAAAGCTGCTTAGGAGCCCTGTGGACTATTCCAAGGGATCACCGCTGATTTCCTAACAGCAGAGTAAGATTAGATTTGTGTCAAGCTTCCCCATTCACTAACAGAAGTGCTGCCAGGCTGCCCAGAAATTCCCCGCCCAAGTCCCAGCCATCCCGGAAACATGAGAAACCAAGAATGCTGCAATCATGGCCTTTTTGGTATTGGGTCCAAAAAAAACTGTGTCTAGGCCAAGACTGCAAATGAAATATCATACAATGAAAAACTAAACAGTCAAAGAAGTTTTCATTTACCCAACACAGCTACTATGGACAGACCCAGTAATGTATAGAGGAAGTTTCCAACCTTAATGATAAAATAAACACCCAGCGGAAAACCTCTAGTCACACGTAATTAACTATAGCCTCAGATCATGAATGACGTGGCTGGAAAACAGGCCTAAGGGTTCATTGGCAATAGACTCACAGGATTTTGAACAAGGATAAGTAATAAGGTCAGAATTCTTTTTTTTTTTTTTTTTTTTTTTTTTGCGGTACGCGGGCCTCTCACTGCTGTGGCCTCTCCCGTTGTGGAGCACAGGCTGCGGACGCACAGGCGCAGCATCTATGGCTCAGGGGCCCAGCCGCTCCGCGGCATGTGGGATCCTCCCGGACCGGGGCACGAACCCGTGTCCCCCGCATCGGCAGGCGGACTCTCAACCACTGCGCCACCAGGGAAGCCCCCAGAATTCTTTTAGTGTGGAATCTTTTAGGGGAAAGAAGGCACTTGTAGGTAATAACAAAACTCCTACATGCCAGGAATTGTTCTAAACACTTTAAGAGTATTAACACATTTAATACTCACCACCAACTCTTTAAGATTGATATTATCAATCCCCATTTTAAGTATGTGGAAACAAAAGAACAAAGAGGCTAAGCACCTTGCTCAAAGGTTTACAGAGCCAAGAAGTGCTGCAAACTAGTCGGGGTTCAGATTCCACTGGAGTCAAGGTAGAAACACAGTGTCCCCTGGTTTCACCAATATTCACTAGAATTATGACCTCTGGAAACCCGTCTCCTCTTGCCTCCCCTTCCATATAATTTTTGCTTTTGCTTTTCACTTTAAAAAGATGTCACATTCCCTTAACTTCATAACGCTCCTTTGAAAGCAGTGGACGATATGTGAATATCTTCACTTTACACACAGGAAAATCCAATCCCAGGTTCCTCAATTTCTCCCCCAATGATGCTCTTTGAAATAATCTGATATATGAAGGGAATTTGGGGCAACCAAGTGAAAAGGAACCCAAAGGTGTAACATCAAAAAAATTTGCATAGCTTTAAAAGCAGGAACATATGAAACCAAACAGATGGAGAGCTGCCACCCCACTCACATACCGTGTGCAATAATGCCCCCTACAAAGGTGCCTGGAGGCTGCACAAACAGCCCTAAAACCAATATACACACAAGTACTCAGCGGCCTGCCCAGGCCCCTCACACGAAGGCGTTCCCTGGATGTCGGCTGCAGTAAAATGAATTCTTTTGTTGAAGTGGGGCGAAGGGAGGCCCAGGGAGCAGACGGGGCGCCAGGTCTCCGCAGATAAGAAGGCAGCCGCGGGGACCTTGCCCCGTGGCCGTCGGCCTCTTCCGCGGCGTGAAACGGGGTTAGCGCACCGTCGATTACGGGTCCCGGCCCCGCGGCTGGTCCGGCCGGAGGTTCGGCCATTTCTCTTAGGCCGCGGAGGGAAAGGGGTGAGGCCGCTGCAGCCTCTGGCCTTTCCTTCCCGCCCCCCGCTCCCGGCGCCCTCCTCTCGGTCTTCCTTCGAATAATGCGGCTCCATCTGGACCCTGCGCCCAGGCCCTCAAAGCCCGTGTCGCCCCTCCCAGCCCCGCTCGGCGCCCCGCATGCCCCATACTGGCTCCGGCGCCAGCTCCCAGGGCAGCCCTCTATCCGGGGAACCCGGGGAAAGCCGGGCGCCCGCATGACCTCTGACCTGCCCTGCACCCCACCTTACCGGCTCCGCAAGCACCTGACAGTCTGTCCCCGAGCCAGAGGCTCCATACCCCTGGAACTAGAGCCACGCCAGCCTACCCCCTACATGCCCCGCGATTGGCCGACAGGACCGCAGCTGCACCTTCCTATTGGCTGGATTCTCCGTATTCCCCTCGGCTGCCGGCTAGCAAGGCGGGCAGAAGGCAAATTCCGGGGCTCCGCCCACCCCGTCAGGCTGGAGGCGGGGCCACGGCGGCCCGGGCGGGAGCTGTCTCCTGCAGAGCTAGTGCTCGCGCTGGTCCAACCCACAGTGTGGGTTGGAGTCTCCCACCCCGCTGGCAACCTGCAGACACGTAAGTTTCCTGCTGTAGTTCGCCGCGGCCTCACGTTAGATCCTGGAAATCAAGATCATTTCTTCTGAGACGCGGCTCTGTGAGAGACACAGCTCCATCCTACAAAGTATAGCCACCCGGCAGGACCATTTCCTCTCGCCCCCAGAGCTACATAATAGTATCTGCTGCCCCACCAAGAGCACCCCACACCTGGGAAGAACCGCGAGACAACAGCTAGTGCAGCCATTTCGGCTGCATCAGTTGCCCTATTCCCAAGCTTCGGTAATGAATTGTTTTCCGCCCTCCTACGCAGCTGCCTCGCTTCTTCCCCCAAACTTTATTCTCCATCTACCCAAAAGTAGTCCCACTCCATCCGCAGTTTCAATCTCACATCCCAGAGTCTTTCTCTGAAGATGATGACCAGACTTGTGGTGCTTTAGAGGGGAGAAAATAGTCTGACTAACCACCCTAATTTTCTACAATGTCGTTTAGAGCTACCAGAAACATTCTTAGACACCCCCTCTCCCCGCGCCCCCCATCGCCCCCATAACTGCTTTCATTAAAGGTAACCAAGCTTATCTAACCAAGTCATAGGCCTAGAGAGGAAAAGCATAAACCCCTCCAACATCTTACTTCCTGTAAAAACTGCTAGGAGAAATTTTTATTAGTTGGTAAAAGAGTCCAAGAGAAGAGGAAAGGAGAGTAAACTGCAAAAAGGAAAATCCAAATAAAGTACAAAGTAAAAACAAATTCAAGGACCCAAAAAAACTGGGCTGAGCATCATCAGTTATCTGGTACAGGCTGGTTTCCATACAGAATTTCTCCTAGAGAGAAAAGAAAATGCACAAATTAGTTCTGAGAATCTCTCTACAGCACATATGGGGAGTTTCAGAAAGGCTGGATGAAGTCCCTCCAGACCAGAACCTTTCCTTTGGGAATTTCTACTGCAACTAGAGAATAAAATGGCTGGAGCCATCCTTCTCTCGTTCCAGGTCTGCTCAAGATGGGCAACTTCCCTGGGCTGTTGCATACTTACTTGCTGGCTACTTACTTAGCTCAATGTGTGGAGCTGCCTCCTTCTTAAGCTGTTTCTTCATTGTGCAGGCAGGGTTTGACTTTTCCCAGAGCCAGCTCCTGTCTCCTGCCTCTATATATGCAGACAAATGTGCCTCCCCTTGGTTAGATAAGGGCATTTTAGGCTGCTCTGGGCAGCACATTGTTAAAGACACCGCATGGAATTTCAAGAAGCAAACCACACCCTTCAAAGCATAATCAAATTTCATCTTTGACCTGCCATGAAAAGGGAAGCATCATATACCTGCCACTCCTGGGTATTGATGAACAATGAATTGCATTTGAAAACTTTTATTCTAAGATTTCATCTCTGTCTCATTTCACAGGAGCTAGAGGCAGGCCTGTGTGTGCCAGTGGTTGAAAGGGGTGGAGAAAAAGGAATTGCTTTCCTTCAGGACGCCACCCCTCTTGGAGGAAGCTGGTTTGGGCACTTGAACCAGGGCTGCATGTGCACTAGGACTCTGCTCCCCTGAGACGTAAGCTGAAACCAATTAACCCCAAGCCTGACAGTCCACAGATATTTTCCACATAGGTACGTGCAGCACCAATGCAATCATAGGCAGTCTCAGAGTAGGGGTGAAAATGCCACCCAGTCCATCCCTTGGGATTGGAAGGACCCACTGGCATCAGCCTGGTCAATCAGTGATCCACAGGTGGACAACAAAGCCACACAAACCCAGGACTCTGTTCCTGATGTCAAAGGGAAAAAGAAAAAACACCTGAGACTGACAAAAAAATCCAGAGCAAGCCAGGATTTCTCAATCTAGGAAGAGAGGAGCTGGAAAAAAAAAAGGAGGGGTGGTGTGGAATTTGCCTCAGACCAATATAGTTTAGTACGCCAGCTGGAGGCAAAGCTGGAAAGGAGAGGCATTGGAGTGGGGTGAGGAGAATGGGTGGGATACTGGAAGGAAGACCTTGCTGGCTTCAGGAACTTTTCTGGTAGTTCTAAGGAAAATCTGCTTTAAAAACATATGCAGGGCTTCCCTGGTGGCGCAGTGGTTGAGAGTCCGCCTGCCGATGCAGGGGACACGGGTTCGTGCCCCGGTCCGGGAAGATCCCGCGTGCCGCAGAGCGGCTGGGCCCGTGAGCCATGGCCGCTGAGCCTGCGCGTCCGGAGCCTGTGCTCTGCAACGGGAGAGGCCACAACAGTGAGAGGCCCGCGTACCGCAAAAAAAAAAAAAATGCAATAAATGTGATAGAAAAAATTACGTTAGAATGGAAAAGAAAGAAAAGCAGCAATCAATTCATATCCATCTTCTAGCAAGAGGCTCTAGTGCCTACACGGAACAGCCATAGAGTCAGTAGAAGGAACTATGGATCTTCTGTCCTCGACCCAAAATGAAGATCTCTTCAGTCAAGGACTAAAAGTCATCTCATTACAACTTGACCTATCTCTTTGTCCTTGTTCTACAGCAGACAAGTTCCCTAAGGCAAAACTGCCTTAGATTGGGTCTCAATTTGTCCTCCTTCATGGGAAAGTAGAAGAAAAAAAGAAATATGAAATCACCCATGAACTAACCTGTTGCAGGAAAAGGCCCTATTTTGGTTTAGGACTTCCAAAATAGGATTGCATTTTACAATGAGACTCTACCATAGCCCCCCCCATTGCCTTTACTCAGGAATTGCTCCCAACGTACACACTCCACTCTTTCCTCCTAGGTCCCACTGTTCACTTATAGTAACTGACAACATTAATGGAATTCTTATTATGTATCAAACCCCATATTTAACACGTTATAAACAGGAATTAATCCTCGCAATAAATTTGTGAGGCAGGAACTGTAATCTTTATTTTGCATATTAGGAACCTGAGTCTCAGGGAGGTTAAGTAACTTGCGTAAAGACACACAGCAAGTTAGTGATAGAGCCAGGCTTTGAACACAAATTTGTTAGATGCAAGAGCCAGCACTCCAACTACCATACCATAATGCCTCCATCTTACACACCTAAAACAATTCCCTTCCATTCAAATCTCTAGCTCGGAAATGATCTCTTTTATAAAATCCTATTAATGTAAATTCACTGAACATTCCACATTACCACCATAGCCAACTGATTTCTAAATAGATGTTAATATGTATCTGTATCATGTGTGCTCTTTATTTAAATAGGAGACTTTTCCTCCCATAGTCACCTCCCATCCATTCTCCAAGTATTCTTTTTCATGCTTTTGTTTTCCCTGAAACAACTGTCTGAAATTAACTCCTTCCAACCCTCCCTTTCTGTTGGAGGACGCAGGCAACAAAAAGTACCCATCAAACTGAGAAAGCACCTCGAGACAGAAAAGCAAGGCAGGCAGCTCCATGTAATCAATGGATCAGTTTATTATATGGTAACTTACTCACAGGGTGGGATTGGGCAAATAATGATCCAGAAGCATTCGCAACTGCGCTCCACACCACCGAAGGGCCATTGGGACCATTTTACAGTTAACCTAGGGTATGGGGGTAGGTGCTCGAAACAGGATGTGCATTCCTAAGTCAAGATTTATGAATGGGTAACAAGTCTCGGAATACATCAGCGAAGGTTGTCATCATTGTTTGGGGACCAAAAGAGCATCGGGGCCACCTGGTCCTAATGATTATTAAACAATATCTATTAACTACAAACCACTTGGTAACAGAGAAGTGATTCATGGCACAGTACAGTCCTGGGTTGGGTCAGGGGAAGGACAAGAGGAACTGTAAGGGCCAAGATGGCGTCAGTTACGCTAACAGCCATATACCTTCCTTACCTGGAAAATCTCATATTGTTGTAGTTATTGCTATTGTTATAGCTTCCACTAAAATATCCCCCTGTGTTGGAGCATTCCCTGACTCCTCCAGGCAGCATTAGCTCTACATTCTGTCTGCTACCCAAACACTCCTTACTCTACTCTAGCCCTAACTCATTCTGAATATATTTATTGAAAATAACTACATACCAGGCAGAGGATGGTTGGTACAGATACAACACAAATAAGATAAGCACAGCCCCTTAGTGGGTCAATATTTGTGTGCTTTCTTCTCCCACTAAAATGTGAACTTCTCAATAGGGGCGATTATCTTATCTTTGTACACCTGGTGCTAACAAAGGCCAGATATATAGGAGGTGTTCCATAAATATATTATCCCATTGTTTAATATGTTATGGCTGTCAGGCAATGAAGACAAATAACTAGGCTATATCTGTTTATATTTATGTATCTATTTCCAAAATTGAGTCTTCATCTATCCTGAAAATATTCTTCCCTGTGATAATGCTGGAATGCACAGGAAGGATCCCCTTTGAGAAAGAAGGACTTATTACCCCTGTTTGGAGTGGGGATGTTGCTGGCCTCAGGCCTCACGTCAGGCCCCTTTCTCAGGCAGCCCACATCAAATGACTCATCTATGTGGGAATGTAAAGATTCATCCCTCTCACCACAACCAGGGACAGCTCTGAAGGTAGGCTAAGCCTTTATCCTGTGTCACAGCTCAACTGCACAGCTCCTGTGCAGACTGCTTCCTTTCCTTCCCTTAGTGTCTATCCCAAGATCACTTCCTAATAAACATACTGCCTCCATCTCGGAGTTGGCTTCCTGTCCTACTACTTTCTGTATCCGGAAATTAATGTGTCTGAAAAAGTGATCTGCACTCCTCTACTTCCTTAACACTCATTTTTCCACCATTTTGTGAACCACCCTAGAAATTACTTTATCGTTAGCTAATTGAGATCATCATTGCCAAGTAGAGTCAGAACCCACGAACTCTTCAACTTTCTCCATATTTGAAAGGTGCTACCATTCCTCTTACAACTCTTTCTTCGGCTTCCATCACACTGTGCTCTTTGGGTCGTTCTGTTTGAATTGCTTTTTCTCTACTACCTTCAATTGGGACTTTTCTTCCTCCTACTCCTTACATGTAGGCATTCCTTAGGTTCACTCCTTTGTCGTCTTCTAATTCAAAACAATCTGTCTGCAGTTTCAATGTAATAATACTGGGGACCCACTCAGCATTAGAGACATTCATGGGACAGGTTAGAGTAAAAAGAACAGCCTCTTAAAGGTAAAATAGACCTGGATTCCAGGTCAAGCCAACTGAGAAACCATGGGTAAATTATTAAATCTTTGTGTTCCATTTCTTTATCTGAACTGGGTACAATACCAGCCTCATAAGGATGCTCCCCATGTTTTTTGTTCCTCAAATGCACCAATGTTCTCTTTTACCTCCCTGTCTTTCACATATTGTGCCTATGCTGCAACATTCTTGCTCTGCCCATCCTTCATCTAGCTAACTCCTACTCACCATTGATGTCCCACTTTAGATGTTCCTTCCTCCAAAAAGGCCTCTGTGATCCCAATATCTGAGTGAGGTATGTCTTCTATGACACCCAATAGTGTATTCTTCCCTTTCCCATAGCACTATCCCATGGAATTGCTTTGGCTGTTTATTTGTCTCTAATCCTCTTTGAGGGCCAGGACTTTGTCCTGTTCACTCTTGTATCCTCAGGGAGGACTACAAGCCTGGCAGCATCCCTTCACAGCCCCAGCACCATTTCACCTTCCTGAGGATGAGTCTTGAGGGCTACTCTCTGTAGCCTCTTTTCCCGAGCTATAGCTGCCACTTTGTCTCTTCCCGGATATCCAGCTGGAAAGTCAACATTGCTGTATCCCAAACTATCCTCCTCTCTATTCAAACCATCTTGTTCTTACAATTTCCCTATATTTGCAGTTTCTGGGACTTGAAAACGTTAAGTTCTCATGGATTCCTCATCCTCCCTCTCATCAAACGATGCCATGACTATACCCTATCTGCACAAGGTCAGTTGTCCCTGTCTTTCTATTTCAGCTGTCACCTTCCTGCTTAGGCTTCCACTTCTCTGACCTCAACAACCTCAAGATCCTCCTGGTCAATCTGATCTTTTCTCTTCCCCACTTAGAAACTTCCAAAGGCTCCCTACTGCCTACAGAGGAGAAGGAAGGGGAAGAGAGCACACATTAACTGAGTGCTATATGGAGGATGTTTTGCCCACATTATCAAATTTAAATACAGATTTTTCATCTGACATTCAAGGTTCCCCACACCATGGTTCCAGCCTTCTTCCCACCTCATCATCTCTCCACCATGTAAACCCTTCATTCCAGTTGAATTTCATATTCTCTCCATCCTGAACACAACCTGGGCTTGCCTGACCCTGTGCCTTGGTTCCTACTGTTACCTCCACCCACACTTCTAGTATTGAAATCCTGTCCATTTTTCAAGACCTAACTCAAATGCCACCCACCCCTTAAAGCCTTTTCTGATTCTCATGGGATGTGACCTCTTCTGCTCCTAAATCTTTGTGCTTTTTTTGGCTCATATTTTTTCTTTTACTAATTATTTGTTTATTCTCTAATTTCTGCCACTAAGTTGTGAGCCTCATAAAGACAGCTGTACATTAATTTTACATCATTTACTGCACCTATCACATCATTAGTACTTAACAAGCATTTGAAATATTGAAGGTCAGCTTGGATTTGACTTTATATATATATGTGATCTATAATAGTGCTTTTCAAACTGGGTCTCAATACATGATTAGATTATGAAATCAATTTAGTGCATCACAATCAGAATTTTTTAAAAATGGAATAGGAAATATCAGAGACTGTCACAAGTACTAAGGTAGGTATTATTTTGTGAAACTTTAACAATGTGTGTGTGTGTATACTAGGTTGATGTAAAATTTATTTCTTACTGTAGTAGTCTAAAAAAGGTGGAAAAAACCACTGTAATACATATGCATATTTCAGCCAGCTGATTACAAGCTCCTTGATGAGAGAACAGACCTGGCAAACTCTACCCTTGCAATCTGTGAGAGCCAACCCTCCACACTGAGCCCGGCTCATTCCAGGGAGCTGCCCTAGGGATTAAAAGACTCAAGGCAAGGAGCAAGGTCCTGTCTTTAAGAGAGTTTCTCTTCTATTAAGAGAAAAAAAAAAAAAAAAAAAAAAAAAAATCAGGAAGAAACTCTACAGATACTTAAGAAAGCAGCTGAAGAGCCAAAGAATAGGCTTTGAACTTAGAGCCAAATAACTACTTAAGAGTTCTTGCTCTATTTATTAGCTGTGTGTTGTTGGATAAATTGCTTGATTTCTCTGAGCTTCAGTTTAGCCAACTAAAAGAATATACCGTACCTCACATACTCATATTAAAATTAAGTGATACAACCACCTAGAGAGGTGGGATAGGAAGGGTGGGAGGGAGACGCAAGAGGGAGGGGATATGGGGATATATGTATACGTATAGCTGACTCACTTTGTTATACAGCAGAAACTAACACACCATTGTAAAGCAATTATACTCCAATAAAGATGTTAAAATAAATAAATCATTTTTTAAAATATGTGACACATATATACAAGATTATTTTGTAAGCTATATAAATGTTCAAAAGTTTTAAGTAAAAACCTACATGTGTCATTTAGTAAACAAGTGAAAATTGATGTAGTACAGCTAAATGTGCATTAGACATGATTTTTTTTTTCTTTTTTTTTTTTTTTTTTTTGTCTTCATTGGGTCTTCATTGCTGCACGCGGGCTTTCTCTAGTTGCAGCGAGTGGGGGCTACTCTTTGGTGCGGTGCGTGGGCTTCTCATTGTCGTGGCTTCTCTTGTTGCGGAGCACGGGCTCTAGGCGCGCGGGCTTCAGTAGTTGTGGCTCCTGGGCTCTAGAGCGCAGGCTCAGTAGTTGTGGCGCTCGAGCTTAATTGCTCCACAGCATGTGGGATCTTCCCAGACCAGGTATTGAACCCGTGTCCCCTGCACTGGCAGGAGGATTCCTAACCACTGCGCCACCAGGTAAGTCCCATGAATTTTTTTTTTTTTTTTTTTTTGGCCACTCCTCACAGTTTGCGGGATATTAGTTCCCTGACTAGGGATCAAACCCGGGCCTGGTAGTGAGAGTGCCGAGTCCTAACCACTGGATCGCAGGGAATTCCTTTGTTTTGTTTTTTGATTACTAGAGATAGAAACCCAATTCAGAATGATTGTATTCAAAGCGAATCGAATCACTCACGTAACCCAATGGTATAGCTAGCTTTGGGCAGGGCTTCATCTGGGGACTCAGATAATATCAACCAAACTGCTGTCCACTTGTCTCTTTCTTTCTACCTCCCTCTCACTCTGGGCTCTACTTCAGTCCCAGGGTGGTTTTATTCTCAGATAGGTTCCGCCTGCATGGTGGGATGATGGCCACCATCTGCTCTGGACTTGATGGAATCCTCCCCACTAGCAGGCAGAGTATGTTTTCCCCTATTGTTGCAGCAAAAATCTCAGGGCTCTGTCTGACACCTAGCTTGGCTTATGAGCCAAGTCTCAAACCAAAAATAGTGGCCAGGGGTGCCTGGGACAAGAGCTGACCCTTGGAGTTAGAGGGTGAGTCACCTGGTCTGAAAAAGAGATTGGTGAGGAGTCTTCTCAAGAGGTGGGGTCAGAGATTCAGAATGACCAAGTTTCCAAAGCTGAATAGGGTTAGTTTAGAAAGACATCTCGGTCTCTTCTATTTAATGTCACCATACAACATTAGAAAAAGGACACACAAACACATATGTTTGTTCCATTTCATTTGATTGCATTCATTTCATACAGCATTGAGGACCTACTATGTGCCAGGTACTGTTTAGACACGGGAAAATAGCAGTGATCAAGACATACAAAGTTCCCTCTCAAGGAACTTACTTTCTGGGGACGGGGGCAAATAATGAACAAGTCAGTAAGCATATGTCAGGCAATGATAAATTCTATTTAAAAAATAAATTTAAAGAGCAAGGTAAGGAGCAGCAAGAGCCAGATGTGGGAGGTAAGGACTATTTTAGAGGGGCTGGTTAGGGAAGACCTCACCTTGAAGGATAAATCTGACCGAAGTGAGAGAGCAAGTCACATGAATAGCTATCCGGAGGAGAACTTCCAGGCAGAGGGAAAAGCAAGTATAAAGACCCTGAGACAGGGCCAATGAGTTCCCCCTGAGCAATACATGTGCATTTAGCAACATACACATTTGCATGTGTGTGTGAACATATTAATCCTTTATTTTCCTACATTAGAACATTTGATAGTGATATTATGAGAGTTATACTAAACTGCAAAATCCATGGAATCTTTCTAATATTGATTCAGCTAGGTAAGACATTTATGAATCTTGCTGAATATGCAGATGTGCCTGGACTGAGAGTACCTTGAAGCAGGGGCTTCCTTTTTCCCGCAGAACCTGAACCCAGGAGAAGCTTAGTGAATGGTGCAGGTGGAATAACGAGCCATGTGCCACAAGAAATATCAAGGCTGACAGCAGAGATCCTGGGTGACCCTGCCAAAGCTGGGTGGGGAGACCTTCTCTCCAAGAGTGTCCTCACCTCTGTCCTTTTGGTCTAATTGCTGTGGACGTGCCCGGCAGCACAAAGTGGCTCCTGAGGGTGGTTCCTACTGATGCTGGGTAAAGGTCCCCTTATTCAGAGTCAAAGACTAACGCAAAGTTAAAATTCCTCTGATCTTCAACCTTAGCAAGGGTTATGTTGCCGAGAAGTGGAAAAGTTTGGGGTGGAGCATGTGTGTGGCAGGTGGAAGGGAGTGGAAGAAGTCAGAAGGCAAGAGACCTGCCCTCCCTAACTGGTTGGTAACAGTTTCCCTGAACTTGGAACCCCTATAACCTATCCCTACTAGGCACTGCTCTTCACCCAGCGATGCTCTTTTCCTTGAATTGCAGTAACTTCTGACATGTTTGACTTTAATTCTTTACTGTCCACAGTAGCTAGATTGGTCTTCCTCTTCTTTATGTCATAAAGATATGTCCTTTGTTATCTGCTTATATTAATTTTCAGAGTATGAATTCTTAGACCATGTTCATGAGCAATACATTCTAAATTTAGTTCAGTGTCTACCTTAATTGCTCATTGCAAGCAGGCACTGATAAAGGCTTTTTTTTTTTTTTTTTTCCGGTACGCGGGCCTCTCACTGTTGTGGCCTCTCGCGTTGCGGAGCACAGGCTCCGGACGCGCAGGCCCAGCGGCCATGGCTCACGGGCCCAGCCGCTCCACGGCATGCGGGATCTTCCCGGACCAGGGCACGAACCCGTGTCCCCTGCGTCGGCAGGCGGACTCTCAACCACTGCGCCACCAGGGAAGCCCTGATAAAGGCTTTTTGATGATGAATACGACTGCAATGATTACACTAGAAATCAAAGGCTACTTCTCGTACTTGGGGATTCTGCTCCTCTGGAAATGCTAGCCTCCTCTCTTACAAATCTTCTCTCATAAATTGGTTTCAAGCTGAGCTTGCCTGAAACCTTCCAGTGTGATGATCAGTAGACCTGGGCTCTCCATTAAATTCACCAACAAATTCTACGTGACTCTATGTGCCTCCATTTCACAATCGGCTAGTGCAAGACAAAAAAAAAGGCTCACAGGTCTTGAAGGTAGGGGAGAGAGGTAAAATAAGAAAGTAGATGTGGAAGGACTTTCAAAGTAGGACATAAGGGGACTTCCCTCATGGTCCAGTGGTTGAGACTCTGTGCTCCCAACGGGGGAGCTGGGTTCGATCCCTGGTTGGGGAGCTGGATCCCACATGCTGCAACTAAGAGCCCACATGCCGCAACTTAAAAGATCCCGCATGCCACAATGAAGATCCTGTGTGCCGCAACTAAGACCCAGCGCAAGAAAATAAATAAATAAATAAATAAAAATATTTTTTAAAAAAAAGTAGGACATAAGGATCCTGTCTCAAGTCTACACCTCCTTTCTTTCAGGGCCAGCCCTCTCAGAAACTCTTCTTTCTCCCCACAGGCATAATTCTTCTTCCAGGAGCCTTAGGTTCTTTGTGTAAAGTATGAAGAACCGCTTGTGTATCATCTTTTGCAGAGATTCCTCCCAATGACTCCTTTTACCGCATCTTTGCCACTTGCTTCTTCTTTACAGGCCTTCAAAGAGCTAGTTTTCTAAGCCTGGAGTTTCATTTATATCCCCATTCTGTTATTTCTAGGAGAAAAACTCAGAAGGAGGAGGTAAGATGCCTAGAGTGCCAAAGATTTCTCACTAGAGAGAAATGTGGTAAAGAATCAAATGGTGAGCCCCAGAAGTTTCAGAAGACAGAAAAGGAACAGGCAAAAATAAACTCCAGGTGAATGAAAGACCTGAAGTTGTAAAACAAAACAAAACAAAACCTTCAAAATTATCTGAAAAAAAAAAATAGAATATCCTCATGATCCAATTTCTTAAATCAAATTAAGAAAAAGCAAAAGTATGAAAAATGGACAATTTTGATAAAATTTACTATAACAAATATTAAAATCTCCTACATAAAAGACATCTCAAACAAGGTTAAAATACAAGTGACAGGGAGATGGGGAGCAGGTATCTGCAACATACATGTATATCAGAAGAAGATGGGTATCTGTAAAGGACTCCTACAAACCAACAACAATAATAATAATAATAAAGAAGAAGAAGAGAAACAACCCTATAAAAAAATGGACAAAAGGTATAAATAGACAATTTCCAGAAGAAGAAATCCAAATAACCAATAATACATAGAAAAACCTACTCTACCTCTCTAGTAATTGGGGAAATGAAAATAAACTGACAATGAGATTCATTTCACATCTACTGGATTAGTAATAACCTGAAAGTCTGACCATTTTAAGTGTTGGTGAGGATGTGGAGAAACTAGGACTCTTATATCCTGTAAAACTGACACAATCACTTTGGAGAGCAACTTGACAATACATATTTACTGAGGTTGAAAATGCACATATCTTTTGACCCAGAAACTCTACTGCCTTACAGCAGTGTTTTTCAATCCATTAGTAGGTCATGAAATAAATTTATTGGGTCACATCCAGCATTTTACAAAAATGAAATAGAATAGGAAATAGAGTGTATTTAGCAAAAATAGGTATTATTTTGTTAAACTTTTATTTCATGTATGTACTGGGTCTTGAAATAAAATGCATTTCTTATTGTGAGTTACACCTAAAAAGAAATAAAAACACTGTCTAAGAGAAACTCTCATTAATAAGGACAAGAAGGCATGTTTGAGGATGTTCCCTGTGATGTAGAGTTTGTAATAATGCAACATTGAAAACAAAGTACATGTCTATTAGCAGCAAATAGATAAACAAATTGGAGTGTATTCATGTGATGGAACACCACACAGAAGCTACAATTAATGAACTTGTTCTATATGGATGAATTTTGAAAACAAGTTTGAGGGGAAACAAAACAGAAAAATGTCACACTAAACCAATTATATGAATTTTTAAAACATATAAAAATACTATATCCTATATACATACCACAAGTAGTATATGGTACACATATTTTTTTAAAGTATTAAAAGTGGACTGGTATAAAAGGGATGCCTAAAGGAAGGAAGGGAAATGGAACTTGGGAGGAGAAAATAGGTATGATATTATTTATTCATTTTGGGTGGTGGACACATAGATGAATGTAATAATATTCTTTGTTCTTTTCCTTTAAAAAAACATTTTTAACACATAAGAAAAAATAAATGGAATTATAAAGTTTTTAATCTTGCTCTAAGATGCAATAAAATAAAAATTGCATTAACCATTGGTTATTAAAACCCTTTGGGGAATTCCCTGGTGGTCCAGTGGTTAGGACTCTGTGCTTCCACTGCAGGGGACATGGGTTCAATCCCTGGGTCTGCATGCCATGAGGTGTGGCCAAAACAAACAAAACAAACAAAAAACTCTTTCATCCCGCGATTTTTTTCAGTACCTTAAGAAGAATAATCTGCCCCACATCAGCCTGTCAAACTCAATAAATTAGTATCTAGAGGTGGCAAATCACTATGTTTATTATCTGTACGAGCAAAAGAGATTTATCTTTCCCTGAAGTTTCAGTCTTTGCTCTTCACACATGCTGTTCCCTCTTCTCAGAAAGCCCTTCCTCTATTGTCTGCCAGTCAATCTCCCAATCTGCCAGTCAATCTCCTCCATCATTTAGATCAGACCTGACTTCTCTTCATGGTGAAGCCAGAGGCTGAGACCTATCTTTGGCTGTGGGTACAAGGCCACACACCTTCCCAGGCCTCTCCTAGATACTCTCGCAGTATCCCTCCCCCCA
The DNA here is from genome assembly GCF_002837175.3 of Physeter macrocephalus. Taxonomy (NCBI): domain Eukaryota; kingdom Metazoa; phylum Chordata; class Mammalia; order Artiodactyla; family Physeteridae; genus Physeter; species Physeter macrocephalus. The sequence goes on along the minus strand of NC_041219.1, from coordinate 88,225,632 downwards.
CGGGAAAGTCTGAGGTGGACACTGAATTGGATATCCTTGCGCAACAGGGGTTAAGCAGTTTGGGACATGGAGATTAACATCTAAAATGAAAGGGATGGGCCAGAGGCTAACCATATTCACTGCATATGGTTTTCAACATATGAGCTCTGTAAATATACACGCAGACAAAATTAAGTAGATGCCCTTCTTTTCCCTCCCTTCCCTTCATCAACTCCTGGGGATGAGCTTCTCCTCCTCTTTCTCAAAAAAGGAAGTCTTCATGGATGACCCTATGAGCTCTGTAAATATACACGCAGACAAAATTAAGTAGATGCCCTTCTTTTCCCTCCCTTCCCTTCATCAACTCCTGGGGATGAGCTTCTCCTCTTTCTCAAAAAAGGAAGTCTTCATGGATGACCCCCCCCACCACCAGAATTTAGCAATTTACTACTCCTTCCTTTAACTTTCACTGTACCTTGACATTTCTCTGTTGTAACATCTATCACATTAGAGCACAATTATTTTTGAATGTCGATTATCTCTACTAATCCTCTGAGTTTTTTGAAGGAAAGGCCTGCCTCGTATTTGCCTTTATTTTCCTGGAACCTAGCAGAATGGCTGCAGAGCAGGCCCTCAATGTTTGCTGAATGAATAGCAAATGCTGATGACAAGCTAAATGACGCATAGGTTTGGGGAGCTCAAACTGGTTCCCACTTATTGTACCACAAAACTGGAACCACTTAAAGATGGTCATCATTTGGGGGCAGTCTGACGGTTTCTATCTCTTCTCCAGACCCTTGTAATAACCTTACTGGTATCCTTAACCTCCCATCTTTTCCCACTCTTATACATCCTGGAAGACACTTCTCCAGGCTAATTTTTACAAAACATCCTTTTCATCTTGTCACTCCCTTGGGCAAAATGCATTATGATTCCCTAATACCTTTCAAATCAAATCCAAATCCCTAATCTTCACACATAAGTCTGCCCAAGCATCCTCCCTTGCTCTAGTATTCCAAATGTATCTCCCAATCATTTTATTTTATTTTAATATGTTCCTTATCAATGAATACTGTATCTTTTTTTTAATTGGAGTATAATTGCTTTACAATGTTGTGTTAGTTTTTGCTGTAGAACAACGTGAAAGAGCTACATGTATAAATATTTATCCCCTCCCTCTCGAGCCTCCCTCCCACCCCTCTCCCAAACACTTTATAGTGTGAAATATACTGGGGCTGGAATCTATCTGTCTGACTTCTGAGTTATTCCAATCAATAAGAACAATGCCTGGCCTGGGGGTGATGCTCAATAATTGTGGAATTAATGAATAAAGAGACTATTTCTAAAATATAACCATTTGTTTCAGCCAAGCTAGTTTTCTTTTTGTTCTCTGTAAGCTATCAGCCCATCTTTGTGTCTGCTAATACTTAATAAACAACACCTAATAAAATATACTGCACATTTTAATATATGTGCCCAAATATAAGGCAATCCTGTTTCCCCAAAGAGAAGAACTAAAAAAATAGTTTTTGGTCAACCTGATATGCATGAAATAGTCAAACGTCTACTTTAAATAGTTACTAATTTAGTGAAAATTTAAGTCTAATACTATTTAGCAACACATATTTTAAATCACTTATAAAATATTTAGATATAATGCTTTTTCACTCAAATTTTATAACAATTTAATTCAAATTATCAGTGCCTTCATCATCATTCAAGTCACTTTTATTGTCAACTTGCTCAATTTGCATATCATGTCATCCTACGTATATCTGAATTGTTTGAGGACAGTTGTTTTTTCCTTTTTAATTCATGCTATGCTTGCATATTCCTGATATCCACAATATAACCTCTTTCTGTTACTTTTTTTTTTTCTGTTGCTTTTAATATTTATTTGGTTGCACCGGGTCTTAGTCACGGCTCCAGGGCTCCTTAGTTGCGGCAGGTGGGCTCCTTAGTTGTGGCATGCTCACTCTTAGTTGTGGCATGCATGTGGGATCTAGCTCCCTGACCAGGGATTGAACCCCAGCCCCCTGCATTGGGAGCACGGAGTCTTATCCACTGCGCCACCAGGGAAGTCCCTCTGTTGCTTTTAAAACGCTTATTTGTAACAATATCTAACACTTAAAACTGTGAGGTCCTAACCCCAGAATAATTAATTAAATCTGTGTTAAATTTTTTTCCTTTTCTTTTTTTCTTTTTGCCACACTGCCCGGCTTGCAGCTTGCAGGGATCTTAGTTACCTGAGCAGGGATTTAACCCAGGCCACAGCAGTAAAAGTGCCAAGTCCTAACCAATGGACCACTAGGAAATTCCCTCTTTTGTCTTTTTAAGTGATTCCATCCAGTGACCTCTATAGGCTTGCAGAACTAGCATTGACTGAAGTTATCTCAGGCTGCATCCTCCCAAGCAATACTTTGATTCAAAACAAAATATCATATATAAAAAAAATCAGACATTGTGGACTATAATAGGAGACTTTGTAAGAACACAAAATATAAGGCGACTTCCTTTCTGAGGAATTATTTTGAGAGGAAAAACAGTACCTTATATTCAGGTATTAAGGTATTTATTAATTTAATAAATATTTAATGAGCACTGCTTGTGTGCTAGGCACTGTGCTAGAACTGGAAATACAGTGAGCTTAGAATCTCACAGGGAAGACAGTCATTAAATGTATAATGCCACAGTTAATTAATTATGATCATTTAAGTACTATGAGGGATAAGTTTAGATAGCTACAAGATGAATAACTGGGGAACCTAGGTCTGTGGGGTTAAGAGTCTCCTATACCATGCTGTTTATGTACAATGCAGCAGTAATTCATGTGCCCAGTCAGTCTGGGTTTAAATCTTGACTCAAACCTTGAGTAGGTTATTTAACCTCATTATCCTCATTTATAAAGTGGAACTAACAATAGTATCTACCTTATGAAGTTATAGTGAGGATTAAATGAGTTAATACACTTAGAACAATGATGGCACTCAGTACCTGCTCCATAAATGTTAACTATTGTTACCATTTCAGCTGAAACCTGAAAGACAAGCCAAGAGGAAGGGAAGAAGGAAGAAACTCTAAGCAGAGCAATACGTGCAAAAGTCCAGAGGCATAAGGTTGCCTGGCCTACTCTAGAACTGAAAGGCCAATGTTTCTTAGCATAGAAAGCTAAGGGGGATTCACTTTGTTATAAAGCAGAAACTAACAAACCATTGTAAAGCAATTATACTCCAATAAAGATATTTTTTAAAAAAAGAAAGCTAAGGGGAAAGAGATACCATGAGATGTGAGGTGAGGCTGGTAAGGTAGGCTGAGGTCAATTGTGCAAGGCCTTGTAGGCCAGGATAAGGAGTCTGAACTTTATCCCCCGAGTCAGAGGAAAGTTGAAAGGTTTTACAAAAGGGAGTAACAAGCTTAGATTTGCAACTTCAAAGGCGGTCTCTGGCTACAGCATAGAGAACTGGTTGGAGGGAGGCCAAAATAGATGAAAGGAAAACCAGTAAGGAGCCTACTCTGGTAATCTAGATTAGAGGCTTGTCGCTTAGACTAGGGAAGTGGCACAGAAGAGAGAAGGAAGCTGGATGATTGAAGAAACAGAAGACAGAACCAACAAGGCTTAGTGTATGTATGGTAGGGTGAGAGGGCATGGAGGGAGAGGCCCTAAACAGTATATAAACATTTGAGGAAGAAATGAATGAATTTGTGTTCCTGCCATATTGTTTTACCACATGAAATGTCTTCCTTCTACTCCATCCTTCCAGGCAAAATTCCTTCTCATTTTGTCCACAAAACTGTCTGAATCATCTTAGCCCCTTCTTTCTGGGAGTGTTCTAGAATTTTGGAGCTGAACATCTTTTTGGCCTTAAGAAGCGGCATGTGGAACTTCCACGACAAGGGACTGAACCCATGCCCCCTTCATTGGAAGTGCAGAGTCTTAACCACTGGACCAGCAGGGAAGTCTTAGAACCGAACATTCTTGAGAAATACATTGACGGCTGTTGAGAGAACTTAGAAATTGTCTGAAGATGGAGATCATGTTTTAGTCAACTTTCTATCCCACCCACTCCCATATACCTAACACTTGTAGAAATCCACCCATTTATAGAATTTTTCCTCTGAATACATGAGTGGTTCAAGCATAAACAGCCTATGCTAACATAAAGCTCTGTGACCCATAAAGCATTATACAGATGTGGGAGCTTTCACAACCATTTTCTTCTCGGGTCTTCACAGAACTCTTATAAAATAGGTACTACTGTAGAGGAAATAAGCTCATAACTAAAGTGACATGTCCAGGGCTTCCCTGGTGGTGCAATAGTTAAAACTCCGCCTGCCAAGGACAGGAATAAAGACACAGACATAGAGAATGGACTTGAGGACACAGGGAAGCGGAAGGGTAAGCTGGGACGAAGTGAGAGAGTGGCTCAGAACTCAGAAATATTTCCAATTCAGTGTCTATTCTCCAAATTGAGGCAGGACTATGTCCCATTTTAGCAGGAAGAGGCAAGAGCCATCGTCGCCAAGTTTCCTGAATTAAAACTGAACAGGACTCTGAGGGGCTCAGGAATACAAATCCTTTCTGTGTCCCCTGTTTCTTGTTTATAGGATATAGACTTCATTCAGCCTCCTTGACCTTCCCGGAATTCCAAAGGGCAGAGTCAAACAGTTGCTAATCAGGAAAGGGAGGGGATGCAAAAACAGGGGACGGAGCGGCTGGGCCCGTGAGCCATGGCCGCTGAGCCTGCGCGTCCGGAGCCTGTGCTCCGCAACGGGAGAGGCCACAACAGTGAGAGGCCCGCATACCGCAAAAAAAAAAAACAGGGGAGAAACAGTCAAATGATGGTGCAGCCTTGGGCAGGGTCCTGGTTCCTCCTCAAGGAGTATGCATAACTATATCTTTGAGTTCTTCTGCAGAACCAGGACCCCACCCAGGTGGAGGATGGTAACTTCAGGCTGAGTGCAAGATTCCTAGAGCACCGTCCTGTTACCTCACCGCCAACCAAGGAAAAGAAACCTGTAGCCCTCACCCCAAATTTTGCCTTCCTTTTCTGGGCCCAGCCATGACCATCCTGTTAGGCCTCCTGTTTGGCCCATCTGTTTCAACTGTTTACAAGGTTCATCTCCAACAGGGTCCAACAGTTTCAGGCTAAATTTAGCTAAATTTGTTACTACGACGGTGAATGCTGGTTTCGGCCGCAGAATTTAGATCAATTTAGATCAGGTGGCGAGAGACTTCTACTCTACTCGGCAGGACTACGCCCATTCTCAGCAGAAAGTAGTTACAGAAGAAAAGAGACCTCCTCCCCAATTCCCAAGAAGTAGCTTGACTATGAAGTCTCTCAGGGGGGAGTTGTTAGGGGAACCACTGACTGAAACCACCCTCCCTGGCTAGGCAAGATAGTAACCACGTGCATGAGTTATCTTACAACAGGAGGTCCTGGTAAGGAACGTGGAACTAATGAGCTAGAATTCAGGAAAGGTCAAAAGGAGAGAGGAGACGCCAGTCCATATGTCTTACCAACCTCCCAGAATCCTCGCTGGAATACAGCTTGGCTAAGCAATGCCTGCACCACCGGGAAGGCCCCTGAGTCAGAGTGATTGGCCAGAGACAACCCGGAAACTAACCCCATCACCATAAAACCTGAGACTGTGAGCCACCACGTGGCAGAGCAGTTCTCTTGGGTTCCCTTACCCTGCTGCTCTCCACCGGGGTTCTCCTTCCCAATAAAGTCTCTTGCTTTGTCGGCACGGTGTGTCTCCTTGGACAATTCATTTCCGAGTGTTAGACAAGAGCCCACTCTCCCCCTTCCTGCAATACCACTTCTGGGAAATCTTCCCAGTTTCAGGTATTAATTAATGTAGTCAAACATGTTTATTGAGCAACTATTAGGTGCCAGGCTTGACACCTAGCGGTGGGATTACGGTACAGCACTGAATAAGGCAAGAAGGTGCTTGCCCTCAGTCTGGTTCAGGGAGCCGGTCAAAGGAAACAAATGTATAAATGATGTGGTAAGTGCTATAAAAAAAAAATACACAGGGTGATGGGAGAAAATGTATGTCCCTCTGGTCAGAGACAGCCTCTCAGAAAAGTGACATTAAGGTTGAGACCCGAGCTTGGTCTTCAGGAGGCACTTACCTTAAGACATTATTCCCACAGACCTACTTTGAAAAACGCCTACAAAAGGAAAGAGCGAACTTGGTCCACAGAGGGGCGGCTCCCAGGCATCCAACCTTAGCTGCAAACTTTGACCGGCACTAGAGGGCGCCGCGGGTCCTCCCAACCCCCATGAGGCACCGTGGACACAGGCCCTGCCTAACAGACCTCCGGCACCTGCCGCGCCAAGGCCCCGAAGTCCGCATACGGACAGAGAGCAAGGGCGGCGGCGCAGGCCCTAGAGCATCGCGAGGGGTAACGAGGCCCTCAAAGAGAGGACATTCTCAGGATCACAACCCAACCAAGGGCAGATACTCTCTCGCTTCCTCCGGGACAGCCGGTTTCCGGCGCCTCTAAACCAGGAAGTGCTGGCGGCGTCCAATCCTGGCCGTCCTTCCGAATTGAGCCTTAGCGTCCGCTCCTCTCCCGGGCAGCGCGAGGCGAACGGTCTATGATTACCAATCAGCTCTCAGGAAAGGCGCATGCGTTGTCAAACGAACGCAAAGTACGGGAACTTTGACCTGAAGACGACTTACTCTGGTCTGCCCCTCCCTCACTGCGAAGATGGCGGTTTCCAGAGTGTGCTGGGCTCGGGTTGCTTTGTGGGGTTCGGCGGGGCCCCCCGGACCTTATGTCGCCCGGAGGCTGCAGTTTGTTCGCTCTGGCCTGGCCTGGGGGGCCCCTCGGTGAGGGACTTGAGAGAGAAAAGCATTTTTGACGTTCAGGCTCTTCCACTGTCTCAATTTTGTTTGCATGCTCTCTGTTAATTCTCAGGGCTCCACGCCCCGGCCCCTGGATTTTTATTCTGCCGCTCAGAATTCGCACCGGGATCCCTGCTAGAGACCTGGCTTCGTGACCCTTTCAATTCTCAGTGCCCCATGTTGTCTGAATTCCCCACGTGTCCTGAGCCTCCCTTTTTTGGCTCAGATTTTACTGCTACTTATCTGGATCTCACCTCTCTGGCTTTAGCCTGCTGCTCAGATTGTCCCTCAGGCCTTACGCTCTCTCCAGACTCACCACTTCCCCGACATCCATTCTTGCCTGGCCTCTCATCTGCCCTATCTGTTTTTCTCAGTCTGACTGCTTATCTCTCCATGATCTCAAGATCTTTGGATTTCAGAAGTTTCAGGTCTTAGCATACATTCTCTGAAGTAGCTGTTTTACATTATGGACCCCAGGCGTGAAGGGGCTTCCAGGGCTGGTTCCCAGATAGTCTCTTTCATCTTCCTTGTAGGTCTTCAAAGCTTCACCTTTCTCCAAAGGCAGATGTGAAGAGCTTGATCTCTTATGTGGTGACCAAGACAAAAGTGATTAATGGGAAATACCATCGTTTCTTGGGTCGTCATTTCCCCGGCTTCTATGTCCTGTATACAATCTTCATGAAAGGTAAAGACAAAACTAAAATAAAAATCCATTGAATCAGCTCTTGGGCAGTGTCAGAGAGTTAGAATAAGTAAGATCACTTGCAGGCTCTGCGATGGGGGTGTAAGCTGGTATGTCTTCTGTTTCATAAATGCTTGAGCATCAAACTGTTTCTTATAAGTTAGCCCTTCTTGATGTTTCTAGAAAGGTATGTTGAGAAACAACTTCTGACAACACCCAGGAGGATTATAGGTATTTTTGCACTTTTCTTAACCACACATCTGACTATAGTAGAAATTATTTGTCGTGCACAAGGGCAGAGATCTATAGCTGCACCGACCTGCCCTGTGACTTACCAGTTGACTTGGCTTGTAAGAAAATGTGGTCTAATGTTTGTCACAGATCTCTCCTGGGTAGCACGTTGTGGAAATAGCACTACACGTACTTGGTTTCTGAATGTTTCGGTTCAGATCAGAGCTCTGCTTGTTACTAGGAGATGGTACAGTGTCAAGTGTCCACTCTGGAGCCAGACTGCCTGGGTTCAAATCCCAACTAGTCACTAGCTGTGTGATTGGACTTGTTACTTAACCTCTGTGTTCTTTGGTTTTCTCATCTGTAAAATGAGGGTAGTAATAGAACCTACCAATTGACTGCATGGCTATGAAGATTAAATAAATCATACATGTAAAGTCCTTAGGACCTGATTCATAGGAAGTGCTCAGTAAGTGTAGCTATAACTATTATACTCTATACTTTTTTTTATCATAACACCAATTATAGTAAACTCCCACATTGTCAGCTGTGAATATTATCATAATTATTACTAGCTTCATGTACTTGCAAAAGCTGTAAAGTGGAGATAAGAATGGCTGCTTTGTCTGCTCCCCGATTTCTAACTAGAATCAAATGAAAAAAAGAGTCTGAAAGCATTTTGGTTGTTTGTGTTTAAGCCTTTTATTATAGAAAATTTCAAACATAACACAGAAGTAGAGTAGTACAATGAACTTCCATATTCTCAACCTCACTTCAACAATTATTGACTCACGGCCACCAGTCTTATGTCATTATACGTTGGCTTTCTCCTGTATTATTTTGAAGCCAACCTAGACATTATACCATTTCATTCATAAATAGGAAAGCATTTTTATAAACTTAAGTTCTAGATCAGTGTAAGGATTATCTTGCATGAAGAGAAAATGCAATCTTAGAAATATGTTGAATTCCAGTAATTATAAAAGTGTTCTAGAAAGGAGATAAGTTAATATCTGGTTGAGATATACAAAGGGTTAATTGAGCAAGACTTCCTGAGGTTAAAGAGCTTTGAATTTTTATTTTTAAAAGGGAGTGAGTGGGCTTCCCTGGTGGCGCAGTGGTTGAGAGTCTGCCTGCCGATGCAGGAGA
>NC_041219.1:88185262-88216601 GCF_002837175.3 Physeter macrocephalus | reverse complement strand
GGAGCGGCTGGGCCCGTGAGCCATGGCTGCTGAGCCTGCGCGTCCGGAGCCTGTGCTCCGCATCGGGAGAGGCCACAACAGTGAGAGGCCCGCATACGGCAAATTAAAAAAAAAAAAAAAAAAAAAAAAGGGGAGTGAGTAATGAACCAGAAGAGGGAAACCATTCCCTGGTAGATCACAGAACGTCAGCTTGGCAGGAAGAGAGTTGATATGCTGGGGGCAGTGGGGTGGAAGGGGACAGAGGGGAGAAGGATAAGAAACGAAATATAGGTCAGCCTCACAAGAGTTTCAAGTGACCTAGTTTAAAGCTTTGATTTAGAGTAGCATTGGGGAGGGAGGGACAAGTGTGTGTTGTGGGTGAACATGGAACAAAAGGCTGTGGTAATCAGATTGGGATAACATCACACTCTGTCCTCTACTTTAATGAGGTAGGATTGCAGATGTTATGGGCTGATGCCAAAAAGGCTAGAAGAATAAAGACAAATATGTGGAAGCACAATATAAAGTTTCATCAACTTTCATACCGGGAGATGGAGCATTTGAGACAGGTATGCGCCAAGGGCAGATATCCAGAAGTTCACGGTGATATAATTAAAGTTAACCCAGAACTCAAGTCTTTTCGTTCCTATTTTCTTCACCACTGACCAAGCTGTTGCCCCTTGCCATGAGATCAGATCATTTGTCAGAATCAGTTCATTCAGAGTTGTGAGCCTCCATAGCAGAGCTCCGTAGAGTTTCTGGAACACTTTCTGAATAAAAGTTGTGAACAGTAAAGTCCAGTTCGTTTCTGAACATATGAAAATCTGCAAGGAAGGATCCAAAGGCAGCAGGAAAGTAGTATTTGGTGGTAACTTGATGGTAGTTTTGAATCTGAGAGTAAGAATCTAGGACCATTCTGCAGATCAGGAAGAATTTACTTAGGGATTTGGTATACTGTCAGGCCCTGTACTAGACGTTGTTTGGGATACAAAAGTAAACAGATCAGGGCTCCTGTCCTTAAGGAACTTACCAACTAGAGGTAGATAGAAATAACCTTGATCCTTACCTGGGCTCTAATAGAAGTTTACTACACAGTGGGGTGGAGGGATTGTCCATTGTACTAAAAACTTAACTTGGGTTAAAACTGCATCTGTGTTTATTTCTGCTTAGTTCCGTCGAGACGTCACCAAGTGTCTTTTCCTAGGTATTCTTTCCATTCCACCCTTTGCCAACTACCTGGTCTTCTTGCTAATGTGAGTACAGAGTTCTGTCTCTCCGGCATACTGAAGATATGTAGATTTTTTAAAAATTACAAATTAAGAACTTTCCATTTCAGAAGTTAGGCAGAGGTTATCAAACTTCTGCTCCAATTTTCTCATTAGCCCAAGGTTCATAAAAGCCACCTGGGTTACTGCGACGGCGGTAGGAGTAGGCGGCCTGGCTTCTCCCTGTCTCTTAGCTGCTCCTATGTGATGTGAAATAAGATAATGATCTTTTCCATCATCCCTAGAGGCAGCAATCCACTCTCTTAGAGGCATAGCAACTTGGGACAAATTTTTTTCTTCAGGAGAAAAATGCATTTCATATTCTGATAATACCAATCTTTATTACTTTACCTTATATCTGAAGATGACAGTTTTAAACTATGACCTTGCATGTTGTTCTAGTTATCTATTGTTGTATAACAAACAACCTCAAAGCTTAATAGCTTAAAACAACCACCATTTTCATGATTTTTGGGGGCAGGAATTTGGGCAGGGCTCAGGTGGGTGAAAGATTTTTTTCCCGTGTCCCTCATGATAGTTAAAAGTGGTGAATGGACTAGTCTGGACAGTCTAAGGTCACTCTTAGGTCTGGTGCCTTAGCCGGGATGGCTTTGGAAGACTGGAACTGTCTACTAGGGTGCCTGCATATGGCCTCTGTAATGTGGTGGCTTCAGGGCAGCGGGACTTCTTACATGGCAGCTTAGGGCTCCAAGAATGAGTGTTCCAGCAAATAAGAATCTGCATGGGGCTTCCCTGGTGGCACAGTGATTAAGAATCAGCCTGCCAGTACAGGGGACACGTGTTCGATCCCTGGTCTGGGAAGATCCCACATGCCGCGGAGCAACTAAGCCCGTGCACCACAACTACTGAGCCTGCGCTCTAGAGCCTGCGAGCCACAACTACCGAGCCCATATGCTGCAACTACTGAAGCCCGTGCGCCTAGAGCCCTTGCTCCACAACAAGAGAAGCCACTGCAATGAGAAGCCCGCACACCACAACGAAGAGTAGCCCCTGCTCGCCACAACTAGAGAAAGCCCATGCGCAGCAACGATGACCCAACACAGCCAAAAATGAAATTAATTAATTAATTAATTTTTAAAAGTTTCAAGAAACTTAAAAAAAGAGAGAAAATCTGCATGGCCTTTTATAACCTAGCCTTGGAAGTCACAAAGACTTCTGCTCTATTCTGTTGGTTGATGCACTCACCCAGATTTTTAAAACCAGAGGCACAGACCTCACTTCTCAGTAAGAGGAGTGCCAGGGAATTTGTGACCATGTTTTAAAACCACCGCCTGTATAGAGAAATGAATTAGAGGAATTCCATTTTGTATGCACATAGGGACGGAACAGTTTGAGGTTGTCAACATCACATACAAAGTCCAGCTCTGTCTGCAGCTTTGTCCCAAATATGTTCATCACATGCTTTGATTCAAAAGGAGTCATTTATCTGATCGCTGCGTACAAGGCTGTTCCCTTACTGCTTCCTTTTACATAACCTCAGTTAACGTTGCTTGAAATTGGGCTTCAGTGTATCTTTAAACCTTGGTCTGACACTCATTTACAGGAAAGAACAGTAAGGTAGGGAAATAGTGTTTCCATCTCTTCCTCCAAGCATTCATGTCTGCTAAATGCTTTCTTAGCTCACTTTGAAAGATGCCAGTTTCAGCAAGTGACTTTGTGATTCCTTTTCTTTTCAGGTACCTGTTTCCTAGGCAACTGCTGATCCAACATTTCTGGACCCCAAAGCAACAAATTGATTTCTTAGATATCTATCATGCTCTCCGGAAGCAGTCCCACCCAGAAATTCTTTGTTATTTAGAAAAGGTTATCCCTCTCATTTCTGATTCAGGACTCCGGTGGCATATGACAGAATTGTGCACCAAGGTATTCCTCCAGTTAACACTTCCTGCAAACCAGGAATCTTGTTAGATCCAGCGTGCACTAAAACTGGGTAAGAAGGCTAGTCTGGACCTTCCTAACATCTACCCATCTCTTATCTCTCCCAAGATGCAACGTGGTACCCACCCAGCAATACATGATATCCTGGCTCTGAGAGAGTGTTTCTCTAACCATCCTCTGGGCATGAACCAGCTCCATGCTTTGCAGATGGTGAGCACTGAGGGTTTCTCTATTCCATGGCCTCACCTCGCTTCAGGTCTTACTTGCAGTAACACCGAGTTGACTTTCTCCCCCTATATTGTGTCACAGAAAGCCTTGAGTCGAGCAATGCTTCTCACACCTTATCTGCCTCCTGTCTTGTTGAGATACCGTTTAAAGACTCATACCACTGTGATTCACCAATTGGACAAGGCTTTGGCAAAGCTGGGGATTGGTCAGCTGACTGCCCAGGAGGTGAAGTCGGTAAGCGCTTGATTGCAATATCAACCTGCAGTCCTTGGTGGGCTTTTGAGCTCACGGGGCTGGGAGCTTCCAAGGAGCTCCTTGTCTTGCTTGTTACAGCAGAGCCTAGGCTCTTTATTCTCTCACCTCATTTCTATGTCTTTTTTTCTGAGTGAACTTAACTAGTGGGAAGGAGTTGCCCACAATAATTTTGGTTTATGTATGTTTTCTTCTGGCCCTTCAAAAAGCAAGGACACTACACTTTAGATCTATTGTTTTAGATTGTATAGGACTTTTTGCTTCTCATCCTGTCCATCAGAGTTCATATTGCCATGGTGAAAGGTTTCTTGTGGGGATGAGGTTTTAACTTATTTAAAGGGGATTTGGGATTCTCTGTGGGTTTATACTTCCTTGGCATACTTGCTCTGTGATAATTAAGGATTGTTTCTCTTCTGATCGATCTAGGCTTGTTATCTTCGTGGCCTGAATTCCACCCATATTGCTGAAGAGAGGTGTCGAACTTGGCTGGGAGAATGGCTGCAGCTTTCCTGCAGCCTGAAAGGTGAGACAAATGCCTGTGGTTATGCCACTAAAATCCAAGTCATTTTTGTATTTTATTCTGAGGTTTTATTTGGGAGTTAATTATTAAGTAGCGTGAGACCCTTATCTAATAAATATGTCTAACTGAAAGGGTGCAGACTCACTTGCCTACAGGGGCTAGGCAGGTAATGAAGTAGACTGTGCAACACAAGAGGGAGGACTAGGGATTGTGGGGACCTGAGCGTGAAGCAGGGTTGCCCAACCTTGGCACTACTGATGCTTTGCTGTGGAGGCTGTCATGTGCATTTTAAGACGATACAGCAGGCATCCCTGGCCTCTATCCACTAGATGACAGTAGCACCCCCTCACCCAGTTCTGACAACCAGAATTGTCTCCAGACCTTGCCATGTAACTCGGGGAGAAGCACCAGTCCCAAGGCATTCAAATTCAGAATGAAAACACTCAGTTGCCTAAACAAAAAGTATCTGCGGGTGGGTATTAGACCTATGGGTCTCCTGTTTGGAACCTTTGGCTAGGCCTTGATATCTTCTAAGCCTCTGAACATCAGGGTAGGCCTACTAATATCCTTGGGGCTGAGAAATGTCCCTCAAGGACCATCTTCTACTGGAAAATTCCAAAGGGTGACAGTGGGGTTTAGTTCCATTACCATCTCTGAATTTTCTACTGCCATCACATGAGAATCAAGTAGATATAGATATTTGGTGGAAGGAAAGAAAGTGTACATGCAGGGACTGGAATGAAGGAGGGGAACTTTGAGAACAGTGGCCTCTTAATGTCACACCTCCCCGCACTTGGCTTTCTGCCCCTGGTGTCAAGCCCTGCATAACAAGGTAGCTGGAAGGCAGACTCTTCCCTGGCCAAACCATTAACGTTGATGTTGTTTTCAGAAGCTGAGCTGTCCCTCTTGCTACACAATGTGGTCCTGCTTTCCATCAACTACATTGGGACAAGGCACTGAGCCGACAAGGAGCGGGTGGCATTGTCCTGCATGCAGTCACATAGTCCAGCAGCGTGGGACCAAACAGCACTTGTCAGCAAAGAGTGTGTGCCCTGTTAGGCGTGTGCAAGGCAGAGGAGCAGGTGCCCGTGTGGCAGCTGGAACTGAAAGAAACCCTCCTACCGGGGCGGCCCATGAGAGGTGTCATGCCAACTTCCTCAGAATTCGCTGGAGCTGGCAGCAGCTTTTGTACTGGGCTTTTACTATGGTGTTTTAAGTTCAGATCCCAGGAAATGAGCTTTTGCCCCAGGTGGGAATCCTCATTTGGCCTAGGACTTAACCCACTGCCACATTCGTTACAGCTGTTTTGTTCAAGACAGTTTCTGGCTGATGAGGGGAACAGCACTACTTAAACTGGAGCCTTTATATCCATGCATGTACTTTGATGCCCCCGTCAGCACTTTGATATGACCAAAAATAGGGATTTTTATTTTTTGTTCCCCTCACAGGTCTAACCACTTCCCTTTTTTTCAAATCCTTTGAGCACTTTAATTTTTTTGTTGTTGTTGTTAAGTAAATAACTTATGGGAACATTCTAATGGAAAGATAAAAGGAAATACAAGCGCTTCTTGACTCAAGTGTTTACAGCCTTCCCCTCCCTCTCTTAATTTCTGGACTGGGCTACAGCCCCTGTGGATCTTAAACGCTTTGCTCCTTCCACTGTGTTGCAGCGATCCAACTGTAGCTGACAGTGGCTGCCTTCTTTGGGCTGTGGATCAATCCTGTAAGGTACTAATTACTGCCCAGCCCCAGAGACCAGGAGAGGTCTACTCTGAGATAGTAAGTTGGGTTCAGCTTTTGTCTGTGTGTATCAGTGACCTGTAGTAACTTATTGTAAATGCATGAAGCACTGTTTTTAAGCTCAAATAAAGACTGCCTGAAACCAGTTGCTGGAAATTACTTATGCATACCCTAATCATTTTACTAAGGCTCCTTTTACAAGACTGACCGACATAAGCTAACTAATGGCGAGATAACTGGTTGGAATAGAACCTTCTGATGGGATGGAAATGACAAAGGAGCTAATTTGAAGTGATCCTCTTGCTGGATTTTAAGATGGCAACCAGGAATAGAGAATTTCATATATATAAAGTAATGGAATTACAAAGTGGGCCCCAAGAGTAGGGACTGAAGTGGGAAAAGCTCCAGCAGGGCAGATCAAGGCCTGCTTCAGCTGAAAAGGTATGTTAGGGCATATGATGATGCAAGTCAAGCTCTTGATGCTCCAAAGAATGTTCTATTTTTCCACCATAAAACATTCCTATTGTTAACATTAATCCTTAACTGACCTAATTGGTTTTACATACAATGCTAGAGAAGCATCTTTTCTGTAACAAGTAACTGACTTGTGGTCTGCCAAGATAAAGAATAACACACCATTCTTTTGAATATTTCTTTAATATTACATTTAAATATTCTCTTTAAATACAGCATTATCACAATGTAAAGGACCTAAAAGGCAAAAAAAAAAAAAAATTTTTTTCAGAGAACCAGACAAGCTTTGGATTCACATTGAAAATACTACCTGTGTACAGTATGTGAGAAAGGAAGTTGGAAAATAATTAAGCGTTGTAATAATGAATAATTTTTTATCTAGGCCTAGACTAAGCGGGACTGAAGCTCTCTGCCTCTGTGATCAGAGGCCTAGCCTTTCTAGCAACCATGAACTATAATTCTGTCCACCTCAGGTAGCACCAGAAACGAGATGGATCAGGTTTGTAGAACAGGCCCTTTGCCTGACAAGACAGTTAATGCTAAACGTTAATATTTAGCATTTAAAAGCTTGGGAGAACTGCAGAGTTAATGAAGGGATGGACTTATATTAAGAAACTAGTTTTTCAGAAAAATCAAATTATCTTGGAGGTTGGCAATGAGTCTAGTTAGATGCAAATTCTTGGTTTGATCCCAAATGTGTGTCTTACTGAACAGGTGAAATCCACTCCCTAGCTTAGGCTGGAGCCTTCCTAAGGAGGGAATGCGTAACGCTCACCTTCACCTTCCAACACAAACTTCTAGAAAGATTTTTCTCCAAATTCCCAATTAAACTTCAGTCTTATATCTGAGGGGACCAGTCTAAGGTGGCAGAGTGTAGCTCAGTTCGGGATAGCACCTAGATCTCAGGTACTTCAGACTCTCAACTCCATTTCGTGAGACTAGAGGATGGGGAGAGATAAGGGCCTATGACTTATTAACTCCCCTGCAAATGTAGAACCCAGCAAAAACAGGAATGAACAGGAGAGGCAGAATGTGTTAAAAGATGTATCTGTGCTGAATATGAGGCCTTTCAGGCTCAGTTTAGGTTTGATAGGCGAAATGCTGCTGTGATGTACATGAAGGTTGCTTTCAGACACCAGGGCCTTAAGATCCCACAAGAAAAGGCTTTATGAGCAAGATAAGTAGGAACAGTTATCCCCTCCACCAAAAAAAAAAGTTTTTTACTTTTTTTTTTTCCTGGTTAATAAACCATAGCAGTAATGAAGCATGGTGTAAAGGATGCTAAAGAGTGTTTCGCTCCCTACTGCCTCCCTCTTCAAACAGAGGCCATAAAAAAAGAATGAAATAAAACAGGCAAAGATAACTTTGCTAGTAAAAAGAATTCAGTGGTGTTCAATGGAGGACATCCTGGAACGTAAGCAGGACATAAGAGAACAGGAACTGTATCCCCCCCTAATTCAGGTACAAAATGAATCTGAGTCGCACTCTATAGACCACTCTACAGTCAGACTTGACTTCTTCAGAACCTGGAAGTTGTATGTAGCATTTAAGAACTGGTCTGGCTTTCAATCTTTATATATCGAGATGGGAGGGATCCAATAAGCATTTGCAGTTATTGGGGGTGAACAGTATAAGAATATAGTATAAGAACTCTAACCCTGTATACCCAAGAGGGACCACGAGGGCAGATACAAAAAGGAAACAAAAACTGGTTGGTGAACTTGCCACATCCTACATTCCTTTAAAGCTCAAATTTCTCAGGTTGGGTCGGGGGGCACAACCTGGGTGAAAAAGCAAGCATGGCACAAAGTCATCTTTCCAGACGGCAGCCTGTTCCTGCTGCCTCCTTTGGACACAGGTTAATGCTCTATATAGGCCTCCCATGGGATGCGTGAGCCCAAGACTAAAGCTGCCTGATGGAGCTGGGGTTAGACATATCACAGAAGACTCAGGCTCTTGATACCACATCCCCAGCCAATCTAGCTCTTTCCCTTCAAAGGAAAAAGGACAGAGGGGTAAAAAAAAAAAAAAAAAAAAAAAGACCAGTTTAACTCTAGTACCTAAGAACACGTGAAAGAAACAATTCAAGTTAAGACCAGGAATCCCCAGTGTGGGGAACAGGTCAGAGAACACCAAACATGTCAAATATTAACTTATTTACCAAACAGGGGCCCAGGGAACGCAGGTTAAATTTTTATAGATCCTGGATGTTTTGTACAGAAGCAGAGACCCTTTCACCCCCTCCTCTCTAGACTCAACCAGCTGATGATTCCAACTGTATTATTATGATACACCAAAGTGGGGTATCAGAGTAACCACTGAGGAAAATGAGCTTGTTCCCCGCCTGGAGCTCAGGAGAGGGAAGGGGCTCTGTCATGCTGTTCAATTGTTGTGTTCTGGTCCCTAAGTGAACAGCTGTTTCAATTACCCAGCTTCTCCTGTGAGATCATAGTGCTGTTCCACTGGCCCAGAAAGCTCAGTATGCAGCCTCCTCTGCCCCAAGACTCTATCCCCAGATCGAGCTGAGGCTGGTCTCCTTGGTTCTGTTGGCCCTTTAAAAAATACTTGTACAGACAATCCTTTCCCACCCGTTCCCCAAAGACCCCAATAAAATAACATGGGAGCAGCAGCTGCTTCTACAGTTTTTTTGAAATGGTGTTAGATAAAATAAGGGAATAAATAGAGAATGGGTAAGAGGCATAATCTCCATCCCCGTGTCACACTGCCAGAGGGAGCTCCAGGGAAGGCTCTTCAGGGGGCCGGTCCTCACTCTGCTGTGCGGTCTTCTCCACCACACAGCCCTCGTCATTGTCCGTGCGCAAGGGGAGGTTTGAGGGGGACCAAGAGGGGCGGAAGTCTTCATCCTCAGGCTCCTCGGGGTTACGATCTTCGGGCACTAGCGCTTCTAGAGCGGATGTTTTCCCCACCTCTGACTTACAGAGGGCAGCCGGGTCTGTGGGGCCACAAGCCACCAGTGAGGTAACCGGGAGAGAGAAGACACTCAGATCCTTCTCCTTGGGGAACGAGGGCGGGACTTCTTCCGTATCAGGCTCTCCTTTCACCCCCAGGACTGGCCTCTGCTCCACCTGGTAGTACACCAGGGGCCCACTGTTCAAGTAGGATGGGTTGTTCACGGCTGAGGCAGCTGGCTGGTCCGAGTTCTCGGCAAAACACAGCACGGAGGAGCCTGGGGGCAGCTGAGCCTGGATGAGGATGGGGGCTGTCAGGCCTGGGCACAGCTCTTCGGGAACAGCCAGGGGCTCCTCCAGGATGCACACGCCCAGGCTCTCTATGCTGGAGTCCAGGCTGGCACTGGAGCCGCTCGAGTCCTCCTCTGCCTGGAGCCGCTCCAGCTCCTCTGCACTCTGCAGGTGGAGCACCGCCGTCTCATTCTCAGCGATGAACTCCTGGAAGTCCTGTGTCTCTGAGCCCTGTGTTGCCGCCAGGCTGCAGCTGGCAGCGGGGGAGGGCTCCTCGTCTGGGGCTGGCGGGCGGCTCACCTGCCGCTTGCTCTCCAGCTCCAGCTTCATGATGGTGTGGAGGTAATGAGTCCGGACCCGGATTGGGTTGAATTCAATGCGCCCAGCCATGTTCCCACAGCCGTCCCGGGAGCAGCCACATGGAAAGGACATGCGATCCACCTGAGGAGGGGACAAGGAGGTTGAGGCCAGATGAGATACGAGACGTTAGCTGGCGAACACAGGGAGTCAGGGTTTGAGGTCCTCTTACAAGAGAAACAACCAATTCAAAACATAACCTGCAGCGTGAGCAACCGGAGCACTAGATGGGGAGTTATCAGACCACCTGCTTTTCCATTCTAGCACAGCCACTAATTAGTAGTGTGACCTCAAGAAAGTCATTTCTCTCTCTAGGGCTTTGTTTCCTCTTCTAAACAAAAAGAATACAAAGATCATGTCAAAGGGCCCTTCCAATCAAAAGACCAGAGATACCTCTCTGAAAGCTGACAGTTTTCAGAGAAAAGAAATGTGTATGCCTCAGAGACTTCTCTAGAACCTACCTACTTTATTAAGAAACGAAAAGGCCAGGGCCCAAGCCTACTGTGTTCTTTGATGACAGGCATGGGAAAGGAGGTAGAAGATCTCGCTAGTCCAAAGCCAATAGATAATGGGGAAACTAGGCAAAAGTGCCTTTGTTTGCCAAGATGCTATAGTGAAGGTTCAAACAAAATAATGGCCAGCTTTTCACTACCTGCTTCATTTTCCCCTGACGGTTGGCCAGCTTGGTTTGGAAGCAGTTGTCAAGATAATTAACTTATACACCAGGGATATCTGGAAAGGAGATGCTTTCTACCTCCTTATCTCCCTTTTGAATCCCCCAAATGAAAACACTCCATACATATCAAAAATAAAATTAAAAATGTGAGAAGACAAATAAGTCTTCTGAACAAATACAGTGTCTTCCTATGAAATCAACTTCTAGAACTCTCCCAGTTCTTAGGAACAGTCCATTTCTTAGGACTGTCCTCAGGTCTGTGTATAACAAACTGATTCGTTACAGGACTCAGCCTGAAAAGCATTATCTGGTCAGACCTGCTATAGCTATCTGATACCAACCTGAAAATAAGAAAGAAAAGGTTAGGATAAATCCAACCACAAGGACTTAGCACCACAGCCTCAGTATACAGGTTCCAGATAAATTTCATTCTTTGGGATGGTACTGCCATTTTCAGTTGAGATGTGTCTTCCAAACTGTCCCTTGTCAGAAGGCCTTCTGGGGGATGACGCTTTCTATCTTTTAGGACACTATGGATTTAAGCCCAAATCTGATCCTGAATTAGATTCTGAGGACTATTCTGATTTTTACAAAATTGGAGTAGAGATACTGTGAATAAGTGTTTGTAGGATAAAATCTAAAGGCCTACCTCAGTTCTCTGCTTCCACTTACCTCAAGGAATCAGTCAATATTCAAGGACAGCTATTAAATGTTAAACTCACTAACCCCCGTTCCTCCATGTGCCAACAACTGCTGCTTATCACCTCTGAGGTGAGATACACAGAAAAAAAAAAAGATCACTGCTATCTCCACAGCCTAAGAATCCCGTCATACTTGTTTTCTTTGTTGGTGGAGGAGGGCTGTAGAACTGAAGTGTTCACCCGTGCATGGGCATCTCCCACATTCACTGGCACCCACACTAGACACCCCTGACTCTAGGGTGGATATACTATCACAGCAAAATGTGGACCAACCTGGCATTTAATCCCAGCCTGGCTACAGGCACACGCTTCCGGGTCACAATACAGTCGACAGTCACAACCACACTCTTCCCGTGACAGTCGGATGGCTCGAAGTTCTTGCTTCTCTTCAGCATCAATGCGGTGGACCCCAGAAGCCCTCAGCAGGGCCCGTCGCCGTTTGGTGGGCAGAGGCTGCAGGAAGAAGTAATCATCCACCTCCACGTTTTCCACGTCAATATCTTCATCTGAAACATCATCCAATGTCAGGCAGTCGGCCTCCACTGACTCCACTGTCCCGTTCTTGGTCAGCTGCCAAGAGACAGGAAGGAAGGTCAGGCTCTAGAGCATTATCAGCAGGAGCCTTCTCACCGGGTGCACCTAGAGCAGCTTGGGCCAAGTGAACTTTCTGCCATGACGGAGATATCCGTGGCAGCCCATCCTGACGCACGTGTGGCTACCGAGCACTATAAATGGGGCTAGTGCAACTGAGAAACTGAACTTTTACCTTTATTTAATTTTAATTACGTATAAATAGCCACAAGTATGGCTGGTGGCTACCGTACTGGATAGAGTCGGTCAAGAGAACAATTCTAGAGCAGGAAGACAGGAAGCCTGTGCAGCTCTAACACCAGCCCGTCAACACAAGGGACATCACCTTTCTGGATCAACGTTTCTTAAAACCTCTGTCTCACCTTCCCTCCCAGAAGGTAATCTTTTCCCACAAATATACCCTCCATTCCCAGGCTTGTGTCCCTTAGCTTCAGCTAACCTGCCTTCTCATACACGGAAGAAGAGAAGGTATTTCAATGGCTGGATGCTCCTTGGATGTAAACAACCTTGCAAAACACCTTTCAGTTTGCACCCTAAGGGACCCCAAACCACACTGTGGGAAGAAGAGTACATTTAAGTATAGCACAAGACTACCTACCAGTCTTTGTCAATGAACCTGAATCCCCACAGGGTGAATGATTATCTGTGCATACACAGAAGAGCTTCATTTTATGTGGAGGAGAAAAAAAATGAGGAAGTTATTAATGGCTGTCAAGAAAGCCCTCACTTCCAAGCCATGGCCTAGAAGAAATATATTCTTTCTCCTTTCTTTTTCTTTGGCCGTGCCGCATGCCTTGTGGGATCTTAGTTCCCCAACCAGGGACTGAACCTGGGCCCTCGGCAGCGAAAGCACCAAGTTCTAACCACTGGACCACCAGGGAATTCCCTCTTTCTCCTTCCTAATCCTTTTTTATTTGGTTTCAAAAAGTCTGTATGTGAGGTAGGGTGGCATATAGGATACTGAGCGTACTCTCTGCAGGCAGAAATCTGGGTTCTCTGGGTAAGAAGGACAGAGAGCCAGGAAAGGGAATCTTAGTGGAAGGACAGGCTGAAGACAATCTGTGGCTGAATGAGTTTTGAAAACTCACTAGAGAATTCAGGTAAAGAAAATGAGGCCTCACAATCTCCAGGGCTCTGGAAGCTACTAGCAGGATAAAAGCCAAGCTTTTGGCAGGTTTGGCTTATTTCATCAGCCAGCCAGAAAAGTGCTGGTAAAGGAACAACTCCTGGGAGAGATGTGATACAAGAGACCTGGCTAATAAGGTATACACCTGTTTTGTTTGTTTGGGGGGGAGGTGATAAGAGAAATGAGAGAAATAAACTGGTGCTTCTGGGGATCCCCTAGACTATTATTTCTGTCCCAGGCAGGCCAACTACGAGGGGCCTTTCCACAGACTTTAACATTGCTCCTGCCTGTTTCACCAGGGTTGGCCTCCTCCGAGGCACCCTCCCTCCTTGCTATCCTCTCAAAGGAAAGAGATGAGACATGCAATAGAAAGAAACCCATGTAGATATGAGAATTTAATATATTCTAACAGAGGTGGCATTTCAAATCAGTAAGGAAAAGACTCTTCTAGTCATTAAACGGTATTGGGACAACTGTATATTCTTTTGAAAAAGTAAGTTAGATTCCCAATTCATACTATTCATAATAATGAATTCCATATGGATAAAAGGCCAAAAAAAGTAATAAAAATATTAGAAAAATTATAGGTACTAATACTGATGCAAAGCACCAGCAGCTTTTTTTTGGAGGGGGTGGAAGTCCAAAGGGAAAACAAATATTAGATGGCATATGGGAGATGTAAAACGTATATTTTTTGAGACCAACTGCCTCCCCTATAGGGTGCTAAAGAAGGAAGAATTTCTAAGAAAAGAGTTAAGTGGACCAAAGTAAGGGTGTTCTCTTGACATAGAAAGATGTGTTAGATGCCACCATTGTGCTGCTCACTAAATCTGCTTAATAAGTAGCAGTCCTGTTTCTCAGTCTCAAGTTTGCCTGGCTTTGTCCCTAGACCTCCTACAAGGGAGGACACAGAACAGGGTGTCTGCTCTGACATGTCATCCCTCTACCAGATTTAGGGGAGATGTTCTTCTTAGGGAATAGGAAGAAAACCTTCATTACTAATGATAAGAGTGTTTATTTGCCCAGCTGTTGCTATAGCAGCAGGAAGGTGATAGGGTCAGTGACAGAATTCTTCAGACAGAAGAAAGGGAAGCCTGAATGTCATTCTAGTTAGAAAAACAGATATAAGTCTTTAGGCACAGACTTCGGGCAGCAGACATAGAGCTCTCAAAGGGAGAGAGCAGCAAGATCTGGTTCACATACATCCTCTGCCACCAGTTCTCCAACCCTACCACATTCTGGTGTGTCTCATTAGGATTTCACCCACAACCCTGGAAATAATGCAGCCACCTGTTTTAACGTGGGTCTGCATACTTTGAGCCCAGAAGAACTTGGCCAGGCCTGAAGCAGTGTTCTCCAAATTTGGAACTAGGAACTCTGGGGGCAATTTTTGCAGACTGGTGGAAACCATGGCTGTGGAGTGCCAAGCAGTGCTGAGAGCAAATGTGTAGCTATAAAGAGCCATCTGAGATGGGTCTTCTAGCCCTGTTCTCCTCCTAAACTTGAAGAGCTGGTGTGGCATCAGACTGCAGGCACAGTACTATACAGATCGAAGTAAATACTTGGTAATGCTATTGTTTATACCTGAAAAACTATCACCTAGAAGCAATGGGAGTTACAGAATCAGCAGGATCCTTTCAGAGGATGTAAAAGATCCAAAACCTGTTCTGTGCATCAGGCCAATGGACAATCATTTGATGAGAAACTGAAACAATGCTTCCTCAGGGTCCAGGGGTGGCAGACTTGAATATCTTCAGGCATTCACACTTTAAACTTTAAAAACATTTGCAGAGCGGGCGAGAATAGGGAATTCTAGGGAAGCCATTTTGCTATCTCTGCTAGACTCCCTACCAGAGACAAAAAGAATGGCATCTCAGACTGAGATTTGAATCCAAATCTGAGATTTCTCACTAGAAAGATACGGAATCTCTATGTACCAAAGGCAACAGTCCAAAAACAAAACAAAACAAAAACACCACATGATAGACCTAGATGGTTTCCTGCTTTATCTTGGCACATGGGAAGTACCAGACCCTAGACCCCTTAGGCACCTTCATCTTCTTGGCGTGGAGTTTCTCCTCCTTCAGGTGTTCACGAAGAATCTCCCGATGGTTCACCTCCTGCTCCTGAGCAAACTCACAGAGCGTGTAGCTGCGTACAGAGTTATGGCGCTGGGCCATGCCCAGAGAGCTGCCGCCCTGGCTGGGCACGCTGGTGAAACCCTGGCGCCGGGCAAAGTAGTACACAGTCACCTGGTCAAAGCGCACATTCTTCCTCCGCAGCTGCTTCTGCCGCTTCAGGATGGATGTGGCTGAGAAGGGAGCACAGAAAGAAAACTTTAACCCAGAGATGGCCTGTTTGGGGACCTCATTCTTACTCATTCATCTAGGCTCTCAACTCTTCTCCAAAGGTGCTCCCTGTATCTAGAGACCTTCCTAATTTTCAAATCTTAAAAGCACAGTTGGAAGGGACCTTGACAATCAGCTGGTCCATACCACTGCCTCCAGAGACTGACTTCACCCAAACAGATGATCACAAAATCTATTTTTAGACTTCAGCTGGGAAGAGAATCTCTAGGTAATCTTTTCAGGATGTAACAATCTACATAGCTTCATTGTCCAATCCAGCAGCTACTAGTCACATGTGGCAATTTAAATTAATTAAAGTGAAATAAAACTTAAAATTTAGCTCCTCAGTTACACTAATCACACTTCAAGTGCTCAATAGCCACATGCGGCTAATGGCTATCATACTGGACAGTGCAGATAGAGAACATTTCTATGATAACAGAAAATTGTTTTGGACGGTGTTTTGTTTTGTTTTGTTTTGGCCGCGCCACATGGCTTGCGGGATCTCAGTTCCCTCCCAGGGGCTGAACCCGGGCCACAGCAGTGAAAATGCCGAATCCTAACTAGACGACCAGGCAACACGCCCTGGATAGTGTTGCTCTATAGCAGGAGATGGCAAACTTCTTCTGTAAAGGTCCAGGTAGTAAATATTTTAGGCTTTGCAAGCCATGAGGTCTCTGTTGCCAACTACCACTCAATTCTGCCATTGTAGCATGAAAAGCCATCATAAACACTGGGTGTGGCTGTGTTCCAATAAAACTTTATTTACAAAAACAGGCAGTGAGCCAGATTTAGCCCACAGACAACCCCTGATCTACAGAATCCGAAGTTCTTTCCAAGAACCTAATTGAACCATAAGAATTAAGAAGTGTGGAGATGCCCCAGTTGTCCAGGCAGTAATCATTTATGTCCTGCTAGAGCTACAATTTTGTGGAACTCTATAGGACTCTGGTGGGGAAGCGTAGACTCCTAGACTCCTCCTTCTTCAGTTTAATTCAACCCATTCTGGGGACTCACAAAGCACAGCAGAAGTAAAATCAGCTAGAATAATTCACATTTAATATAAGTCTATGATATTAGAGCAATGAGGTCCTCCAAAGAGCAAGGCTGAGCTAAGGGTGGGAGAGATTACGAATAAGGGAAAATCCCCAAGTTGGACAAAAGCTGTCTCAAAGAGCTACAATGGACTCCAATGCTTGGGGTACATGGGGTTAGGCAGGGAGGGAGCAGCTCACTCACGTGTGAAGCTGGCAGTTGTGGGAGGATTGAGGCTGTCGCAGCTGTCAGCGCTGTCACTGCTGGAGATCTCATCATCGGAGTTGGAAACTGATGAACCCACATCCACATCATCAAACTTCCTCTTGAGACCCGAGCCCGTGAATGCATCCATTGGTTTCAAAGGGGTTTACTTGGGAAGCCCACCACGTTGGCCCCAAAGCCCCTGCTCACCACCAGTCAGCCAGGTGCATTAGGATTCTGCCCAGGGGAAAAGAGGAGTCAGCACTCCTGTCCTAAGACAGACCCCTCCCAAGTCTATACACAAGGCTCTCCAACTGGAGAAAGCACCCGAGCTAGCACTGATGTCTGCTCTCTAGAAACAAGGTCATCTCTCTGCAGCCAGCAGTCTCCTACTTTTGCCTCTCCCCAGCCCTCCAGTCTCAGTCACTCTCAGGATAAGGAGATGACTAGCGGCAGCACCTTCCCAGTGGAGTGAAGGCCTTTGCTTCCAAGCCGGCTGGACTCTAGGCTTCATTAGCCCTGGGGTAACAGTAGCTGCTCTTCTGCTCACCCAGGAGAGCTCTCCACGGGGTCAGCAGGAGGGACTGGGGATCAAAGGCAGAATTAGGCTGTGCCTAAACCTAGACTAGATCCAATTATTTTTCCTAGTGGAAACATAGCCTGGCATTTCCTAAAGTGTATCCATTAAATAAACTAGTTCCATAGATATTAATAGCTTTTACATGGAAATGGGATGCTGTGTCAAAATACTTTAGAAAACTGCTTATGGAAGACCTTTTAGAGGCTTTTAATATGCTAATGAACCTGGTGAAGGGTGGGAGGAAATAGAATGCAGCGTTTTGCACCCATGATTACGGAACCCTTTGTTTCTAGAGTATCTTGGTGGGGGGCAAATGATCCTGGGAACACACTTTGGGAAATACTGCTCTAGGCTTTCAATTTCAAAGTACATTGGCAGTCAGGGAAATGCTTTACCCAGATCTTCACAAATGTAAAGTGTCTCACCAGGCTCCTAAAAAGGTCAAATTGGGCTCTAAAGAATGGACTGAAGATTAGAATCTGCACTGGCTTCAAAACCCAGACTCTTTCGCAATCACCTACTGCTCCATAAAATAGGGCTCAGCTAACCTACCATCATCCTCTGTGCAAGGAAGACGTAGCTTGGCAATCTTTGCCCTCTATAAAGAAACCAGCAAGGGCACAACAAACAGCAAAAGGAGTGACAATTTACTCTGGTTACATTGATATGGCAGGCAGTGTTTTCAACATGCTGCCACACAACCAAGGAATCTGGGATATTCCATTTCCCAGGTACAAATCTTTCTCCTCCATCTTTGGACTTAAGTTTCCAAGGATATGAATCTGCTCAGCAGAAACGCTGTCAAAGCTGGAGCCACAAGTGAAGATCTGAAACCTCCCTGCTTTTGCCTCAGTAATGCCAGAATCTCCCCAGACTATGATCTCACTAGTTGCTAATTTATGCAGCAGGAATAACAACACTGCCCAGAAAGCCAGGGCTGCATTACTGCAGAGCAGCTACCCAGAATATACTGTGGTGTCAAGAGATGCCTGCTACAGAGCTGTTTTTCTAGACTCTCTTGGAAGCGATTTGCCTGCTCTTGGGTCAGCTCTACACAGTCAACCAGACCTAATAAGTACTTTAGGAACTTCCTAATTTATCTAGCCAGATCTCATCAAAATTCTGCATTCAAGTCACAAGATGCACCTAAGAAACCTGTCATCATAGGTCTCAGAAAAGCACATTCCTGAAATAAATTGGCCAGAAAGAAAAAAAATAATCAAGCACTAGATAAGAATTGTAATTAAATTTAAAAATGAAACCAAAGTATCAATTTTGTTCTTCAGGTTACTGATCTTACCATCAGAGGTCACATTCCTAGGACATGGGTAAGAATGGAGACAGCCAAGGACTTTTATGGGTTAAGATTTCAGCTGGGCTTAAAGATACCTATTAACTAACAAATTTCTCATTCCATTCTATTATTGGGGGAGGGGAGACCTTTGCTACTGAGTACATATGTGGGTGGAATAAAAAAAAATAAAAGAATGTTGACCACTGAATTTAATATTTCCTCCCCACTTAAAAATCTTATCGACCAAATGAAAAAGCAGACTGAGCTCAAAATCCTTCTCAGAAAGGACGTAAGTCTGGCTTCAGGGTATCCCTTCTCTTCAGGTCACTTTTTGTGCACTCTCATGCAGCCAGGATTGCAGGCTGCTTGTTCTATTCTCTTTCTCTCTTTTTTCTACGTCTTCCTCACTTCCACTTCTGGAACAGAGGTTTCTGGGCAATGACGGGAGGCAGGTAAGAAAGAAGAAAAAAGATGTGAAACCTAGAAAAAAAGTATTTTCCTTAAAATGTCTGAAGGGCTATATATGTAAATAATGTGCATACTGACTGAGCTCTCTTTACCCTATCCAGGATGTTAGCATCACTTTTTCTGCCATTAACCCATTCTTTAAAAAAAAAAAAAAAAATCCGACGATTCTGTCCTGACAACCAATATAAGTTTAAATTTCAACCCAGCTCTCCTCATCCAACTCTCTGGTGTGAACTTGACTTGTTAGATAAAGATGTCCCCTGGGCACCAAGAAACCTCCCATCCACTTCCACTGTGGCCTGAAGAAATCTTTCTCTGAAATAGCAACAACAAGAATGGGCTCCACTTTCCAGTTTATCAATTCAACTTCCTTTCAAACCACAATTAGAAATCAGTCATTCCCACTTCTCTCAACTATTTATTCATTGGCAGAGGATCAGTGCTTATGTTCGAGAAAAACACTTCTAAGTTATACTCCAAGCACTTAAACCCATACAGAAATAAACATGATGAGACTGGAAATGCAGGTCATAACTGACAGTTAACTGTCAAAACGACCAACCCAAACAACAAATGTTTCTGGAGAAAATAATGCAAACCTCTATAAAAGCTTTTATGCCAGTAAAATTAAAGGTCAGCTGACCCTTTCTAGCTACATGTCTTTCTGTCTTTTCTCAAGTGTTTCTACTAGTTGAACATTTCCCAAAGGTAAATGAAATAATTTAGATCTATAGTATATAGAAGTTTTTAGGCTAGCACCAAATAAAATAGATCTACAGCATATCTGTACTCTAGTATTAGACTTAAGCCTTTTCAGGCCTATGTGGATTCCTATAACCACCCCCAAAAACAAAAGCCCAAATATGTGAGACTAGCAAAAAAGGAACTGCCCCTCCCCCCAATTTTGTGGATGCAGAATGTATTGACAAAGTTTAGGTAATGAAAGCCTCTCTCATAAATGAGTCCAAAATAAGACAAGGTACATCTCACAGGGGAAGGCCTCTCTACTCAAGTGAAACCCAACCTGCTAAAGGTCAAGGGCCAAAAATCTCTAGTAAGATCGTCAGTGCTACCAGCTGTAGGGTTAGAGGAAGGAAGGCTTGCTGCGAAGTGTCAGGATCAACCTAAATAAGATGACAGGTCCTGTTTCTCCTTTTACAGGTCCTGTTTCTCCTTTTACAAAATACTGAGTTGCTTCTCAAATATTATGAATTTCGTGGATCCATGTGTCCGTGTGATTACCAGGATCAAGGACTTACAAAGTGCTCAAGTGAAAACATCTTGTTTAAACTAGGTATTTCAGGGAAGCCCCCCTACAACCGTCACTCCCTGGTTTTTATCCCTTCACTGACACAAGGTTAGAATTTGGCTTTCCATGTTTAACCTCCCAACGTATGAAGGACATGAGATCTTTGTGGTAGAAATGGAACATGATGCTGCAGGAGCCATTAACTCTCAAGGATATCCAGTCATTTATAACTCTGGCACACACCAACATCCTCCTGGCTTTGGACATTTGCAAAATGGAAAGTCAGTAAAGAAAAGGAAAATCTGAATCAACTATGGATTTACCTTGAACTGAAAACTGCAGGACAAGGGGACACTGTGTCTCTTAGGGATAACTTCTAACGTTTCATACTGAAGAACGGTTTGTGTGTCACACTGCCACTCTAAACCCCTTTAAAAGGATGAATCAAGACCATGGCACTAAAAGGAATGGAGGGCAGTCAGCTGCGTGTTTGGGCCTGTGAAAGAAGATCAAGCTAGCAACCAGGGAAAGTGATGCTTTCGTTTTCCCACACAACGCCAGAAAAAATGGGAGACATCAGGAACCTGGGTTGAAAGGACATGTCAAGTCACCAGTTCCCCTTAACGGACACCCCCGCTGAACCCTTCAGCTCCGGGGCACCTTTTCTGATTCCTGTTAACCTTCCCGCTCATTCCAATCGTCTGCAGCCCCTACCCGGTTTCCCATCCCTTCCTGCCTGCTACTCACAAATTCCCAACCACTCCTCCCACATTTTCCTCTATTTCCCCCCTCCCCTTCCTTCACTTCCCTCCATCGTACATCATCTCCACTCCATTCCGAACTCAACCCGCATCCGAATTCCTGCCGGCTTCTAAGCCGCCCGTCCGTCTCCTTCAAGCTGCCCCCGCAGTCCGGGCCCGCGTCCTCCGTGCTCCTCGCTCCCACGCCTCTCCCGACTCCTTCCCTTCCCAGCGGCGCCCTAGCTCCCCGCCCCCCCACCCCCGACCGCTCCCGTTCGTGCCTCCCTCACTTCTGACCCCTCCATCCCCGCGGCTCTGGGTTGACCACTCCTCCACAGCTGCCGAGAGGCCGATTCCGAGAAAGGACGAGGCGGAACCCTCCGCCCCGCACCCCCAGGCCCATTACCGGCTCCGCCGCAGCTGCCTCCTCCCGTGATGGTTTCTGCCGCCCCCGCTGCCGCCGCCGTCGCCGCCCTAGCCTGAGTGGGAAGGAGGGAGGAGAGAGCGAGTCCCGGGGCCGCGGAGACGGTCTGGGAGTTCTCAAGGCGGCAGGGCGGGGAGAGACGGTGGGTGGGCAGGTCGGCCGGCAGGCGGCGGAGGGCGGGCGGCGCCGGCAACTCGGGCGCCCCCGGCAGCAGCCGCCCAGAACCGCCCCGGCTCCGGCTAACAATAGGCTTTGGCCGCAGCGCTCAGGGTCTTATAGGCGCCGGCACGTCCGGACCGAGCCCCGGGGCAGGCTGGGAAATGGAGTCTACGTGCCGGCCCCACGCCCAGCGGCATGCCGGGAGTTGGAGGCGGCTACCAGCGCAAAGCCGAAACTCTCCCGCAAACAGGCTCAGGAGGCGGTGACTCCGCTGCAGCGGACCCTGGGGAAGCGAGTTGACGCCACTGCAGCCTTTTGAAGAGGAAAAGCGGAGACCCTCAGCTACAGATCTTTGGTGACTAAACAAATTCTCCTCTATAACTCCCCTTTTCCTTTGGCCAGGCCCACACTCCCATGCCTAAGGAACTTAATCCCCCTTATCCTTGCTCAGGGGATCTAAGTCTTAAGCAACATGACGTGCTGCAGCCTGCCCAAGGTATAAAGAAAATACAAGCAATGCAGAGTAATCTCAATATGTATTGATGGATTGTTTTCTTTCCAGAAATTTCTTACATGACTTCTGATCTTCACAACTGTGCAATCCATTTTTAAAACGGGAAAAAGACTCAGAAATCAGAAGTTGTACGTCTAGAGTCGCTTATTCACCATATTTCATTGTCTTGATAGCATCACTAGGTAAGTTATTACAATGGTGCCAGTTCGCCCATTACTTCCCTGTGCCTTGGCTTCCTCATCTGCAAAATGGGGATAAAAGCATGTATCTCGGGCTTCCCTGGTGGCGCAGTGGTTGAGAGTCCGCCTGCCGAGGCGGGGGACACGGGTTCGTGCCCCGGTCTGGGAAGATCCCACATGCCGCGGAGCGGTTGGGCCCGTGAGCCACGGCCGCTGAGCCTGCGCGTCCGGAGCCTGTGCTCCGCAACGGGAGAGGTCACAACAGTGAGAGGCCCGCGTACCGCAAAAAAAAAAAAAAAAAAAGTATGTATCTCACAGGGTTTTGTGGAGATTAAATAGTTAGTAGTATAAAATGTTTGCAACACAGTGCAATGTGTTTTTCCTGGACACACAGAAATCAAAAAGGAAGAGAAGACCCCAGACTCTGTAGAATCAGTGGGCTGAGTAACAAAAAAACAGCCTAAAGGCCATGCTGGGTAGGCTAAAAGTGTTTCATATGCCTACACATCTAGAATTTGAGCAGTCATGGAAATCTGTCAGAGTACCATCAGCCTCAATGCCCAAGCTTTGTTGGTTAATGACACCAAACTAGAAGATAGCCAAAGCAAAGTTAGGCACATCCTCTGAGGAGACAGCAGAATCCAATTTGGCAGTAAGCTCTAGATCAGTCAAAAAGATCATGTGGACTTAACAAACATCACAACTACTTATCACAGAGTCGCTTATTCACCATATTTCATTGTCTTGATAGGATCACTAGGTAAGTTAAGCTTAAGAGCAGTAGAACAGAAGATACAAGGAAAAGTGAAAAGACATGCTAATATTATTAATATGTAAATTATAACAATGGACATCTAATTCTAAATGTGACTGCTTTGTTCCAGACCATGCATAATTCATGGATGGGTGGGTTTTAGGGACAAAAGTCAAGTAGGAAGAAAAGACAGATGATCAAGAACAACAGATGAAGATGAAAACCAAAGGTCAGATGTTATGTCCTAGGCAGTGTTTATACGTCTGTCTTGCAGTCATGTCTACATGTAAAGGTGATCTTGTAGTCAATAGTATCCTAAATTTATTAAGCAACTGAATAAGTATATTACATACAAAATAAAACTGCTTTATACTCATCATCCTTTGTAATCTCCCTAACAACCCTATGAATTAAGCATTATCTCCTTTTTAAGATGAGAAAGTTAAGGTTTAAGAGATTATTTTGTCCAAGGTCACATCCAGGAAGAGCAAGATCTGGGATTTGAACAGAGGCTCATCTGACACTAAAGTATGTACTGCATCAACTACTCTTTACCAAACGAAAGATAAAGAGTACACTCTCCAGGGAGGTTGAAAATGAATAGATCACAGGACACTATGTGCTGAGCTTCTTAGAGAAAAAGAGTTAAGTAAAATCTAAGGCATTTCATGTACTTCCCTGGTGGTCCAGTGGTTAAGAATCCCCCTGCCAATGCAGGGGAGGACACGGGTTCGATCCCCGGTCAGGAACTAAGATCCCACGTGCCAGCTAAGCCTGCATGCCACAACTAATGAGCCTGCGTGCCTCAACTAGAGAGAAGCGGAAGAGCCCACACGCCACAATGAAAGATCCTACCTGCCACAACTAAGACCCGATGCAGCCAAAAAATAAACAAATATTAAAAAAAAAAATTTTTTTAAATCCAAACCATTGTATTTGTTTTTCTGATAGGGAATTTGTAGATTTAGCCCTGAAGTTTTATGTTACTTTACTAATTTACATTTAATTAGAATCC
Organism: Physeter macrocephalus; assembly: GCF_002837175.3. Taxonomy (NCBI): domain Eukaryota; kingdom Metazoa; phylum Chordata; class Mammalia; order Artiodactyla; family Physeteridae; genus Physeter; species Physeter macrocephalus. Next base: position 88,192,630 of record NC_041219.1, on the reverse strand, counting down.
AGATCTAGAGAGACAGGCACCTCTTTGTGAATAATTCCACACTAACCAAAAGAGATCAATAGAGCAAATCTGGGAAAAAGACAGGGCCATAGCAATTTAAAAGCACAAAAAATCGAAGAAGCTGTGTTTTATCAAGGAAGGTTTCAAAAAAGACACGCAAATTGATCTATATATGTGCATAACACACACAAAAACCCTATTAAAAAAGCAAAATAACAACCAGGTTTGAGGGGGTAGAGTGCAAGGGTGAGTTTAGAGAGGTCAAGCTTAATAAGCTTAAAAAAGGTGAATTAAAGTCTGAAGTTATAAAGATGTCTAGGGAAAGATATTAACTAAACCCTTAAATGAAAAATTAGACATTAGAACTCAGAAAGAGGGGATTCCCTGGCGGTCCAGTGGTTAGGACTATGTGCTGTCACTCCCAAGGGCCTGGGTTCAATCCCTGGTCGGGGAACTAAGATCCCACAAGCCACACAGCACAGCCAAAAAAAAAAAAAACTCAGGAAGAAAACAGGAATCTGTAGTGATTAAAATGAGGAATGTGTATCTCATCTTATGCAAATATATGAAAACAGATTCACAAGATAACCTGGTTATTACTCATGTCCCAAAAGATCCCATATAATACAAAATAGTACAACAATACAACAGTATTTTTTAAATAGCAAGTTCCTTTATAAAACTGACTTTAATCCAATTGAAAAATTTAATTCATATACAACTTTTAAACCTCTGAATTTGAGAATGCAAATGCTAGACTTCGTTGCAATTTCCAAATTAATTTGTTGAACAGGCCAGAATTCATAAGGAACAATCAATACAGAGGAGATCTGGAAGTGAAGAGGAAAGATGTGGAAAAAGGAAGGAAGTAGAAATAGATGGAAGTTTAAGGTCAAAGGCAAAATACAAAGTCATTAAAGAAGCATAGAGGAGAAATAAAGTATTAACAAAACAGAAAACAAGTGCTGATAGCATTAACCTCACATCACATAGGGCATCTTTCTTCCTCATTTAAGTCTTGGAGTTTGTATAATGAAACAATAATTTAATCACAAACTAAAAATAAATATTCTAGCAGGAAAAGCCTTAGCTCACGACTAAGAAAATAGAGCATTTTTAGGAGAAGCAGAAGAATGAAGCAGGATTACTTTATACAAATTAGTATATAAAAAGATGCAGCTAGGTGGGGCATTTGTGCCATTCCTGCTGAGACTAGAGTTCTCATAACAGAGCAGCAGAGGCCACAACAGATCAAATTCCCATAGAGGTACCATCCATGGCCAGGTAAGACAACTAAAGATTCAGAAAAATGATAAAAAGGCTCAACTGCAGCTCTCTGGTCCCAATTTATCTGGAATTGTTAGGTATTGGCCAGAGAAGCTTCAGCGAAGGAGGAGAAACTCGGTCTTGTTTTCAAATATTTGCACCTGAAATTTGTGTTACTTTCAAAACTGAATGCTGAAGCTTCAGTCAGTCCTTCATGGTAGTTTGAAGATAGCCCAAATCTCTGCAGCAACCCTATACGAAAGAGTTTCTCAGGAGACTTGGAGATACAAACGATTTTCAGAACACTCTTTCATTAGGCCTAAATGAGAAATGGCTAGGCTCATTATGTCAAGCCTTCTTCACTTGCCATGCTCCTCCAGCTCACAGTGGTGAGATCATGCTCTGCCCCTCACAATGTACCCAGTGCCTGACAGTGCCTGACTTCCAGGAATCACGTCTGCCCCCTCAAGAGAACCTCACCTTCTCAGGTCTTTCAGACTCTACTTACTTGTCTTGCATCTGTCGTACTGTAATCTCTTTCTAGACAAGATGACCACCCCCATTTCCCCTCCCTTTAAGTGGCGTCTTAAATAAATCATATATGTGGGCAAACATCTTATTACTGGGGCATAATATTGGACAATCTTATTATTTAATAGCCACATTTATGTAGTGACTGGTATTCAGTCCTTAAGAGTTCTGCAGCGACACTTTTACTTCCCAATGACTCCCTTTTAACTATCAAGTCTTTATACAATAGATTCTTCTAGATGGAACCTATCATACCAAGGAAACAGTACAGACAATGCTAAGTTAAACAGGATGCTACTCCACTTCTCAGGAGGGCCTAAAATCTAACCATTCTCCTCATATACCCTCACTCTAATGGAAACATTAAACCATCTCCTTTATTTTAAATATCAACCATCACATGGTTAAAGAGGGAAAATCCAGCAAATTTTACTTTTAGGAATATATCTTAGAGATACACGCAAAAAACTTATGAGAATACATGTTTAAATGGGCTTAACCTAAATGGCATCCATAAGGAATGGCCATTTTTTTTTTCCAAAAGAATGATGTCAAACTATAAATCCTAACATAGAAAGATGTTCAAGACATATTAAACATAAAAAGAAAACTGCAGATCATTAGTACTACATGAGCCCATCTGGGTGTGTGTGTTTGTGTGTGTGTGTGTGAGAGAGAGAGAGAGAGAGAGAGAGGGAGGGAGGGAAAGAGAGAGAAACTTTTTTGCAATGGCTACCTCTACAGAGTGGGACAAGGAGATAAGTTATACCTTTATTGTTTGAATTTATCACTTTGTGTATTACTTTCATTATGAAAAAGCTAGTTTAAAATTTTCATTTAACTGCAAGGATCAATAGTGAACAAATGCAATTTTTTAAAGCAAGTTGAATAATTACAATGTTCTATCACTACACCAATTCTTACCAGTTATATAGCATTAGCACTATAAATATTTGTTTAAAGCTAAAGAAAGCCTGAGAGATTTTCTAGTTAATTTGAGGATCTATGATTACAAACTTATATAAATTCATTTCTATATACATTTGAAAACTACTCTTAAAAAACCCTCTATCTCCAAGTAAAAATTAGTAAGTGTAAATTTATAGTGCATATATTAATAGAATTTTGTGGGTCATTTACAGTAAACAAGAGTCACAGATTCAGATTTAGAAGGGACCGTAAAAGTCTAACCCTCCCAGCCTAACATTCAGAAATAATTAGAATAAATAAATAAATAAAAATAAAAAATAGCAGCCTGCTGGGGAGAGAGCTGACTTCCCTGAAGCTGAGAACCAGTCCTAGGAACATAATACAATTAGAAATGTCCCCCCAAAATGGGGACATCTGGTAATCAGTCACTAGAAAAGTATTTTGGCCTAATATGTCAAGTTGTCCAGGTCAATTTTAAACAAGTCATTTGACTTAATTTTCTAGTTTCAAAATTTTCAATTTCTTTCAAACCAAAAGAAAACAGACCATGTTGAAGGTTGATTTTAATGAACGAAAATCTCTGTATAAAAACATTTAAACTTTATCAAATGCTTTAAAAATACACACACACACACAGATCCAAATCCAATACAGAATCTTTTGAACATTATCATTTTTCACCTCAGCATAACATGTAGAGGGATTTCTGGATAAAACTTTACATGTGAAAAAAGACCCATAGTCTTACACATGCACACACACAAGAGCACACAATCACAATCAGGAAGAACTAAAGTATATGGTAAGAATGCAAACAGGATGGGAATGAATTTCTTATAAAGCTTATATAAAAGAATGCTACATGAGTAAAAGAACTTTCTATACCAAGAGAAGATGCAGAGAGGGGAAAGAGAAAGCAGAGGTTAGTCTAACTCATTAATAGTTTGAGAAGGTCATTCAAAAACAGTGAATTTGGGGAGTTACAGATAATCCCTAGTTTTCACCACCTCAAATTCTGTGAATCTGATAACTGATGATGCTTTGAAAGTGTCTATGTTTTCATTTTTTTGTAGGTCTTGATTTGTTCATCATTATTTAGGTGTGGTTTGTCCCTTTCGGTGTTAATTCCTCAGTTCTCACTCAGTGTTGTATCCAATTCACCAGAAGAGCCACAGTAAGAAACGGTGGCAAGCACAGAGGACTGCAAGGGTGGCAGTCACGGATGGCACTTAATAAGAGCCAGACGGCCTGGGTTTGCATTTCAGTGTCACTAGCTGCTAGCTGCCTGTTACTCAGCAAGCTCCTCGGCCACTCTATGTCTCCATTTCCTCATCTTCAATTAGGGATCATTATTACCTACTTCATATAGGGCTATTAAGAGGATTTAAACAAGATAATCCATTTAAAGAATTTATCACACTGCCTGACACAACTAAATGTGCAATAAATGTTACCTAAAATTACTATTAGTCATAGAATTACAGGGGAATCAAAAGAAGAATTTTCTTCTTTCTCCGTATTTCTCTTTAATGAGGTTTTCAGGGGCAAAAAAAGGTTGAGGATCTAATCTTATGAATATAGATGTTTGCTTTTATGTTAGAAAAAAAAATGACATGGCTCCATATCACAAAGTTTAACATCTTTCCATTAAACATCACACAATTCTCATCATCATTATGCCCTACACACACCCTAAATGATGTGGAGTTTCTACTGATATTCAACAACAATAGGGTCCAGAAATTTTAAATAAGAAATAGTTGCAGAAATGCATGTTGGGCAGTAATCTGTAGGTGCCCTAAGAACCTGGGCCAACACAGATGCCTGGGATTCTGCCTCCAAGGCCTGGACACAGTCAGATGGGTCAGGTTCTTGCAGCCCTTCAAAGCTCCATTTGAGACCCCCTTCAAGAGGGGAGTTCCCAATAGGTGAAAGCAGCAGCAGCCACTGAGGATGGAATGCCCCACACCTACTTCAGTATGATATGATAGCTATCATTGGTTTCTGCTGTAAAAAAAAAAGAAAAAAGAAAAAAGAATAATCTTTAGTTACCTCTAAAACACAGCAGGAGAAAAATATATGTGGTAAGGTTCTTTAGAGAAAGAAAAAAACAGAAGGACAAACGGCAGTATACTTAATTATCACAGAATACTTGTAATAAATATGCATTATAAGAACAACATGCCTCCGTTTCATCCTTTGTCCATGGAAGGTGGAAGAAAATGGCAGGAAGTCATCAGTTACACTTTGTCTACTCTAATAATGGCAAGAAGCCAATTCATAAAAAGGAACAATCTCTAATAATGTCACTTTCTTTACCTCAAATATGGCAGTTAATACTTTCCCTCTCTCCTCAAAGAAGTACTATAAAAAAAACCCTCAAACTCCTTCGAGAAAGGCATTTTGTCTTACTACTTCATTACCTTTCATTGTGTCCAGAATAAAACAGGCTTCTTCCTGAAAGTTCTGTATCATCTGAAAAAAGCAAGAAATTTTGCTGATTATTAAAACCTTGGTTTGCTATATTTATTTTGCCTGTGTGTTTTTTTATTATATTAGATATAAGTGAAGAATAATCCTTTGTTTTGTTTTCTCTCCTATTTAGTTTTCAAAAGCTTTAAAAGCTAAGCATTCTAAAACAGCTTTCTTAAAATTCGAGTGTGCATTTTCCTGGGCTAACCCCAAGACTTTCCAAGGGGCACACAGATACAGATAGGCCCATATGGGAGGAATTAAACATCCATATCTGTTCTTTCCTAAAACCATCTGAGAACCTCTTCAGTTTTCCTTTCCCACTTCCCTTCTCAAACTCCCTTTTCCCATTTTATAAAATAAAGGCAAGAGTTTCACCCTCCTGAAATCCTATGAAGATGCACTGCCCTGGGGTATAAAAGTCTCCAGGATGCAAAAGTGTAATTGCAAATGGGAACTCAAATGACTGGGTAATAAAGTCTTATTTTCAATTCTTTCCTTTCACCAGAATTGAAGTGATCTAATCACAAATTGTCAAATGACAGATGATTCAAAATAATTTTTGATAATATCACTATGCAATTTTTGGCACATAACTCAGAAGTTAAAAAAAAAAATCCAGCAATGCTGTTATAGCAAACTCCATCCATTCCTGTCTATCAATTTATATGAAACAGATTCCACAGCACTTATATCTAGGGGGGAAAAAAACAGGATGGAATTGATGCTGAACTCTATTTCATTCTAGCAATCAATAGGCAGTATTTATCTATCGATGAATTAATTGTCTGTGGGAGAGAGGGTAAGGAATCGAGTAATCCCATCCATCTCATTAATAGATGCACTTTTATTGTATTTATTTATTTATTTTTGGCCACACCATACGGCTTGCGGGATCTCAGTTCCCTGACCGGGGATTGAACCCCAGGCCCTGGCACTGAAAGCTGAGAATCCTAACCACTAGGCTACCAGGGAACTCCCTAGATGCACTAATGCATTAATAAATTTTTTCTTAATGTTTAATAATTACTTATCAAAACATATAATACATTTATGTTATTTTAATCCATTGTATAATTATGGTGATAATTCTATTCAGAAAAGATATTTTTTACTTTTATTGAAGCAAATTTTTGTTTTAAAGAAATATGGTAGGACAATTAATAAAAGATATTCAAGCATAAAAGTAAGCTATGGTAAGATGAAATTCTATGGGGGAAGTGAATGAAAATATGAGTTTAAGGAAGCAGAGAAATGATATAAAAATTCTGTTAAAAAAGTATATTCATGTACTTTTTTAAACAGATGACAGTATTAAATTACTCTTGTATTTAGGTTACATGGAATACAGCTAGAGTAGTGAAGTAATCATTTCATTTTTAAATGTCACATAATATGCCCAGAAATGACATCTTCTGCAACTATTTAAACTTAAAACAAAAAATTTTAAGTCAACCTAAAAATGTGCAAGGGGATACACAGTTTTAAAAAATCATTGTAGGAGGTAAGCAAACAAAAACATTTGAAAACCTCTTGTCTTAGAAAACAGAGCACTCTGCCCCAGTAGAACGGCTCCTGCTCCTGTCATATGCCCAGACAAATCACTGTCATCTGGTGATTCAGCTGTGCTGAAAATCTACCTCATCACTAATGAGCACATGGATTCCTGTTGGCCCCTGCTTGTAGATCTGGCTGATCTGGCAAGGGGAAATGCTGAAAAGCTGAGCAATTTTTTCTGTCAGTTCAACAGCTGTCAGTTCTTCTAGGTAGATGGCATGGTAAACTGCAAAAAGGAGAAAGCAGAGGCAGTCAGTACCAGAGTGTCTCTGGTCTTAAATGTAATCTGATCACTAGGAATGCCCACTTTTTGGAAGGACTCTGTGCTTTTTGGAAGCACAGAGGCAGACTGCCTGAATTGAAATCCCAGCTCAACCACTCGCTAGCTGTGTGACCTGGGGCAAGTTACTTAACATCCCTAAGCCTCATCTTCCTCACCGAAATGTTGGCAAGAACAATAAAATCTACTGCAAAGAGGAAACACCAGTTGTAAAAATCAAAACATGTAAAAGTGGGCTTCCCTGGTGGCGCAGTGGTTGAGAGTCTGCCTGCCAATTCAGGGGACACGGGTTCGTGTCCCGGTCCGGGAAGATCCCACATGCCGCGGAGTGG
>NC_041219.1:88170411-88185083 GCF_002837175.3 Physeter macrocephalus | reverse complement strand
TCCGGGGCCTGTGCCCCGGAAGGGGGGAAGCCACAACAGTGAGAGGCCCGCATACCGCAAAAAAAAAAAAAAAAAAACAAAAAACAAAAAAAAAAAAACATGTAAAAGTGCTGAGAATAGTGCCTGGCATATATTACGAACTCTAATAAACATTACTTCTAGCAAATGCTGGATCTGCTGTTTGATAAATTCCCATCACACATGCTCGTAAGTCATCTCTTCACTTTTCTTCATATCTGTCCTGGCCTGTCCAGAACGACCTACCGAAGAAAGTACCATTTGAGTCTCCGTCCTCATGCTTCTGCTGCTGTTGCTGCTGCTGTTGCTGCTGCTCCCTCAGCTGCAAGGATTCCTGACAAACATAAATGGTTAGCCTTGGGCGCACCATCCTAAGGAGGAAAAACAAAAAGCTGTTACTCAAATTTTTCATGGTGAGCACATTTTAAGGAAGAACTTGTGTGTCTACATTAATACTATCGAGCAGGGGTTGAAAACTGGCAGCCCTTGGACAAATGCAGCTCATTTGCTCTGTTTTATTAGCTCCCCACTGGGGGGTGTGTGTGTGTGTGTGTGGGTGTGGGTGTGTGTGGGTGTGTGTGTGTGTGTTTTTAACTGAATTCATTCCAAAAGAAGCCCTCATATAAACCTCTGGTTTTCCTTGAAAAATCAGATCTGGTGATCCAAGGCCCCAATTCTTACAAAACTCCCAATCAGCTGTTCTACTTGCGTGGTGCATGCATTCTTCAGTACACCGCAGACTTGACTGTCACTCATTTACATGTGGTCTCTGTAGTCATTTGAGTTTGTAACCTTTGATGTAAAGGTTAGAAAGATTCAAAATGTGTGAGCCACTGTTTTGTGGGTCAGTTCAAGACATACCTTCTATTGATACTTAAAAGTACCAATACGATAAACTAGAAAATCTTATTTCCCTCATTATCTTCTCCTAAGCATCTTTCTTCTTTCTGTTCTTTCTTCTTAGACAACAATATTGAATTACCTCTTGCTCTGATCATCTTATTCCTTCCTATTTCTAAATGCTCTGTAGGTAATACTTTTCTTAAAAATAAATTTATTTATTTTATTTATTTATTTTTGGCTGTGTTGGGTTTTTGCTGCTGCGCACGGGCTTTCTCTAGTTGCAGCGAGCAGGGGCTACTCTTCGTTGCAGTGTGCGGGTTTCTCATTGTGGTGGCTTCTCATTGCGGAGCATGGGCTCTAGGCACACGGGCTTCAGTAGTTGCGGCACATGGGCTCAGGAGTTGTGGCTCACGGGCCGTAGAGCACAGGCTCAGTAATTGTGGCACTCTGATCATCTTATTCCTTCCTATTTCTAAATGCTCTGTAGGTAATACTTTTCTTAAAAATAAATTTATTTATTTTATTTATTTATTTTTGGCTGTGTTGGGTTTTCGCTGCTGCGCACGGGCTTTCTCTAGTTGCAGCGAGCATGGGCTACTCTTCGTTGCGGTGCACGGGCTTCTCATTGCGGTGGCTTCTCTTGTTGCGGAGCACGGGCTCTAGGCGCACGGGCTTCAGTAGTTGCGGCACATGGGCTCAGGAGTTGTGGCTCACGGGCCGTAGAGCACAGGCTCAGTAATTGTGGCACACGAGCTTAGTTGCTCCGCGGCATGTGGGATCTTCCCAGACCAGGGATCGAACCCATGTCCCCTGCATTGGCAGGCTGATTCTCAACCACTGCGCCACCCGGGAAGCCCCTCTGTAGGTAATACTTTTAAAAATGAAAGATCTATTCTTTTCCTCCCAGTCATCAACCCTTGAATTTCACCTCTTTCCTTAAAAGTTTCCAACTTGATTCAATTATCTCTTGAAATATACACAAACACAAATACTTCACAATCTGTTTCATTATTTAGTCACTGATTTGGTTCTATGGCACTGACCTGTATGTTTTTTCCATCAATATTACTACTTCCTGTTTTAAACTGTAAATCCCAAACAGAGACTAGAAATTCCTCTGTATTACATGTAGTATTTGTAAGCAGACGCTTAATCAATCCCTACCCAAACTTAAGAATAATCTCTTCTCTAGTAAAACTGAGTTCAGGACCTTTGCACCCACTGTTTCTTCTGCATAGAATGTTCTTCCCTCATGACTCCAAAGCTTCCGTCCTTCTCATAACTCAGTTTAAATGCCCCCTCCTCAGAGAGGTCTTTCCTGACTATATTCTGAGTACTCTGTAGGCCACAACCTTGTTTTTTTGGCCAAACAGAGACTAGAAATTCCTCTGTATTACATGTAGTATTTGTAAGCAGACGCTTAATCAATCCCTACCCAAACTTAAGAATAATCTCTTCTCTAGTAAAACTGAGTTCAGGACCTTTGCACCCACTGTTTCTTCTGCATAGAATGTTCTTCCCTCATGACTCCAAAGCTTCCGTCCTTCTCATAACTCAGTTTAAATGCCCCCTCCTCAGAGAGGTCTTTTCTGACTATATTCTGAGTACTCTGTAGGCCACAACCTTGTTTTTTTGTTTTTTTTTGTTTTTTTTGCAGTACGCGGGCCTCTCACTGTTGTGGCCTCTCCCGTTGTGGAGCACAGGCTCCGGACGCGCAGGCTCAGCGGCCATGGCTCACGGGCCCAGCCGCTCTGCGGCATGTGGGATCTTCCCGGACCGGGACACGAACCCGTGTCCCCTGACCAGGGAAGCCCCACAGCCTTGTTTTTGTTTATTTGTTTTGTTTTCCTTCGAAATACTTATCACTATTCAAAATACTTATAGTTTATAATCTTTATCTCTCTCCCCATCAGAAAGCTCATCAATGTATCACCAAAGCTTAATGGTTCATAACAGGGATAATGGATATTTAACTGAATGAAAAAAAACTAATGAAAAATGGAATATCATGAGGAATTCCCTGGATCAAGTACAGGAAAAGATATTTTTCATTTTTATTTGGCACATAGCTGGCACTCAAAAAGAATGTTTCGACAAGATGTATTTAGCTGTACAAAAAGCATTGTGAAGAGTCCCTGAATCCAAATCCATTTGAAATCCAGCCCCACTGATACTTTAACACTAATTACATACCGGCCTTTTAATGCATTAAAAAGTCTGATTCCATCTGCAGGGCCACAGATTTGAATCACATCATCTCTAGTTAGTTTCAATAAGTCTGCCCCTGGAATAAATATAAGAAAATGGGTGATAAAGGCAAAGATTCTCCTTGTTAATGACTTAAAATGGACTCTATTACAAGGACACCTCATTACTAGTATGCTACAGTCATAATCTCTTGCATGGCATATAAGGCCCTCCATGACCTGGCCCCTGCATCCTCTCCCACCTCAATTCCCACCCAATTAACTTATTCATTTAACCCTGTGCTTTCATCATGCTGATATCATGCCTAATAAGCAAGTTGTTCCTCCTGCCTGAAATATCCTTCCACTGTCTGACCAACAGACTCTTCCTCAGCCCTCAAGATTTATCTCACGCATCACACATCACACATGTTCCCAAACTCCAGACCCTTACACTTATCTATTGCATCACAACTACTTGTTTACCTTTTTCAGGGTTTTATTTTGATTTGGGTTTTCTTTGATACTAGATGGTGACTGATCAGGAAATATGCCTTATCCATTTGTGTATTCCTACCATACCTGGTACACAGAAGGTGCTAAATAAGAGTGGAATGTGCAAAGAAAACATAATATAGTGATATCAAGGGGAAAATTTCCGACTACCTGCAATGCTCCTTGATAAAATACTTTATGGATAATATATTTTAAAGTATTGTATAGAAGAAATATTTTAAAATTAAAATGAGTTTAAACTAAGAGGTCTTTCTTTTTAGAGCATTTCACAGCACAGCTGCAGCTGGTGAGAAAGTCTGAAGGGTTCAATGAAATTCATTTAATCAGAAAAATGCATTAAGATCTCCCCCCTCTACACACAAAACAACAAAGGGATACCAGGAGGCCCTGGAATGTAAAGGAAATCCCATGCTGGGGAAAACAAAAGGACAAGCAAATTTAACCTGAGAAGTTTGTAAAAAGCCTTGTGAATGTGGAAAAACGGTTTCGATGCAACCACTGCTGAGCCTCCTGAGGTGTGGTTGTTGGCAAGAGGTTCTGAAAGAGGGAAAGCATTTTTTTTTGGTAACTAAATAGACTCAACTTTAAAAAGGTAAACGTTACATCATTAGGTAACAACAGCCAAATACACCCACATTCAGACAGGCTGAGTTTGCTTGGAAGTTGTTTATACATCAGTCTTCTTTCTCTAACCATGCAAGATATCCATGGAATTCCATCCTTATCTTCCCCACTAGACTGAAAGTTCCTTAAATACAGCACAGTATCTGGTTCAGGCCAAAATTCAATAAATGTTTGCTTAGTGAATGAATGAATAATACTCCCTAAAAGTTGGGCATTTCTACTGAATCACAGAGTCACCAAAGTATTATTAGACATTAGACTATTAGACTATACTGACATTTATATAACTTTAGACTTACATCTGTGACTGGAGGGGGTGGCTCTGGCTGGTGGTTTGGTGAACCATTTCTAAAGAAACATTTAAAATGAAAGGATGAGTTCATGACACATACTAGGGTTCATCACCTCATTCTTCATCATCATAAGTCTTAAGCTAGAGATTTAAGGGAATCTGTGCTATCTCATAAAACATTCTTACTCTTGGATCCAACACTTCTATTATCTACTATTTTAGCATAAAGACTTTTGTGTGTTGGGGGGGTAGCAGCAGAAACTATCATTTTTTATTATTGAAGAAATTGAAAAAAATACCAAAATTCCAGTAAGTTGGGACCGATTAGATAAATTATGGCATAAACAATACTTAACATAAGCTTATTAGAATGTAAACTAAAAATATCAGAATATAAAAGTAATCAATATATTACTACTGTATGAAGTGTATAAATATACAAACAGATACAGGAAAAAATTAGAATAAAAAGTATACAATGCAATGTGATCACATACTTTTATAATAAAAAACACTTAATAATTATTTTTAAAATAGCTTCAAAAATTAGTGCTAATTTGTGATCCAAGGGTTATCTCCACAGCCTTGATCTTCCCCTATACTTCCTTTTGCTCTACAGATTGTCTCTCTTCCCTAATGATTACTTCTTTTATGGGAGAAAAATTTGAGCCTAATAATGAACTACATGACAGAAGAAAATTTTAAATCTCTTAAATTCTATATAATATTTTAAATTGCCTATAAGTAGACTGCATAATCCATAGGTTGGTAACAGATTTTTCTTTCAAAAAGGATCTTTTTCTTCTTCTTTTTTTTTATTTTGGCCTTAGCTGCAAAATTCAAATTCAGTAATCAAATTTAGTAATTAACTTATCTCAGGGCCCTAGTTATCTATTTTTTCTACAATTTCTACCTAGTTTTACTCTTAACTGTTACATTTTGAATATTTAAGCTACTTTTTTTTTTTTTTTTGGCTGCACTGCATGGGCTGTGGGATTCTAGTTCCCGACCAGGGACTGAACCCGTGCCCCTGCGGCGGAAGCACAGAGTCCCAGCCACTGGACCGCCAGAGACTTCCCTAAGCAATCTTAAATACTTTCAGAAGTAGGATGAACATAGAGCCTAAATAAATTCAAAAACGAACATTACAACCAAACAATATACTCACACATTTCACAACCTATTTCAAATTTCAATATGACCTATGTAGAATATGTGTTAAATGCTGGAACTATAAGACAACTTTCTTTAACTGGAGTAGGCATCTATACCAACTTTCAATTATCTCTGATGGTAAAACACAATAAGACTAAATGCATCCCATAGATAATTCCCAAACTTCATTTTAGCGCTCATCTTCACCTTCTTCCCCCAATTATCAAAGATTCATAATAATTAGGTGTTGGGATCATTCTTAGTAAGTAACCAAACAGATTTTCCCGTTTGCACAACTGTGTTTCAATTCCCAACACCACTCTGATCAGGAAGTGAAATAACCTCAAGAGAAACAGTAAGAGGGAGAAGGGAAAAACCCAGAAAATTCAGTCCCTGAATCACTAAAAACTGACCATAAATGCTGTTTTCTAATAGTGGGGAAAAGGGAATTCCCTGGAGGTCCAGAGGTTAGGACTCTGCGCTCTCACTGCCGAGGGCCGTAAGGGCAATGAAAAACTAAAATCCCATAAGCTTTGTGGCGTGGCCAAAAAAAATGAAATAAAATAAAATAAATAAATAATAGGGGAGAAAAAAGGCTACATAAAACTCTTTCAGTCTTTTCTGAAGATAATCCAAACCTCAGTTAATATATAAGTCCATCAAAGACTGACCAAATAGAAGGTCTTATTGATTTGGAAAGATTTTGTTTATGGAGACACAATGAAAGAATACATATTTAGGACAAACACAAGCCAATTTCCCAGACTTACCCTTCCCCAAGAGAAAAACTGCTATGGGAACTGTTGAAGCCAGGTGATGGGGAATTATTGACATATGTGATCTCGGGCCATGGAGAACACTAAAAACAAAGGACAACTTAGACACAGAAAGTACATTTGACTCTTTCTGTGTCAAAATTCCACAAAGATGTACTATTGTTACTCAAATAGCACATTTTTTTTTAATTTTATTGGAGTATAGTTGATTTACAATGTTGTGTTAGTTTCAGGTATACAGCAAAGTGAATCAGTTATACATATACATATATCCACTCTTTAAGATTCTTTTCCCATATAGGCCATTACAGAATATTGAGTAGAGTTCCCTGTGCTATACAGTAGGTCCTTATTAGTTATCTATTTTTTTATACAGTAGTGTGTATATGTCAATCCCAGTCTCCCAATTTATCCCGCCCCCCCGCTTACTCCCTGGTAACCATAAGTTTGTTTTCTACATTTGTAACTCTATTTCTATTTTGTAGATAAGTTCATTTGTCAAATAGCACATCTTGATTAGTAAATCTTAATTCCTCAGAGGCCCTCACAACTAAGAGGACAAGTAAGTTTTGACCAGACTGGAAGTGATGTTTCTTTTTTTTTAAAGTTGAAATATAATTTACATAAACATTGTATTAGTTTTAGGTATACAACATAATGATATATGTATACAGTTGACCCTTGAACAACGCAGGTATTAGGAGCACCGTCTCCCCCTCCACAGTCAAAAATCCGGGTATAACTTGACAGTCAGCCCTTTGTATCTGCATCCTTGGATTCAACAAACTGCAAACCATGTAGTACTGTAGTACATATTTAGTGGGGAAAAAAAATCTATGTATAAATGAACGCATGCAGTTCAACCTGTGTTGTTCAAGGGTCAACTGTATATTGCAAAATAATTGTATTTTTCTTTCAAGAGTAGAAAGTACTGATTGAAATTGTCACCAAAAGAAATCCTTTTACCTCTGTGAGTATAGTTGTCTCATAGGAAGGTTGATATTTCTCCTTCTCATGAGGCGTTCGTTTCTCCATTTTCTCCCTATCTGTTTTTTGTTTTCTGTCTGCACCTTTGGGCTAAAACGAGAAATATTTTGTTTCAAACTCACGTACTCACCCTTCGACTCAACAATATTACTTCTACGAACTTAAAATAGTCACATGTGAAACAAAAAGGTATGTACAATGAGGTAAAGACAAGATCCATCATTACATCTAAGTCTGAAAATAGGATATTTAAATGTGTGATGGAGTTGAAAAGGAATAAGAGATCTATAGCTACAGACATGGAAAAATCTCTAAAGCACATAGTTAATTGAAAAAAAGCAAGCTTCAAAACAATTCATATAATATAATCCCATTTATGTTTCAAAGTAAAGAAAATATGTGTTTATCTAGGTACCTGTGTATATAAGAGCACAGAAGAGAACTAGAAAGATACATATGAAATTATTGACAGTGGTCACCTCTGGGGAGAGGTTGGGGAGTCAGGGCAAGAGTGGTAAAGGGGGATTTCAGTGTCATGCTCTGAATACTGCTGTATTAATGAATCTTTCGCAATGAGAAGATATTTATCCATATGATATCCATATGATCCCTTTTCCAAGTTCCCCTTCTCCCACGACCATCCCTATTTAAATTTCTTTACCGGGCATATCAGTAATTATTTCAATAACTCTAATTTAGGCTGAGCTTTCATAGTTTTTGAAAAAGGGACAAGTTGACTTTCTCACTTGGTGACTAATGTTGCAAATGAAAGACGAGAGAGAAAGTTCCAAGGGCCAGCACAGCACCCAGGAGTACCTTGAAGACTTTGATCTGGCAGCTGGCTGAGTGTAAGTGCTCAGTATATTCCCCGTTCTCATTCTCCTTGAAGGTATCGATTTGTACTCGAAATGGCACTCCCTTCTCTCCACCATGTTTCCTCATAGTGAACTCTGTGCTAATACAATGCACCTGAAAAGAATATAACATCCAGCCAGGTTTCAGTACTGTTAGCTAGCCAAACCAGTCAGCAACATTTTGGGGGCAACTACTAACAGCAAAACCTTTAAACACCTACAAAAAAACTTTTACTCTCTTTTTGATCATGAAGAATTTACACTCTCATGAGGAAATGAGGAAAACTTAAATGATTTACAAATGCAAACAAAGTAAATGTACAGATCTAACGTTAACAAAAAGCTACTGTGAGGAATTCATTAATCGTTTCAGAAAAGACAGAGTTAACATAAAAGAGAAATGGTTTCTGTTAGTAAAACTTTCCTGAACTTTAAGGTAGATTTTAGAAAGCACAGGCACCATCCATGCTGGGAAAACAGTAAATATGAAAGCTCACAAGCAATAGGAAGAAAAAGGTTTGCTAGGCTACTGCATAAAGTCCAAGATCTTGGTAATCTTAATAGTGGAATCTTGGTTGACCAAATACTAGCTTGGGTAAGTTATTTTCTCTAAGCCTCAAGGACTATTCTTACAACCCAGGATTATTTTTGAAAGTCTTAAATAAAATCATGTATAAAAAGTATTTACTTAACACAGTGACTACCAGATGAGAAGTGCTCAAACTATTGGCTATCATACAAATAAACTCTAACAAATAAGACTTTTCAAGCAATCTACCCAAAGGACATAATCAGATATGCAAATCAAATTCTAAGTATAAAGATGTTCAAAATAACTTCTTGGACAATAGTGAAAAATTAGAACATTCTCAATGCTAAATAATTGTTAGGTAAATACATCCAAAGAATAAAATATTATGCAACCATTAGCAAGTATTTTTGAGAGAAACAAATAAATAAATTGGGGAAATGAGAAGAGCAATTCAGAAACTCCTCACTGCTTTCAGGCACATGTTGAGTAAGTCTGCACTTGCTGAGAGATTCAACCCTGTAAAGATTTCAAATTCAACATGTTTTATCCTTTAAGAACCGAACTGGTAGTAAGAGATCCTCTTCAAAACTGGAGTCCTATCTGCAGTGTCTTACCTGAATAAACACAGATGTCCTCTTTGCAGGGTCCCACAGGAACTCCACTGTATTTAGTTGGTTTGGATTAGCCCTAGGATCGATTATACCCACAGACATTGGGATATCTGAGAAACAAATGGTTACCATTGAACAATTCTGAGTGCTACTGGGTTTAAATAAGAAAGCACCAATTCTTATATTATGGGTCCCTAGTTACCAAGATTTTTGTGTATCATACCGTAAACCTTTTTTTGCCAATAAAAAGCGTTTGATTAGACCTAAAATTGACCTAAATGCTTTCCTTTTGAGTATCTTTTCCATTTTAAAAAGTTTTTACAATAAGACAATTTAAAAGTAGTTTCCTTTTAATTTGCCAAAATTCTATTTAAAGATAGATTTAGTCTACACACTGGCTCTAGTGTCATGAAAAATTTAATTTACAATCTGCTTCACTTACAGTTTTAAGGTTAATATTACTGCTAGAAGTAAACTAAGAGGATTGTTATAGAAGGATAAAGCAGAGTGTCTGAATAAAAGCAGAAAGTGTTGTATCACAAATATAAGTGGGGAAAATTTAATGTAACAATTGATGCTGACTTATGAAGTCATCAAAGAATCCTATAACAGAGTGACACCTTATTCTCAGGAGGGAAGAAAAATGAATGGGCTTTAGGACTTTGCTTTCCATTCCATATGGCATATATTTAAATATCATTCCCTGACTTCTATTAATATTCAAACTGGGGGATAAGGCCAGGCTGATATTTATTATCATAACTATGCTATAAGTTTTCTACTGTTTTAGTATCAATGATTCAAACAAGAAAGCATTAAGTGGGTCCCACTCCACAGCATTAGCTATGTTGGATTTATCCTCAAGCCAGTTAGTTTATCAAATGGATATCAAGATATCTGTAGGAGAACCAGTGTTTTCTCAGATAAAAATAGTAGTACTTAGATTTGTTTAACAACTATGCTTACCAATAGGAGATAAGAACCAAAAAGAGATCAAAGACACAGATGCCAGAATTAAAAGTACATTCATGAAGAGAGGCTGCATGTGTTTGTAAAGATCCTTCCCTTTATGATTTAAGAAAAACAAATTCTTTTTTGTTTTATTCACTAGTTTGTTGTATTTTTTAGATTCCACATATAAGTGATATCATACAGCATTTGTCTTTCCCTATCTGACTTATTTCACTTAGCATAATGACCTCCAAGTCCATCCATGTTGCTGCAGATGGTAAAATTTCGTTCTTTTTTATGGCTAATATTCCACTGTGTGTATATGTGTGTATAAATATATATATGTATGTACATGTATATATATCTCACATCTTTTTTATCCATTTATCTGTTGATGGACACTTAGGTTGCTTCCATATCTTGGCAATTGTAAATAATGCTGCTATGAACATTGGGGTGCATGTATCTTTTTGAATTGTTTTTGTTTCTTTTGGATATATACCCAGGAGTGGAATTGCTGGGTCATATGGTAGTTCTATTTTTAGCTTTTTGAGAAACCTCCATACTGTTTTCCACAGTGGCTGTACCAACTTACATTCCCACAACAGTGCACAATGGTTCCCAAAAAGAAGGAAATTGTGGCACATGCTACTATATGTATGAATCTTGAGGATTATGGTAACTGAAATAACCCAATCACAAAAAAGACAAATACTGAATGATTTCACTTATCTGAGGCACCTACAGTAGTCACATTGATACAGACAAAAAGTAGAATGGTGGTTACCAGGGACTGGGGAGAGGAGGGAATGGGAAGTTATTGTTTCATGGGTACAGAGTTTCAGTTTTGCAAGATGAAAAAAGTTCTACAGATGGATGGTAGTGATGGTTGCACAACAATGTGAAAGTACTTAATGCAACTGAAATGTACATTTAAAAATGGGTAAAATGGTAAATTTTATGTTATGTATATCTTACCACAACTAAATTTAAAAACAAAAAATCACCCTCAAGTTATGGATGTAACTGTTACAGAACTGAAGTGTCTACACTTTCAACTTCAGTTGTGGAATCATTATACCAGTACTTTCTTATGCTTAATCAATAACCACTTCTAGGTTCATGTTAATTGAGCCCCTGAAGCATTTTGAATCAAAGTAAACATCAAGGAAAGAAAACCTTCTCGGACCATAGTTGTAGGCATTTCCTGGCCAATAGATTCTCTTAACTTACCTATGTCAAGAATTCTATCTCCAGGTCGGTTCCACCTCCAGCCCTCCAGCTGCTGATGTTCAGTGTACTGTAGCCGTCTGTCATGGAACACGACACGGAATATACTCTAAAAGGAAGCAACAAAATCAAATGATAACAGGATCCCTTAAAAATCAGTGCTGACAAAGGAAAACTAGCAGGAGTCACCCCCAGCTGGTTTCCAGACAAAACTTAAAATTATTTTTCTTGAGACCTGTTTTATTCTAAAAACCATACCATACTGTATTTCAAGGCAAACTTTATAATTGCTCAAATATAATCTATATTATAGTTAACTAGTACCATATTTAAAACTTGGCTTAAACATCAGCCCTGATTGGTAACTAGGCATAAAGGACTCCACTGGAAGCATTTCTACATGCCTCTACTGTTACCGTGTAATATCTGGCTCAGCTCTTCAGATACATATGAAAATCTCACCAAGTCCCCTGCTTGCTAACCCACCATACAACCTGTAAACATTGAGGGTAGGTAGGGGCTGTTTCCATCAACTTTCCTTTTGTGGAAGTGCCTATTAATATCCCTCTCATCATCTTCTACAGCAGCTGACCAAACTCCTCTGTCTCAATTATACTGTGAATTCATTACTGTCAGTCCAGACTAAGAAAACTGCTATTCATTAACAGTAGCTTCTGGTTTCTTTGCTACTAGACCAAGTATCCAAAGAGACACTGGAACTTCTCTAAAGATCTCAAGGAGGTTACTTTATTCCACCCAAAAAGAACTTTAATGAGCCATGAGACTCTCCTGACATGGAGTGCTAAGCTTTCGTTTCTGCAGCTCTGAAAAATCCATGTGAATAGGTGGGCTCACTCTGACCCCAAAGAAGTAACACAACAGTTTACCACTCTGCTAGCAAACTGTAGCAGGTAAGAGATACCACCAAGCCCTTTATGAAAGAAAAAATATTAATCCAAAAAGGGTCAGTAAAAGGATATTATGGAGAGGAACGATTTACTTGTTTTCTTTTACCTTCACCAACTTGCCATTAATTTCTGGAAGTTCTCCAAGTTTCCTATTGTCTAGCATTCGGATTTCATAAGACTGGCCTAGAACAAAAAGTAACTACATATTATATTCATCATAAATTAACTTTCCAAGATTCAGAAAGAATGAAATTCAGTTGGTTGAATATACAAGAGTATATAACATTATTAGTTTTAGTAACAACCATAATCCTTTACTTTATGCTAGGCACAGTGCTAAGTGTTTTCATAAATTATATCATTTAATTGATACAATTCTCTAAGGTATTATCAATTCCAGTTTCACATATAAGGAAACTGAAACACAGAATTTAATCAACTTGTCCAAGGCCACACAACTGGTAAATAATAGAGCTGGATACAGTAATACTTCTCAGACAGTGACCAGTGGGGATGTCCAGGGAACATGGATTAGAAAGAGGGAGACTGGAACTAAAAATGGACAGGTAGACAAAAGAAACCAGTAATATATATCAAATACAACACTGAGGCTTTGACTTTAACAGGTCACACTAGAAAGATGTACTTTTTACATATAAGTGTACCTAATTAAACATCATGAATCCAGCAGGTCTGCAATAATACTAAGGAATAACACCACATCTAACCTTGATTGAGATATGTCAGGGTTTCATCATGGAGTTTCACTGCTGGAGAGGTGGCAGCACAAAGCACGTATTGAAAAGGGAGGATTTTATTCTCATTATCTGGAGGCAAACTTGACTCTTCTTGCTTAAAAATGGGCAATGCTAGGACATCACTGAAATAAAACAAACAAATGACTTACTTTAACATCTGACAATGGTGTAAGAGCCGATTTATTACTGAAACCATTAACTGCAATTCACTTTGGAAAACCATAAACATTACACACCTTGGAGAAGTTTCTTCCTAACCATTCAGTTCAGATTACCTGCTGTAATATCCCTCTGACCACAACAATGTGGGCAATGACAGACATTCACTACTAAAACCATTTAAGTGTCCAAAGAGAGTGTTTCTAGGAATCATAGACAGGGGCTCCTAAAAGGGCTCTGAAAATTGTATGCAGAGTTCCCAAATGTCAATTTAGGATACTCAGTAATGTATTTGTTCCCAGAAAGGTACCAACTGCAGAATCTTTATAACCACATCAGCTCATCTACTCTAAGGATTAAAACAATAAGCAAAATTCCAAGAAACCACATGAAAAGCACAAATCAATGACCAGTATATACTTCAAGGTCAGTTTACATTCTGTGGAATACAACTAATATTGATATATCCCTACCAGCTATCTACTCCAAGAAAAAGCTTCTTACACCTCTCGGTTTATCTAAATTTGCAAACCAAAGAGACACATCCAATGAATTCTAATATGTTGCTCATTCTTTTTTTTTTGGTACGCGGGCCTCACTGCTGTGGCCTCTCCCGTTGCGGAGCACAGGCTCTGGACGCGCAGGCTCAGCGGCCATGGCTCACGGGCCTAGCCGCTCCGCGGCATGCGGGATCTTCCCGGACCGGAGCACGAACCCGTGTCCCCTGCATCAGCAGGCGGACTCTCAACCACTGCGCCACCAGGGAAGCCCTGTTGCTCATTCTTATGTGCTAAAGAGTACTGGACCAAGTTTGAAATCCTAGCTTTCAGTCTCTAGAACCTTTGGGCAAATCTTGGGCAAGCTCTCGAGTCTTCATTCCTTCATCTATAAAATGGGAACCACATTTGCTGCAAAGAGTAAATATATGAGAAAATATTTCGGAAAAAATAAGGGGCTACAATGGTTGGAAAAGATTAGAAACAATTTTCCCTCAGGGAGAGATATACCATGTTCTTGGATTGGAAGAATCAACATTGTGAAAATGTCTGTACTACCCAAAGCAATCTACAGATTCAATGCAATCCCTATCAAACTACCAATGGCATTTTTCACAGAACTAGAACAAAAAATTTCACAATTTGTATGGAAACACAAAAGACCCCGAATAACCAAAGCAATCTTGAGAACGAAAAACGGATATGGAGGAATCAGGCTCCCTGACTTCAGACTATATTACAAAGCTACAGTAATCAAGACAGTATGGTACTGGCA
>NC_041219.1:88155026-88170158 GCF_002837175.3 Physeter macrocephalus | reverse complement strand
TGCAGCTCTATTTACAGTGGCCAGGACATGGAAGCAACCTAAGTGTCCATCGACAGATGAATGAATAAAGAAGATGTGGCACATATATACAATGGAATATTACTCAGCCATAAAAAGAAACAAAATTGAGATTTGTAGTGAGGTGGATGGACCTAGAGTCTGTCATACAGTTAAGTCAGAAAGAGAAAAACAAATACCGTATACTAACACATATATATGGAATCTAAAAAAAAAAAAAAAAAAAAAAGGTTCTGAAGAACCTAGGGGCAGGACAGGAATAAAGAGCAGACGTAGAGAATGGACTTGAGGACACGGGGAGGGGGAAGGGTAAGCTGGAACGAAGTGAAAGAGTGGCATGAACTTATATATACTACCAAATGTAAAATAGATAGCTAGTGGGAAGC
Organism: Physeter macrocephalus; assembly: GCF_002837175.3. Taxonomy (NCBI): domain Eukaryota; kingdom Metazoa; phylum Chordata; class Mammalia; order Artiodactyla; family Physeteridae; genus Physeter; species Physeter macrocephalus. Next base: position 88,169,754 of record NC_041219.1, on the reverse strand, counting down.
AGCTGCATAGCACAGGGAGATAAGCTCAGTGCTTTGTGACCACCTAGATGGGTGGGATAGGGAGGGTGGGAGGGAGACGCAAGAGGGAGGAGATATGGGGATATATGTATATCCGATTCACTTTGTTATACAGCAGAAACTAACACACCATTGTAAAGCAATTATACTCCAATAAAGATGTTAAAAAAATTTTTTTTTTCCCTCAGAAGTCCTAACTATGGTTAGGGAGAAAGAATATTCTGGGCCCTGGAGACCAACTGCTGTGATCAGCATTCAGTCCAGATCAAACTTTAAAAGGATCTTAAGAGCTGTACCAAATTAAAGAGTATTTCAAATTATCTCAAGACATGCCACGAAATTCTCAAAATAAAATGTATTTTAATTTAAAAAATATGTATATATACTCACTAGAACAGTTAAAATGAAAAAGAATGACAACCCAAATGTTGGCAAGGCTGTAGAGCAACTAGGACCCTCATTCTTTGCCATTAGGAATATAAAATGATACAACCACTTTAGAAAAAGGTTAGGCAGTCTCTTACAAGAGTAAACATGCATCAGCCCTTTGATCCAGCAACTCTACTCATATGTATTTATCCAAGAGAAATGAAAATATAAGACCAACCACAGACTTATACATGAATGTCCATAGCATAAAAGCAAAAACTGTAAAGAATCCAAATGTTCATAATTAAGAAAATGGATTACAAACTGTGGTATACTCATACAATGGAATACTACTCAGCAAAACAAGGAATGCAACAAAATGGATGAATCTCACAGACATGATACTGAACAAAAGAAGCCAGAAAAAAAGAATATATCATGCATGATCCCATTTATATGATGTTCTAAAACAGGCAAAATTAAGGAGAACAGTGGCTTGCTAGCAGGGTGGGGATTGACTTGGAAGGTATACAGGGAACTTCCTGGGAAGATAAAAGTGTTCTATATTATGTTTAGATGTGCGTGGGTTACATGGTCGTAACTGTACAGCTGAAATTAGTACATTTCAACCCATATAAATTTTACCTAAAAGAAAAAAAAAAATTATTGACTGGAGGATGGGAAATGGTATAAATGATAAAAGAGTAGTAACATGTTGTAATTTTTAAAGCTGGGGGATAGGTACAAGAGGGTTTATTACACTATTTTGTTTATATATGTTTGAAATTTTCTACAATGAAGTTTTTTTTTTTAATAGAAAAAATATGTATAGGCCACAGTGTACTTCCAGGTATAAAAGAAAGGCAACAAATACATAACATAAAAAAAACAATTGAGATTCTAAAGGGTTAGAGGTCAGGGATCCAGTGATTCTTGTCAACATTCCCCACATTCAAAATGAAATACACTCAAACCTTTACCTGTAATTTAAATATTATGCTTATACTGTAAAACAAAGAGATCAAAATAAATTTTACTATCCACAGATGGAAAGGCATTCCTTATATGCACCTACATCCCTCAGCAGTCTACATTATCCCCAAACATTAGATTATAAGGTTATTACATTCAGGCAAAAACAACAATTGATAGAAAAGTGACTGCGATCATATGAATCATATATATAACATTATAAATTCTTATTGGAATATAAAACAAGCAGCAAATGTTCTGATTATTGACCTAAGAATACACATAGGTACAATAAAAATTTAATGGCATGAATGTTAAAAAAAAAAAAAAAAAGGGAGGGTTAGAAAAGAAATTTCTCTTTCTGCTGATGTCTAAATAGCAAAGACATGTTATGAGTTGAATCCAGTCAGGAGAGATACAAACCAGTGTTTATGAAACACAGGTTTCTTGTTGCTAAAAAGTATTTCAAAGGCAAGAAAAACAAAGGGGGCTTTCCTCTTCCTTAGGCCTGAAGGTGTGTGTGCTTTGCTTACACGGGTGGGGTTAAGAGTGGAGAAGGTGTGGAATCCTTCTTTCTGTCCATATTAATTTGTCAGGCGAAACATACTATTGTTCCCTTGAGATTATACAAAACTGCAGAAGCACTGGGGTTTCTAAAAAAGTACTCTGTCCCAGTTCTTCCTCTTCTCAAAATCAGGAAGCTACCACTGCTCCCACAGCAAACAGTATAGAAAATAAAGCAAAACACTACAAAATTAAGAAACATGAGGTTAGTCTTTAGGAGACTTTGTTGCCTTATCATCCTCAAATGCATCATATCTGATAATTCCTTGAAAGATTAGTGGCTATTACCAGGAATCAAGGCAAACTGGATTTTGCAACATAGCAACAGCTAAAACATTATGAATGTAGGGGTTTTTTTTCTTCTCAAGTATCAGTGCCTAGTAAGGTTAATATATAACAACAGTTCCTAGTCTTCTCAATATAATGTGGCATTACACCTAACCCCTCATGATTAAGCAAAGGACTGTCATTTGAGGCCGGAATTCTAAAACTGATTCTAAAAGTTACCCCTAAAATTAACTCAAAACAGCACAGCCAACCCAAATACACAAAACTGTATTATCTCATGAGAGATTTTAAAATCTAAAATGCTCAAATATATTTGAATTACTCATGTTCCCACCACATGGTGTTGCTTTCACTCTGCTGTGGGAGCAAGAATACCACTCAGTTCCACATTCCTAGAGGTGGAGGCTAAAGGTCACTGGCAAACCCAGCTCTAGGCCCCTGTTTATACCAAAACAATAACAAACATTCAGCGAGAAACAATTTTAGAAATACAGAAGGCTGCTCCTTCTCAGACATAAACTGACTACAGATTTGGAAAACGAAATCTAGTGGACTCTAAGTAGTTGCTACCAATGTATAATTTAGCATTTTATTATATTCTTTGATTGCCTCATATACTTAATTCATTCCAATGAAACATGAGCTATTTAAAGGGAGTAACTTCTCTTTTGTGTGCTTAGTAACTACTTGTTGACATGATTTATATTTTTATTTGTTTCTCCAGAATATTCAGCCCTAATACATTTTTTTAAAATAAATTTATTTATTTATTTTTGGCTGCATCGGGTCTTCATCGCTGCACATGGGCTAGTTGCAGTGAGCGGGGGCTGCTCTTTGTTGCGTGCGTGGGCTTCTCATTGTGGTGGCTACTCTTGTTGAGGAGCATGGGCTCTAGGCACACGGGCTCAGTAGTTGTGGCTTGCAGGCTCTAGAGCGCAGGTTCAGTAGTTGTGGCGCACGGGCTTGGCTGCTCCACGGCATGTGGGATCTTCCCGGACCAGGGCACGAACCCGTCCCCTGCATTGGCAGGTGGACTCTCAACCACTGCGCCACCAGGGAAGCCCCGAAAGAAACTATTTTTTAGAAAGTGGCAACAATATATATAAAAAGCAAGCTTGAGCTAAAGCCCAGAATGTGCTGAGGCTTGCAAAACAGGTAAGAGAAGGCACAGGTACACTCTTTGATGTAAATGGCGTATTACTAATTAATATAAAGCAGAGACAGAAGAACATCTCAATTCCTGTTTTTTCTTCTATCTTTTCTGTAAAGAAAAACCATCTTGAGAACAGAAAAAGAAGACCAAATATGGGATTAATAGATCATGATACATAAGACTATCAAAAAGTGCCTGGGGACTTCCCTGGTGGCGCAGTGGTTGAGAGTCCGCCTGCCGATGCAGGGGACACGGGTTCGTGCCCCGGTCTGAGCCTGCGTGTCCGGGGCCTGTGCTCCGCAACGGGAGAGGCCACAACAGTGAGAGGCCCGCGTACCGAAAAAAAAAAAAAAAAAAAAAGTGCCTGGAATGAAATTATATACCTGGATGAAATTATATACCAGGAGAATTAAAGAATGTGCAGATGAGATCCATCGGTGACACTCTGTGTGTAAACTCAGACAAATCTCATGATTCTGCTAATGCCAAATATCATATTAGCTTTTTATTGTCTGTAGTAGCAATTTGCAAAATGAAAAAAAGAGTATATTCTTCATACCTTATACCAGAGCGATCTGATATGAAGTCCAAGGCAAGACTGCAGAAAAGGTTATTCAAAGAATAGTTTATGAGTTATTTAGGCAGGGCATCAAGAATCACTGGAAGCCATAACCAAACTACCTCACTTTCCTTTTTTAATATGGTTTGACCAGGGAATGCTATAAGCATAAATATATCTGGATTTCAGCAATGCATAAAAGCCTCTCTTGATATCCTTGTTGAAGGTGAAAAATATGAATTTTATAAGTTAAGTGGCTTTAAGATAACTATACAACTGCACCTAGAGTGCAGGTAAGTCTAGAAGAAGGTTTAGTGATATGCCACAGGACCCCAGAGAAACCTGTCCTCTGCAACATGTTTTATAAATAAATGACTTCGATGAGGACACTAAAGAGGACGATGATCAAATATGCAAATGACAGGAATCTGGGATGGGAAAGCAATTTCATATATGATAGGATCAACTTTTAAAGTAATTCTAATTGGCTGGAATAGGAGGCTAAATCTAACAGGATAAAATGTAATAAGGATAAATATAAAGTCATGCACTTAGAACTAACAACAGCAACAACAAAATGGCCCAATATATGTGAGAAAGACTAGGACTTAAAAAAAAAAATTATTTGTGAGACAAGCAATGTGACATGGCTGCCAAAAATGCTGATATCAGGTTTCATCAAAAGTGAAGTCTGAGGGGCTTCCCTGGTGGCACAGTGGTTAAGAATCCGCCTGCCAATGCAGGGGACACCAGTTCAAGCCCTGGTCCGGGAAGATGCCACATGCTGCGGAGCAACTAAGCCTGTGTGCCACGACTATGAGTCTGCGTTCTAGAGCCCGTGAGCCACAACTACTGAGCCTGCATGCCACAACTACTGAAGCCCATGCATCTAGAGCCCGTGCTCCACAAGAGAAGCCACCACAATGAAAAGCCCACGCACCGCAATGAAGAGTAGCCCCCACTCACCACAATTAGAGAGAAGCCCATGCGCAGCAACAAAGCCCAATGTAGCCAAAAATAAATTAATTAATTTAAATAAAAAAGTTATAGATAAGATCCCCTTACAGAGCACACAGCATCACTGTCATCTAAATTTCTATCTCTGCACAGCAACAAATCTTACTAAATTATTCTACAAACACCTAGTGTTTTCCTACATTCCAGTTCATTGTCCTTACAGTATTACTAATACTTGAGGAAGCACAAATGAATTATTTAAAAATAGTAAAGATTACGTAACTCAAAAGGGCCTACTATGTTTATAGTAGGTGCTTTATACAACTCTGTCCTGAGTAGCTTAACTCTACTCCCCTGGAACTTCAAACTTCCACTTCAAACCTGGAAAAGGGACTGTTCGGTATGACTTCCAAACACAAGCAAGCAGTAGATAAAAACAACACATCTGGATTTTATGCTGATGATGTCCTTGAAAGAGATATTGGTCATCTGACAGCCCTTCTTTATGAATACTGTTTCTGGAACTTTTTTCCAGATCTCAAAACTGGGCTTAATGTTCTTTAAGCACTTTAAGAAGTGCTTCTAGGTATAAACCATTCTTCAGCAGTTAGGAGACACCAGAAATCTGATTTGTTGTTTTTTTTTTTTTTTTTTTTTTTTTTTTTGCGGTACGCGGGCCTCTCACTGTCACGGCCCCTCCCATTGCGGAGCGCAGACTCAGCGGCCATGGCCCACGGGCCCAGCTGCTCCGCGGCACGTGGGATCTTCCCGGACCGGGGCACGAATCCGTGTCCCCTGCATCGGCAGGCGGACTCTCAACCACTGCGCCACCAGAGAAGCCCTGTTGTCATTTATTATGTACATCTCAAAGTTTACCCAAAAATGAAGCTAATTTCTTTTTTCCCTCCAAGTCTTTGTTGTTGTTTTAAATATTTATTTATTTATTTGGCTGCACTGGGTCTTGGTTGCAGCACACGGGATCTTTTTAGTTGCAGCACACGGGATCTTTAGTTGCAGCATGTGGGATCTAGTTCCCTGACCAGGGATCGAACCTGGGCCCCCTGCATTGGGAGTGTGGAGTCTTAGCAACTGGACCACCAGGGAAGTCCCCCTCCAAGTTCTTGAATCTCCCTCATTTCTACCATGCTGAATTATTTGCCAATTACCACCTATTTCCTTCTATAAGCAATGTGTTTTTTATTTTCCTTTAACTTAGAAAGTCACTAAAAACTTCTCATTTCAAATCTGTCTAGAAGCCTTACTTACTTTGGAAGCTGAAAAGTATCTGACCAATATAGGATACAAATTTACTTCCAGAGAGCTTGTAAGATATTAAAAGTTTAGTCAAAGCAATCTGAATCAGCAAAGCCCTACCTCAGGAGATTTGCCAGATATAGGCCTGCTTTCTGTTTTTTTCCAACATTACAGGATTAGCTCTTACAGCCTACAAATCTCATTAAAACACTGTTAATTGAAAACATCACCTGTGGCATCATTAGTACCAGGCTCTTTCATTAAATTTCTGAAATCACCGACTCTTCCCATTTAGGTGATGGATGACAACCATGGGTTATATATTCCAGGGAATCTGGCAGTTTTGATATAAAAAAATAGAGCTCCCATTTCAGTATTCAAAGATCTGATATCCAGCATCATATTATGACCTATATGGGAAAACAACAATAGTTTTTTGTTTTTGTTTTCCTGTGACTAAGGGAAACCACGCTTAGCCCCTTATATTGCCGAACCTCAAAGCTTCTTTTCAGGTCCAAAATGTCTACCAGTTCTTTTGTTTTTGTTTTTGTCTTTGTTTTGCAGTTAAGCTTCCCTCCCTCTTCACTAGCAAGAATCACTCACCACCTTTGAGGTTCTTCTTCTGCCTTGCTCATTCCATCCCCACTACCAAGCCTAGCTAGCCAGCTTCAAAGCTGGACAATCTCCCTAGTCCCCCATTCCTCCCTGCAGTGAAAGACACACACAGACATTTTTCTGTTTGTTAACGCTTTAATCACTAATGACTTTTGGGGAACTCCTAAAAGTATCAGAATACCAGTCCCATGAAATGGTAAAAAGACTTCAGCTATCCCTCTCCCCTTTATGCTCAGAGTGGCAGGCTTATGAAAATTTCTCCTCCTTCAGACCACATCTTTTTTTTTTTTTTTTTTTTTGCGGTACGTGGGCCTCTCACTGTTGTGGCCTCTCCCGTTGCGGAGCACAGGCTCCAGACGCGCAGGCTCAGCGGCCATGGCGCACGGACCCAGCCGCTCCGCGGCATGTGGGATCCTCCCGGACCGGGGCACGAACCCGTGTCCCCTGCATCGGCAAGCGGACTCTCAACCACTGCGCCACCAGGGAAGCCCCCAGACCACATCTTTGAGGAAGGCCCTTTCTTCTAAAATGGCCAACATATTCCCTGGAGATGATGCAGTCAAAGCAGATCTGTTACTTGCTCCCTTCCTCTTATAGATAGAAGGCAGATAGGTAGGTAGGTAGATAGATGAATAGACAGATGATAGAGAATTAATTTGCATTTCTAAGGATATGCAGAGCAAAAGACACCCAGTTCACTAAGCTTCAACCCTTCTCAGGAATGATAACTAGCTTTTTATCATTATCCTCCAATCTACAGCCAGAGTAACCTTTAAAAATGTAAATCTAAAATGTCACTACTCTGTTTACAATGCTTCAGTGGCTTCCCAATGAAATCATGATAAAGCACTAGCTCCTCAACACAGCACTCAAGGCCTTCCAAACGACCCAGGTTACTTGTTCAGTCTCATCTCTCAATATACTCCCCACCTCTCTTTTCCCTCTTTAAAAGTTTCAGCTGACAAACTGTAGCTCTCTTCCCTTGCTCCCCTCCACTCCCACTTAACTACTACCATTGATTTTTTTACGTGTAAACTAGCACTTAATCCACACAATAATACTGTGGGGTAGGAGCAACTGTCTCCCCTCCTTATTTGCCAGTTGAAGAAACTGAGGATCAAGTAATTTGAGATGTTAAATAATTTGCCCATGGTTAAACGGCTAGTAAATAGCAAATATAAATCCAAGTTTATTTATCCATTCATTCAATATTTTGTGTGCACTTATGGGCCTGGCACTCTTTTAGGCAGAGAGGAAAGAGGAAACAAATTTTATCCAAGTTTTATCCCTCTTTATTATTACTCAATGCCTGGCATAAAGCAGCACCTGTTCAAAACATTCCTGAGGAAAAAATGTAATCAAGAGCTCCTGTTCAATGGTCCAAAGATATTTCTAAAGGTGATGCACGCTAATACTCCACACATGGCTATTTGTGCAATTCATACTAATAGAATGATAGTATCAATGAACTGATTTCACAAAAAGGACTCAGAGCTTTTGCAATGGTTGATTCCTCTGTCCAGAAGCTAAACTTCCAGAATTCTGCCTGCCTGGTTCGTTTTCATCCTTCAGGTCTCTGCTATACTGTCATGTCTACACAGAGACATTCCTGGTCACTCTACCTAAAGTAGATTGTACGCATTTTCATCATGGCACTTTTTTCTGAAATTTCCTTGTCTATATATCCGTCTACCTATCTATCTATCTAACGACCTACCTATCTACTATTTACCTATCTATTTACTACTCCTCCCATAAGAATGCAAACTCCAAAGAGTGCAAGGACCTCATCTGTCTTGTCATCCTAGTATTAACAAGGCCTGGCCGTAGTAGGTACTCAATAAATACTGTTTAACTGATTACAACAGTTATAATAGGAATAGTAATAATCCCATTAGAAAATCCAGGTCTTTATAATTAGGCTACTCAGCAATGATTGGGTTATACTTGTAGATGAATAGTCCAGAAAATGCTGCTATCATTTATTATCAAATCTCTATTGAGCACTTGGCTGTCTACCACCCCTGTGAAGAGCTTCTGAGTATTTGCATGTTACTTACAACTGCCTCCCCACATACAATTTTACTAATTAAATCTCTCATACAATATTTCTAAGCATCTTTCACTACCAAACCTACAACCTTGAAAGCATCTTTTCTTTTGCCCCGATACAATGAATGCAAAATTCCTCCTCCTAGGAAAGGCTAATCCTTACCCACAGACTTAGAATCCATGCATTCTCAATTCCCAAGAACTTCATTCCCTTGTTTGTCCCCATGCATGTACCATCAATCTCCCTTTATTGGATTATACCCATTAGCATATATTCACGTTTGAGTATCACCCATCTTTAAAAAAAAAAAAATCTTCTCACATCTCCCTTCAACTACTATTACACTTTGTATCTTTCATAACTAAAATTATCTATATGCATTCAGAGTGTCCATTTCCTCATCTCTGATTCATTCCTCAAACCATGACAGTTAGGCTTTCACTCCCCATGGAAAGTGCTTGTCTTGGTCACCAATGACTTCCATGTAGCCAAACTAAAAGTCACTTCTCTGGGCTCATCTTACTTCGACTATCAGCAGCATTCAACATAGCTGTAACTGGGACTTCCCTGGTGGTTCGGTGGGTAAGATTCCGAGCTCCCAAAGCAGAGGGCCCAGATTCGATCCCTGGTCGGGCAACTAGATCCCACATGCATGCCGCAACTAAGAAGTCCGCGTGCCACAACTAAAGATCCCGCATGCCACGATGAAGATCCTGTGTGCCCAACTAAGACCCGGTGCAGCCTAAATAAATAAATAATAAAAACAAAAACAAAAACCATAGCTGTAACTCCTACACTGGCTATTCTCCTCTCTGGCCTCCTGAATATCCTCTCCTAATTTTCTTCCTACCTCACCAGCAATGCCTCCTCAACTCCCTTGTGGCAACCCCTCTTCCTCCATAAAACCTCAGGACTTGATTTTGGCTCTTCTCTTTCTACACTCCCAGATGATCTCATTAATTCCCATACACTTAAATAATACCTTATTCTGATGACTCCCAAACATATCTACTAAGTCCAGACTTCTATTTTGAACTCCAAATTCCATATTTAAATACCTATCTAACATTGCCTCTTTGATGTCTCTCAAGGATATCGAATGGGCCAGGTCCAAAAGAGAACTCTCAATCTTCCTCCAAACCTGCTCAGCCTACCTCCCCTCCCCCTATTCCTCCCACCCTTGTACTGGATGGCAAACGATTCATCAGAATGCTCAAACTAGAACCCTTGAAGGTATCCTAGATTGATACGTTCCCCTTATCTTCATGCCCATTAACAAGTCCTGTGAATTTTTATCTGAAAAATGTATCTTGAACTCATCTTCCTTTCAGTAAAGTATAGGAATTAAGAGTGTAAGCACTGGAGTTAGACTACTAGAATTTAAATCACAGCAATAATAACAGCTAGCATTTACTGAGCATTTACTGTTTGCCTAACATTGTCCTAATTATTTTATAATATGTATATTAACTCATTTAATTTTCATAAGAACTTCATGAGGTGGGTACTATTATTATTATTTCTATTTTAAATTAAAGCAACAGAGGTTAAGGAACCTGTCCAATCCTGATAGAACCAGAATTCATACTCCTAAATCTAGTTCCAGATCTCACTATGCTAGGCTGCCTCTTGGAAAAAGGAGACAAAGGATAGCGAGATCAGTTTAAAGCTAAGGCAACAGTCTGGGTAAGAAATAATGAGAATCTGAATCAGTAATGAAAGTAGGGAAAAATTTATGAAATATTCAGGTAAGTCCTAAATAGAGAGTTATATCATGTTCAAAGACTGAAAGACTGAATATTATAAAGATGTCAGTTTTTCCCAAACTGATTGTAGATTCAATCCCACTCAATATTCCAATAGATTCAACTTGACAAGTTGATTCTAAAATTTTATCAATTAACAAAACCAAGAATAGCCAAGATACTCCTTAAGAAGAAAAAACATAAGAGATTTACCCTGTCAGATCTCAAATATTATTTCGAAGTTTTTAGTAATTAAGACAGAATGGTATTGACTCAGATAGACAAACTAAACTATATAACAGAATACAGAACCCATAAACTGACCCCACATATATAAAAATTTGATTTATGACAGAGCTGATATCACTGGTCAGTGAAAAAAGGACTGACTTTTTAATTAACAATATTGGAAAAACTGGATATCTATATGGGGAAAAATGAAATTGGATCCTTAACAATACCCAATACAAAATTCAACTAAAAAAACCAATTCTGGGAATTCCCTAGAGGTCTAGTGGTTAGGACTTGGCTCTTTCACTGCCATGGCCTGGGCTCAATCCCTGGTTGGGGAACTAAGATCCCACAAGCTGCATGGTGCACTCAAAAAAAAAACACAAACAAAAACAAAAAAACTAAGTGGATTAAAGAGTTAAGTGTGAAAAGCAAAAATGTAAAACTTTTAGAAGACAATAAAAAAGAATAATTCTATGGCCTTAGAGTAGGGAAGAATTTCTTAGACATTAAAGTCATATACCATAAAGGAGAAGATTGATAAATTGTAATACACTAAATTAATAACTTTGGAACCAGTGACACATAAAATGAAATGATAAGCCATAAACCGGGAGAAGATACCAGCTATACACATAAATGACAAAAGATGAGGATCCAAAATATATTTTAAATTCCTATAAATTAATATAAAAAAGACCAACCCCTCTGCTCACCACAAATAAAAACTTGAATACTTACTTCTCAGGAGACAACATAAATAACATAACATATGAAAAGGTGCTCAGACTCACAAGAAATCAGGAAACTACAAATTAAAACCACAATAAAATCCACACCCACTAGATTGACAAAAATTAAAATACTGACTAAATAAAGTATTGGCTAGGATACAGAACAACCAAAACACTTAAAGTATACCAGGAAAAACAATTTAGTATTATTTTTTATGAAGATGCACAAACTTCATAATCAGCAATTCCATTATTCCAACAATCCCTCTGCCTGGAACAGATTCTCTAACTTTGCATGACCAAATCTTACTCTTGAGATACCACCTTCAGAAGGTAGAAGTAGTATTTCTATGTTCTGAACTCCTATAGCACTTTATAAGTGTTTTTGGCATACCAATTTCTAGCCTGCATCATACATATTTATATTCAAGTCTTACCTTCTCTACCAAATTGTAAGCAAATAGAGAACAAGAACCTGCTTGATTTGTCTTTTAATCACCATAGCACTAGATACAGCACCTGCATAAGGGAGCATATGATAAAAACCCAAAAGCTACAGAATCAAGCTGCACAAAACCCAGCACGTAGAAGGCACTCAAATATTTGTTAAATGGATGAATAAAAATTTGCTTAGTGATTAACTGAATCAACCAGGAATTGCTGTGCATACCAAACATGAACTAGTGGTGAAATAAAAATCAGAACACTGATTTGTGTATCCAAAGTCCCAAATGAATTTTTCTCCCAGATTCTAGCCTGATGAGGCATAGGGAGTCAACTACCAGCTACAACTGGAAACTACTGCCAACAAGGCAGATAAAGAATAAGGGCAGGATAGAAGGAGGTGGAAAAAAGAAAAAGAAGGTAATAAAGTAGGATAAGTAAGGAATGGCAACATTATTGGATTGTAGGTCATCTTCCATAAGAATTATAAGAGGGCAAGGAAACTAAGAAAGCAAAGAAACATTTATAGGGGCTTCCCTGGTGGCACAGTGGTTGAGAATCCACCTGCCAATGCAGGGGATATGGGTTCGAGCCCTGGTCCAGGAAGATCCCACATGCCGCGGAGCAACTAAGCCCGTGCACCACAACTACTGAGCCTGTGCTCTAGAGCCCGTGAGCCACAACTACTGAGCCTGTGTGCCACAACTACTGAAGCCCTCACACCTAGAGCCCATGCTCCACAACAAGAGAAGCCACCGCAATGAGAAACCCGCACACTGCAACGAAGAGTAGCCCCCACTCCCGCAACTAGATAAAGCCCACGCGCAGCAACGAAGACCCAACACGGCCAAAAATAAATAAATAAAATAAATAAATGTATATATATATAAAAAGAGACATCTATAGACCTTTAGTAACAAAACAACAAATGGGATAGGACGATTTTAAAGATGAGGAAAGCTAGCCAGCAATAGATCATGCAGTAGAGACTTTTTTCCTTAAATTTATTATGCAGTATTTCAGACACATAAAAAGTTTATAAAAAAAAAAGTATAACAAATACCTGTGTATACTCCACTCAGCTTAAGAAATAGAGCATTAACAGTTAAAGCCCTCTGTATACTTGCTCAGTCATAGCCCCCTTCAACTCTCAGAGGCAACAGCATCCTGAATTTGGAGTTAAACATTCTTACTCACTTCTTTTTTTTTTGGGGGGCCCAGCCCCAAAAACAAAAGCAATTTCATTGCTTTTTATGGCTGAGTAATATTCCATTGTATATATGTACCACATCTTCTATATATGTATATATGTACCACATCTTCTATATCCATTCATTGTTGTGGCCTCTCCCGTTGTGGAGCACAGGCTCCGGACACGCAGGCTCAGCGGCCATGGCTCACGGGCCCAGCCGCTCCGCGGCACGCGGGATCTTCCCGGACCGGGACACGAACCCGCGTCCCCTGCATCGGCAGGCGGACTCTCAACCACTGCGCCACCAGGGAAGCCCCTTACTCACTTCTTTATATTTTTACAACAGTGCCATTTTTTAAAAAAGTAGTGGATAAATTTTGTGACAAAGGGAGGAATTTCATCTGTCCATCATAAGAGACTCTGAATGAAAGGGAAAGAAAAAGAACAGTTAGTAACAACTGATTAACTCAGGACAAAAAGATGAAGCTTTGGAAGATGGACAGGTGACAGCTGAAGGGGAAAAAAAATGAAAGTAAACAGTACTGAAAAAGTAGCACAGCAAAAAAGAAACACCAGAAAAGAACAAAACAAAAATCAGTGTGAATGGAGAGAAACAGTTGCCTCAGAAACTGCTATACTATTGTACTTGCCTTTGAAACAAAACAGAATGAGAGTGAGTTCAGTTCATTCACTCAACAAATCAGCACAAACTATTTACTAGACACTCTTCTAAGGTACGAGGGATATAGCAGAGAACAGAACAAAGTCTCTGCCTTCAAGGAACATTTATTCTAGTTGGGCAAAGAGGCAAACAAATGAATAATACATCAAATATTGCAGAAAAGATAAAGAAGAACAGAGAAGGCAGAGTGCTGGTGTGAGGGGAAGGAGATGCTTGCTATTTTATGTGATGGTAGTTAGAGAAGGCCTCTCTGATAAAGTGACATTTAGGCAGAAACCTAAAGGAAGTGAGGAATGTAGAAGACTATCCCAGGAAGAGTTACAGCAAATACAAAGGCCCTGAGGTGGGAGTGTGCATAGCATTTGAGGAACCAAAAGAAGGCTAGATGTGGCTGGGGTCAGCAGCAAGGAGAAGGGTAGATATGGACAAGATGGTCACAGAGGCACCACATGTGGAACAATGCCAGAACTGAAGCTTTTATTCAAAGTGAGATGCAAAATCACTGGAGCGTTTCCAAGAGAAAAGTAACATGATCTGGTTTACATTTTAAGTAAGATAATCATATAATTTATCACTCAAACAAGGACACTTTGGTGAGTGAAGGAGGGTGCTATTGATAGTTATGTTAGGACAAAAGGCATTAAGACTTTAATTTTTACAGGCTGCTGTGTGGAGCCAGCCTGAAGGGGTTCCTCTGGCCAAATCTGGAACAACTGATCAAAATACACAGTGATAGTAAAAGACTGCAATCTATTGAATAAAGTAAGAATCTATGAGGTTACACTGATAAAAATAAATAAGAAGGAAAAGCTCTTTCTTTTTTTAAAAAAGTGATTCAGGGGCTTCCCTGGTGGCGCAGTGGTTGAGAGTCCACCTGCTGATGCAGGGGACACGGGTT
>NC_041219.1:88142677-88154919 GCF_002837175.3 Physeter macrocephalus | reverse complement strand
ATATATATATATATACACATATATATATACACATATATATATATATACACATATATATATATATATATTCTCTTTCATATTCTTTTCCATTATGGTTTATCACAGGATATTGAATACAGTTCCCCCATCCTATATATAATAGTTTGCGTCTGCTAACCCCAAACTCCCAATACTTCCCTCCCCCACCTCCCTCTCCCCCTTGGCAACCACAAGTCTGTTCTCTATGTCTGTGAGTCTATTTCTGTTTCGTAGATATGTTCATTTGTGTTGTATTTTAGATTCTACATATAAGTGATATCGTATGGTATTTGTCTTTCTCTGTCTGACTTACTTCACTCAGTATGACAATCTCTAGGTCCATCCATGTTGCTGCAAATGGCATTATTTCATTCTTTTTTTATTGCTGAGTAATACTCCATTGTATATATATACGACATCTTCTTTATCCATTCCTTTGTTGATGGACATTTAGGTTGTTTCCATGTCTTGGCTATTGTAAATAGTGCTGCTATGAAGATAGGGATGCACGTATCTGGAAAAGCTCTTTCATATAGTAGAAAGCCAACTAACAAACTTAGAAGGAAGGACATAATTAGAAAATCATCTATTACCAACCATCATAATGATAACTGATTAGGGCAAGAATCATCAATAAACACTAAAATTGATAAGTCAAAGTCTGAAAAGTAATAGGATATTTACATAGTCTCGAAGTATCTCCCCACAAGATACTTATCAATTACAAAAGACAAATTTACAAGGGAGAAAACTGGCATATGCCACTTTCTAAATGGCCAAAGTTAACATTGCCAGTAATGGAACCAATCAATAGCATGTGCATCCTAATATGATACACAGAGAAGAATTCAGCATCACTACTTCGGTATTACTACCCAAAGAGCATTAACTGAATTTAATCATGAGAAAACAAGAAACCCAAAGTGAGGGATATTCTACAAAATAACTGCCCTGTATTCATCGAATTGTCAATGCCATGAAAATACAAAGAAAGACTCAGGAACTATTCTAGATTAAAGGACAAGAAAGACATGTCAGATGACTGACATGAGATGACTAGCGAAATGTGAATAAATTCCATAGCTCGATAATGGTATTGTGTCAGTGTCAAGTTCCTGATTTTGATCACTGTACTGTGGTTGCATTAAGAGATTTTCTTGTTTCAAAAAAAGGCACACTGAAGTATTCAGGTGTTAAGGGGCATCATATCTGCAACTTACTCTTTAATAGTTCAGAAAAAGAATAATTCTAGGTGTCTGGAAAGAGGCAGGAAGATAAAGCAACAGTAAAAGTTAACATTTAAGGAATCTGGGTGAAGGGTATACAGAAATTCTTCAGACTATTTTTGCAAATCTTCCACAAGTCTGAAATTATGTTTTATTTAAATGAACAAAATACCCACACACAAAGGTTTCAGTGTAGACAACAGACTGGGTGGGGGGTGGTAAGTGCAGAGTTAAAAGCAGGGTTGGACCAATTAAAAGGCTATTGTACCTAGCTTTTTTTTTTTTTTTTTTTTTGTGGTATGCGGGCCTCTCACTGTTGTGGCCTCTCCTGTTGCAGAGCACAGACTCTGGACGCACAGGCTCAGCAGCCATGGCTCATGGGCCCAGCCGCTCCGTGGCATGTGGGATCTTCCTGGACTGGGGCACGAACCCGTGTCCCCTGCATAGGCAGGCGTATTCTCAACCACTGCACCACCAGGGAAGCCCTAAAAGGCTATTGTAGATTAAGGACAGAGGTCATGGAAGATAGCAGAGTAGGAAGCTCTAAGAATTGGTCCTTTCACCAAAAGAACTATTGAGCTGCAAGAAATGCTTAAAGTAATTACTTTGAAACTCTGGAATCTAGTCCAACACTTTCAGCATCCAAGGGAGTGCCTGATGAAGAAAGAGGCTGGTAAATTTTATTTAATTTCAGCATTTGGCATAGCACCTATCATCCTCCAGCTCCCAGTCCCATGGGAGGCAGCAGTGGGAACAACAGCCCAAGATCCTGTTGCAGCTTGCTGGTGCTAGGGTGGGCAATAGGGATCCTGTCCTCCAAAAATAAAGGTTATGTGTCTTTCTTTCTTTCCTTCTTTTTTTTTTTTGGCCACACTACACAGCTTGCGGGATCTCAGTTCCCCAACCAGGAACTGAACCCAGGCTACAGCAGTGAAAGCCCAGAACCCTAACCACTAGGCCATCAGGGAACTCCCAAGGTTATGTGTCTTGATCACTGATTTTGATTGCTGAGGAGCTGGCAAAGAGACTCACCATTGTTTCAACCCCTATGGCTGAAGTGGCTTCCCTAACAAAGTGAGATGAAGAGATTCAAAAAAAGAGAACACTCTCTTTTTTCCTTGTCTTTTCTTATTGGATCCAGGCATTTAAGGAAATCTCTGTCAAGTCACTGACAGGGTGGAGATAACAGAAGAGACTTCCGTGACCATATACAGCAAGGAATATAGTCTTTGCAAAACTAGTTTGGAAGAGTCACTAAACTTAGAGACAGCTGCAGCTTTCATCCAGTAATGACAGTAATCTCTAAGAAGGAAGTAGAATCTGATTTCCAGAGACACCACATTACAATACTCAAAATGTCCAGTTCTCAATGAAAAATTACAAAGCATACAAGCACATGAAAAAATACTCAATGTTGCTAATTATTAGAGATATGAAAATCAAAACCACAATGAGGTATCACCTCACACCAGTCAGAATGGCTATCATCAAAAAGTCTACAAACAATAAATGCTGGACAGGGTGTGGAGAAAAAGGAACCCTCCTACACTGTAGGTGGGAATGTAAATGGTGCAGCCACTGTGGAAAAAATTATGGAGCTTCCTCAAAAAACTAAAAATAGAGCTACCATAAGATCCAGCAATTCTGCTCCTGGGCATATATCCAGAAAAGACAAAAACTACAATTCGAAGAGATACATGCAGCACTATTTACAATAGCCAAGACATGGAAAGGACCCAAGTAACCATCAACGAATGATTGGTTTAAGAAGATGTGATATATGTAGATACACACACACACACACACACACACACACACAAAATGGAATACTACTCAGTCATAAAAAAGAATTAAATATTGCCATTTGCAGCTACATGGATGGACCTGGAGAAAATTATACTAAGTGAAGTAAATCAGACAGAGAAAGACAAATATTATATGATATCACTTATATGTTGAATCTAAAAAAATAATACAAATGAATCTATAGGCAAAACAGAAATAGACTCACAGACATAGAAAACAAACTCATGGTTAGCAAAGGGTAAAGGGAGTAAGGAGGGATAAATTAGGAGTATGCAATTAACAGATACAAACTACTATAAATAAAATAGATAAGCAACAAAGATTTACTGCATAACACAGGGACTTAACTATACTTCAATTAAGAAAAAATTACAAAGCATACAAAGACAAAGGAAAATACAGCCTATTCACAGGAAAAAAGAAATTGACTGAAACCAACCTCTAGCAAGCCCAGATACTAGACTTACTAGACAAAGATTTAAGTTAACTGTCTTTAACATGCTCAAGGAGCTGAAGGAAACCATCGACAAATAACTAAAGGAAACCAGGAGAACAATGTATGAATAAGTACAGAATAGCAACAGAAAGACAGGAAGTATAAAAAGGAACCAAACAAATTCTGTACAAAAAAGTACAATAGCAGGAATTAAAAATTCACTAGAGGGGTTCAATATCTGATTCAACCAGGCAGAAGAGAGAGTTAGTGAACTTGAAGACAGGAAAACTGAAATTACTCAGGATGAATTATAGAGTACTGAGTAGAGTTCCCTGCGCTATACAGTAGGTCCTTATTAGTTATCTATTTTATATATAGTAGTGTGTATATATCACATTTTGTTTATCCATTCGTCTGTCAATGGACCCTTGGGTAACTTCTGATATTTGACTATTGTGAATAGTGCTGTCATGAACATGGGTGTATAAATATCTCTTTGAGACTCTGCTTTAAAAAGAAAGAAAAGAAAGAAATTACTCAGGCTGAGGAGCACAGAGAAAAATGAAGGGACTTCTCTGGTGGCCCAGTGGGTAAGACTCCATGCTCCCAATGCAGGGGACCCAGGTTTGATCCCTGGTTGGGGAACTAGATCCCGCATGCACGCTGCAACTAAGAGTTCGCATGCCGCAAACTAAGAAGTCCGCATGCTGCAACTAAGAAGTCCACGTGAAGCAACTAAGAGTCTGCATGCTGCAGCTAAGAAGTCTGCATGTTGCAACTAAAAGATCCCACATGCCACAACTAAGAACCAGTGCAGCCAAAATAAATAAATAAATAAATAAATATTTAAAAATTTTTTTAAAAAGAATGAAGAGGGACTTCCCTGGCAGTCCAGTGGTTAAGACTCCATGCTCCCACTGCAGAGGGTGCAGGTTCAATCCCTGGTTGGGGAGCTAGGATCTTGTATGCCATGTGGCATGACCAAAAAAGAAACAAAGAAAAAGAAAAATGAACAGAGTGTAAAGGGCCTATGGTACACCATCATATGTACCAACACACATATTCTGGGAGTCCCAGGAAGAAAAGAGGCAAAAAAAAACAAAAAATAATTTAAAGAAAAAATCATCAAACACAGTCCAAATAGATGAAAGACATGAATCTACACATCCAAGAAGCTTAACAAACTTAAACAGGATAAATCCAAAGAATTCCACACCAAAATGCATTATATTCAAACTGGTGAAAAACAAAGAGAATATTCAAAGCAACAGAAAGGAAGTAACTCATCATATATGAGGGACCCTCAATGAGATTAACAGCCAATATCTCATCAGAAACCATAGAGGCCAGAAGGCTGGGGATGATACATTTAAAGTGCTGAAGGTAAAAACTATCAACTGAAAATTCTAAAATAGGACTGCCCTGGTGGTGCAGTGGTTAAGAATCCACCTGCCAATCCACCTGTGCAGGGAACACAGGTTTGAGCCCTGGTCTGGGAAAATCCCACATGCTGTGGACCAACTAAGCCCATGCACCACAACTGCTAAGCCTGCACTCTACAGCCTGTGAGCCACAACTACTGAGCCCACGCGCCTGAAGCCCGTGCACCTAAAGCCCGTGCGCCTAGAGCCCGTGCTCCGCAACAAGAGAAGCCACCACAATGAGAAGCCCACACACCGCAATGAAGAGTAGCCCCCGCGCGCCGCAACTAGAGAAAGCCCGCACACAGCAACAAAGACCCAATAAATAAATAAATAAAATAGCCATATGTGGGAAATGTTTTTTTTAAAGAATTCTAAAATAAAAGAGAAATCAAGACATTCCTCAACAAAAGCTAAGGGAATTCATCACCAGTTCACCTGCCCTATAAGAAATGCTAAGGGGAAATGAAAGGGAAAGGCTAAAATGAAAGAATACTAAGTGGTAACTCAAAGTCATACAAAAAAATAAAGATCATTATATCATCAAAAGTCTACAAACAATAAATGCTGGAGAGGGTGTGGAGAAAAGGGAACCCTCCTACACTGTTGGTGGGAATGTAAATTGGTACAATCACTATGGAGAACACTAAGGAGGTTCCTAAAAAAACTAAAAATAGAACTATCATGTGATCCAGCAATCCCACTCCTGGGCATATATCCAGAGGAAACCATAATTCAAAAAGATACATGCACCCTAATGTTCAATGCAGCACTATTTACAATAGCCAGGACATGGAAGCAACAGAGGAATGGTTAAAGAAGATGTGGTACATATATACAATGGAATACTACTCAGCCATAATAAAGAATGAAATAATGCCATTTGCAGCAACATGAATGGACCTAGAGATTACCATACTAAGCAAAGTAAGTCAGACAAAGAAAGACAAATATCATATATCTAGAAAGATGACACAAATGAACTTATTTACAAAACGGAAACAGACTCCCAGACTTCAAAAACAAACTTATGGTGAAAGGGGAAAGGTGGGGGGAGAGATAAATTAGGAGTTTCAGATTAACATATATACACTACTATATATAAAAGAGATAATCAGCAAGGACCTACTGTATAGCACAGAGAACTCTACTCAATATTCTGTAATAACCTATATGGGAAAAGAATCTGAAAAAGAATGGATATATGTATATGTGTAACTGAACTACTTTGCTGTGCACCTGAAACTAACACACCACTAAATCAACCGTACCCCAATATAAAATAAAAATTAAATTTAATGATTTCATATTTTAAAAAAGATCATTACAAAGGTTATAAATACACAAGATAGTATACTGTATTTTTGGTATGTAACTCCTCTTTTTGTTTCTTATATGATTTAAAAGACAAATGCATAAAATAATAATTATAAAACTACAGTAACAGGTACATGATGCATAAAGATGTAATTTGTGGCAATAACAACATAAAGAGGGGAAATGGAGTTAATCTATGCTCTTTTTTATTAATTGAGATATAACTGACATACAACATTAGTTTCAGGTATACAACATAATGATTTGATATTCATATATACTGCAAAATGATCACCACAATAAATGTAGTTTAATGTATGCTCATGGTGCTAAGTTGGCATCATTTCAAATTAGATTGCTATAAACTCAAGATATTAACTGTAATCCCCAGAGTAATCACTAAGAAAGTAACTTTAAAAATATACAAAAAAGAAAATGAAGAGGGAAACAAAATGGTACAATAGAAAAAAATCAAACACAAAAGAAGGCCATATTGGAGGAACTGAGAAACAAAAAAAGATATGACATATAGAAAACTATCGATGGTAGAAATAAGTCCTTCATTATCACTAATCACTTTAAGTACAAATGGGTTAACTGACCAATTAAAGACACAGATTGGCAGAAAAGATGTAAGAAAAAAAAAGGCCAACCACATGCTGCTTACAAAGACTCACTTTAGATACAACACACAATAGGGTGAAAATGAAAATATTCCATGCAAATAGTAAACAAAAGAGAGCTGGAGTGACTATACAAGTATCAGACAAAATAGAACTTAAGTCATAAATTGTTACAAGAGACACAAAGAAAAAGAGACACACAAAAGACATTTTATATTGATTTAAAAGGCCAATTTATCAAGAAGATAGAATAACTATAAACATGTACACACCCAAACAACAGAGCCCCCCAAAATAAGAATTAAAACATTGATAGAATTGAAGAGATAAACAGACATTTCCACCATTGAGGACTTCAATACCCTACTTTAAATAATGAGTGGGACATCTGGACAGAATATCAATAAGGTAACAAAGGATTTGAACAACACTATAAACGAACCAGGCCTAACAAGACATATACAGAACACTCCACCCAACAACAGCAGAATATATTATCTTCTCAAGGACACATAAAACATTCTCCAGGAAAGACCATGTTAGGCCATAAACCAATTTTCAGTAAGTTTAAAAAGATCAAAATCATACAAACTATCTTCTCTGACCACAACAGAAGAAAGCTAGAAATCAGTAAAATAAGGAAAGCTGGAAATTTTGCAAATACATGGAAATCAGCTCAGTTTTGTTTTTTTTTAAGCTCACTCTTTTTTTTTTTTTTTTTTTTTTGCGGTACGTGGGCCTCTCACTGTTGTGGCCTCTCGCGTTGCGGAGCGCAGGCTCCGTCCGGATGCGCAGGCTCAGTGGCCATGGCTCACAGGCCTAGCCGCTCAGCGGCATGTGGGATCTTCCCAGACCGGGGCACAAACCCATGTCCCCTGCATCGGCAGGCGGACTCTCAACCACTGTGTCACCAGGGAAGCCCCTTAAGCTCACTCTTAAACAACCAATGGATGAAAGAAGAAATCACTAGGAAAATTTAAAAATACTTTGAGACAAATGAAAATGAAATCACAACATACTAAAACTTACAGGACACAGTGAAAGCAGTACTTAAGGGGAATTTTATAGCTGTAAATGCCCACATAAAAAAGGAAGAAAGACCTCAAATCAAATAAACTAACTTTATACCTTAAGGGACTAGAAAAAGAGCAAACTAAATCCAAAACTAGCAGAAAGAAGGAAATAACAAAGATAAGCAGGAAAAAAATAGAGAATTTAAAAAATAGTAGAGGGGACTTCCCTGGTGGTCCAGTGGTTGAGAATCTGCCTTCCAATGCAGGGAACGCAGGTTTGATCCCTGGTTGGGGCACTAAGATCCCACATGCTCCGGGGCAACTAAGCCCATGTGCCACAACTACTGAGCGTGCACACTAGAGCCCACATACCACAACTAGAGAGCCCACGCACTGCAACTACCGAGCCTGTGTGCTCTGGAACCCACACACCACAACGAAAGATGCCGCATGCCTCAACGAGGATCCCGTGTGCCACAACTAAGACCCAACACAGCCAAATAAGTAAATAAATAATTTTTTTTAAATAGCAGAGGATCAAAACCAAAACTCGGTTCTTTAAAAAGATAAACAAAATTGAAAAACTTTTAGCTACACTGTCCAAGGGAAAAAAGAGAGAAGATACACATAAATAAAATCAGAAATGAAAGTGGGATATTACTACCAACCTTGTAGAAATTAAAGGATTATAAGAAAACACTATGAATAATTATATACACACAAATTAGATAATCTAGATAAAACAGATTTCTAGAAACACATAAAGTACCAAAACTGACTCAAGAAGAAATTTAAAAATCTCAATAGACCTGTTAACAAGCAATGGAATCAATAATAAAAAACCTCTCAACAAAGAAAAGTCTAGGACCAGATGACTTCATTGGTAAATTCTACCAAACATTTAAAGAATTAACACCGGACTTCCCTGGTGGTACAGTGGTTAAGAATCCATCTGTCACTGCAAGGGACATGGGTTCAAGCCCTGGTCCGGGAAGATCCCACGTTGCAATGACGCTCGTGCACCACAACTACTGAGCCTGCACTCTAGACCCCGCGAGCCACAACTACTGAGCCTGCGTGCCACAACTACTGAAGTCCACGCGCCTAGAGCACGTGCTCCACAACAAGAGAAGCCACCACAATGAGAAGCCTGCGCACAACAAGGAGTAGCCCCCGCTCGCCGCAACTAGAGAAAACCCACACACAGCAACAAAAGACCCAACACAGCCAAATAAATAAATAAATTTTAAAAAAATAAATAAGTAAATAAAGGCTTAACACCATTCTTACTCAAGTTCTTCCAAAAAAAAGAGAGAGAGAGGTAAGAGGAGGAACACTTCCTAACATTCTGTGAAGCCACATTATCCTAATACCAAAGCCAGAAAAAGATACAAGAAAAGAACACTACAGACCAATATCCCTTATGAATAAAGAAACAAAATTCTCAACAAAATACTAGCAAACTGAATCCAACAGCACATTAAAATGATTCTAAACTATGACCAAGTGGGATTTATCCCAGGAATTTAAGGGTAGTTCAGATAAGGAAATCACTCAATGCAATACCCCACACAATCATCTCAATAGAAAAGGCACTGGACAAAATTTAACACCATTTTATGAAACAAACACGGAGCAAAACCTTGAAGACACTATGCTAAGTGAAAAAAGCAGTCCCAATAACATCCAAAAGAATAAAATACGTAGGAATAAATTTAACCAAGGATGTGAAAGACTTGTACGTTGAAAACTACAAAACACTGCTTAAAGAAATTAAAGATGACCTAAATAAATGGAAAGACATCCCATGTTCATGGATTGATGAACTCAATATTGTTAAGATGGCAATACTCCCAAAGCTATTTACAGAGTCAATGAAATCCCTATCAAAATTCCAATGATATGTTTTGCAGAAACAGAAAAGCTTACCCTCAAATTTGTATGGAACTACAAGAGGCCCTAAATAGCAAAAAACAATATTGGAAAAGAAAAACAAAATAAGAGGAATCACATTTCCCAATTTCAGAGCTTATTACAAAGCTATGGTAATCAAAACAGTGTGGTACTGGCAAAATAGACATATCAACCAACGGAACAGAACAGAGTCCACAAATAAATCTTTACATGTATGGCCAATTGATTTTCAGTGAGGCTACAAAGAACATTCAATGGGAAACGAACATACGGCTGGGACAACTGGATATCCACATACAAACAAATGATGCTGGAACCCTACCTCACTTTAGATACAAAAATTAACTCAAAATGGATCAATGACCTAAACATAAGAGCTTACACTTTAAACTCTTAGAAGAAACCACAGGGTAAATCACCATGACTTGAATTTGGCAATAGATTCTTAGAGTTGACATCAAAAGCACAAGCAACAAAAATAATAAATTGGACTTCATCAAAATTAAACACTTTTGTGAATCAAACAAAGGACATTATCAAGAATGTGAAAAGACAACCTGCAGAATGGGAGAAAGTATCTACAAACCATATATCTGATAATGATCTAGTAACCAGAATATATTAAAAAACCCTTATAGCTTAACAACAAAAGGACAACAGCCCAATTTAAAACCGGGCAAAGGACTTGAAGAGACACTTCTCCAAAGAAGATATACAAATGGCCAACAAGCAGACGAAAGGATATCAACATCACGGGCATCAAGGAAATGTAGAACAAATAATAACAGATACTACTTCACACTCACTAGGATGACTTTAATAAAAAACAGAAAACATTTGGTAAGGATGTAGAGAAGTATGAACCCTTGTACATTGCTGGTGAGAATGTAACATGGTTCAGCTGCTGTGCAAAACTGCTTAGCAGTTCTTGAAAAAGTTAAGCGTACACTACACACCTTTTACAATGGCCAAAATCCAGAACAGTGACACCACCACATGCTGACAAGATGTGGAGTAACACAGGAACTCTCACTCATTGCTGGTAGGAATGCAAAATGGTACAGCCACTTTGGAGGACAGTTTGGCAGTTTTTTACAAAACTAAATATACTCATACCATATGATCCAGCAATGCCATTTCTTGGTATTTACCCAAAGAAGATGAAAACTATCTGCATACAAAAATCTGCACAGAGATATGTTTATAACAGCTTTATTTATAATGCCAAAACTTGGAAGCAACCAAGATGTCCTTCAGGGTTTCCCTGGTGGTGCAGTGGTTAAGAATCCACCTGCCAATGCAGGGTACATGGCTTCAAGCCCTGGTCCAGGAAGATCCCACATGTCACGGAGCAACTAAGCCCGTGCGCCACAACTACTGAGCCTGGGCTCTAGAGCCCATGAGCCACAACTATGAGCCCGCATGCCACAACTACTGAAGCCCATGCGCCTAGAGCCCATGCTCCGCAACAAGAGAAGCCACTGCAATGAGAAGCCCGCACACTGCAATGAAGAGTAGCCTCCACTCGCCGCAACTAGAGGAAGCCCGCGTGCAGCAATGAAGACCTGATGCAGCCAAAAATAAATAAAATAAAGAAATTTATTAAAAGAAAAAAAGATGTCCTTCAGTGGTGAATGGATAAATAAACTCTGATACATACAGACAATGATATATTATTCAGTGCTAAAAAAAAAAGAAATGAGCTATCAAGCCATGAAAAAGACATGGAGGAACGTCAAATGCATATTACTAAGTGAAAGAAGCTGATTTGAAAAGGGCTACATACTGTATGATTTCAGTTATATGACATTCCAAAACTATGGAGACAATAAAAAGATCAATGGTAGCAAGGGGTTGGGGTAGTGGTGGGTGAATGAATCAGCAGAGCACAGAGGATTTTTAGGTCAGTGAAAATACTTTGGATGATACTGCATTGATGGATACATGTCATCATATATTTGTCCAAACCTACAGAACATTCAATACCAAGAGTGAGCCCTAAGATAAACTATGGACTTTGGGTGATTATGCTGTGGCAATGGAGGTTCGTAGGTACAGAGAGTGTACCACTCTGGTGGAAGATGTTGATAATAGGGGAGGCTATACATGTGTAGAGGCTGGGGGTATATGGGAAATTTCTATACCTTCCTCTCAATATTGCTATGATCCTAAAACTGCTCTTTAAAAACAAACAAACAAACAAAACTCTTTCAGTTACATAAAATAAAAAAATTAAGTGTAGCATTACCACATGGCTCAAAAATTCCAATCCTAGGTATATACCCAAAAGAAATGAAAACATACATCTAGTACAGCATGGCGAATATAATTAACAATATTGTATTGCATATTTTAAAGTTGCTAAGAGACTAAACCTTAAAAGTTCACATCGTAAAAAAAAAAATTTTGTAACTATGTATGGTAATGAATGTTAACTAGACTTATTGTGGTGATCATTTCACAACATA
>NC_041219.1:88137819-88142177 GCF_002837175.3 Physeter macrocephalus | reverse complement strand
GCAGTTTAGACACATGTTGTTGGGGTGTCTTTCTGGTGCCCAAACTTTCAGGCACTTTTCAAACGTAATAAGGAACCACGTAATGGTAGCAGTACCACCCTAAAGCATTTTGAGGTAGGGGAGGTATCCATTCAGAAAATGAATGTGGGTAAAGCAGCCCTAAGGATCTTCCTTTAATTCCTCCGGAGTAATACTGTACCATACTGGTCTTTGCTTTTAATAATAAAACATCAAATTAGGTTTGGAGGGAACTTTGATCTTCCTAAGAATTAAAGTTGCCAAATTATTCTGATTGGTCTTTAATCTCCTTTAAGTCTTTGATTTATATTACTTGTTATAAATGAACCGCATTAGTTATCTGCCTTTTCCTTTCCGTCCTTTGCCCCACGTCCTACCCTCAACCCTCGTCTTCCATTCCTTCCCACCGATCTCCATTGAATCAATGGTGCAGGACAGAAAGCCAGTCAGACTAATTTCCTTCTCTCCTTGCACTTCTCCCCACCTGTCATCTTTTAACTAGTCTTTCACAAAGGATCCTCTGAAACCCCCTCTGTGCCCCAAGCACAGACCCCATTACTTCTGCTTTTGCGTCTCCTCAAGCAAAAGTGGAGGGTGCCTTTTGGACCCTCCTCGTAGGTTGTCTCTTCATACATGAACCAAATTTGCAAACCCAAATTTGCTTTGGTGCCAGAAAAACTGAACTTTGTTTTAACAAAGGATGCAAACTGTATTGTAAACAGCAGTTTGTTTATAATTTGAGGGGCAAGGAGGAGGATGCATTTAAAAGCCTGATGACTCTAGAGCCAAATTAAGGGGAGTTTTCAGATCAAAAATTGGTTACCATTTCTTGTCAGTGTCTGATGCAGCCACTCATGGCTCCCCAGAATTTCTGAGCTGGGTTAATGGGGTCATATTGTGAATGCCTCACTACTAAATGACTTGAGTCCAGTGAAATCTCATTAGGGTTAAGAATATTTCAGGGATCCTTAATATTTTGATTTTTGTTCTCTAAAATTGGATTTTATTTTATTTTATCTTATAATTTCAGTTCATCTAAATTTTGTGTTCTGTACATGTGATGTTTGACTGTACCATTGACTGTTATGGAAATTCAGCGTTGTATGTCTCTCTCTACACTGTGGTGCACTTAACTTGTGGATTTTTTATACTAAAAATGTAGAATAAAGACTATTTTGAAGATTTGAATAAAGTGATGAAGTTGCATTACACCTCACTTCAAGGATTCTTTACTCAGCTTGTTTTTAGATCTCTTCTGTATATATCTTCTTTTATATCCCACCTAGAATTCAGATAAGTGCTGCTGTCATTCTGGTTTTTTAAATGAAGCCTTTCAACTAAATGCAGCAGTACAAGGCTAAGATTTGATCATTTTCATGAGTTCCATTCTAGATGTTTAACTTTTCTTCATTTTACTTCCTAAGCTCTTTCAGATTCTTATAAGCCTATTATGCCAGAGGAATTCAGAACATACACTTAGAAATAAGGGAACAGTTGATTCTCCTAACTTGCCCTTAAGTTTGACTTGAGGAAGATGTTTTTTAGTATAACAGTTTGTGTAAGTTCAGGATGACCTTCAGTTTTTCCAAAATCCTGTTGGAGAAATACTGAAAACTCCTGGAATCTAGGTTGCCAAGATTGATCCCTCAACTCTTGGGTCTCACCTTGGGTGGACTTGAGCTTGAACAATGGAGGCAATATATTTAAGACCTCGAAAGAGATACAGCTTAATTCCAAAGTAAACAATACCTGAAGAGCTAATAATGATTTCTACCAAAACATTGTACCTTTTAAACATACCTCATTTTGAGACGAAGTTAGCTCCAAGAAGCCTCTCTGGGCTTGATATAAAGGGCACTGGTGGGAAAAGTTATAGGTAGGTTGTTCCTGGTTCCCTCTGTGTGTACGCAGAATAGGTCTGGGAAATTCTGGCCCTTGCCAGGATGGAGGCTAAACAACTAATCCCCCAGGGTATGTTTCTAATGATGGTCTTCTAGGACAAACTTCCCAGGACCATCTTTGTTTCAAGACCCTGAGATTGTTCTGGGAACTTCTGAAACTTCCCTGGGGCCCCCTTTGCTTGGGAGAGAACACAGGCAAAGGAGTCAAGGGAGCAAAAGAAAGTTTAAGAAAAGATAAAGTGTAAAGGTAGTTATTTCTTGCACATGCGAATCTGATTTCTGTATCAATGAGAGATTTTAATTCCAAGATAAATAGCATAAGTCTGGCTTGCTGGGGAATATGGAAAGGAAGGGCTCAGGTTAAGGGATGTGGCACGTTCATCAGGAGAGAGGTCTCCACAGTCTCCTGCCCCTCCTGGCCTGGCCTTTCACTGTGGCGTCCGGCCTCTGGGAAGAACTTCTATGGGACACTATTTCCACTTGGGCTGTCACTAGGTGACCAGGTATGGGACAGAGGAGCATCCAGTGACCCCCAACTCTCCTCCTTCCCTTCGACCTGTGAAAAAAGTGAAGATGACTGGGCACATACTCCAGTGTTGCCTGGTACAGCTCAACCTCGTTGGTCAGCCAGAAGCACCGGCTGTATGACAAAGGCCTGGCTAGAGACGTCATGAGCAGCTTTCTTGGTGTCCCCGGTCCCTGGCGTCGGTGATGTTAGCACTTGTGCCTGTGTCCCAGAAGGAGCTCAGTTCTGCCCATATCAGTCGATGCTTCTCACCGGTTTCAGATAAAACTTTCACCTAATAAATTGTGTGTTAGCACTGGAGCCTGGATAAGCTCCTTGGGGTCTGGGAACCATTAGATGAAATATTCCTCCTTCTCCCTGCCCTGGGCTGAGTTGCTCTCCATCTGGAGGACGGCGCCGGGCTCGCCTTCTGCAGGTTCGTAGGTGACGTAGCTGCCTTTGTTCTTGTACAGGTAAAAGAAGATCAAGATCACGACTGAGAGCAGGGTGAGCAAGACCACTGTGATAACAACTTGGAAAGGAGAGGGAAAATGCAGAGATGTTTCAGGATTGAGGACGTCTCAGTAACTCACAAGGTCCCCTGCATTAGACGATTCCCTCACTCTTGGTGAGGATCCTCCTGCTGAAGTTAACTAGCGTCCACTTCCAAATCCATATTCTCCCACCAAGCCCGACTTCCTTGGTACATGATATCTGGAGTCTCTTTGTGCTTAGGGACACAAGGCTTTTGATTTCTGACAAAACTGAACTCCCTCTCAACTAGTTCCTGATGATTATGATAGAAACAGGAAGGAGGGAAACAGGAAATCGCTTATCCCAACAGGAAGGGTTTTAAAATTCATAGCCTCCTGTAGGGGTTTCTGATCCCTCCCATCCTCTTTCTCACCCACTCAACAAACTGCACACATCCTTATCCCTACCCCCATACTCAACTGTAGTGCCCATATGCACTGCAGCTATTTGTGGCCACCTCCCAACCTGTCATTTACTGGCAGTACCTCTGACACGAAGCCTCTAAGAGTCTTTTATAACCGTGTGTGTGTGTGTGTGTGTGTGTGTGTGTGTGTGTGTGTAATATAACTTGCATGCCAAAACGAGCCCATTAATGGATTTGGTCTCTAATTTGTGGTGCTTTCCCATGTAGGGAAAATCCTGGTCTATCACATTGTCTCTGGAGCAACAGAGCCCCTGAGCTCAGAAGGTCCCTTGATTTGGCTCAGAGCCTGTTACCTGCAATGAGTGCTGTGCTGGCTTCAGCTTCTGGGGACAGGGCCTCAGTGGCCTGTAGGATTCGGGTGGCCATCAGTTCTTCTGGAAAATTTAGCAAAGTGGAAAAGGAAATGGGGTGAATTCTTTTGTTCTAAAACACATGTTTGTCCTTCAATTTCACTACCCCACCTTCTTCCCTCTTCAGACTTTTAGCATTTAACTCCTATAGGACCATCTGTATAGAAAAACCTCGAGAATAGAGGAGAAAACAAACCACCGCCAAAGATGATAAACATTTTGATGGATTTCCCTCTAACATAGTGGTTAAAGTATGGGCTCTAGAGCTGACTGACGAGGTTCCAATCTGAGCTCTTTTACTAGCTGTGTGATCTTCAGAAAATTACCTAACCCCTCTGTGCATCAGCATCCTCATCTGGAAAATAGAGATAATAGTACCTACTTTATAGGGTTGTTGTGACATGTATTAAGTAATTCAATAAGGGTAAGCTATTATTAGGAATACATTTTTGCATAAATGAGATCAAATGATAAATGTATAGGGCTTCCCTGGTGGCGCAGTGGTTGAGAGTCCGCCTGCCGATGCAGGGGACGCGGGTTCGTGCCCCGGTCCGGGAAGATCCCACATGCCGCGGAACGGCTGGGCCCGTGAGCCATGGCCGCTGAGCCTGCGCGTCCGGAGCCTG
>NC_041219.1:88131235-88137689 GCF_002837175.3 Physeter macrocephalus | reverse complement strand
TGAGCCTGCGCGTCCGGAGCCTGTGCTCCGCAACGGGAGAGGCCACAACAGTGAGAGGCCCGCATACCGCAAAAAGAAAAAAAAAAAAAAAAAAAAAGATAAATATATACATGTATATATCAATATATTTATATTATATGCCACATGCATTTCTTCACTGTTTTTACAAACTCTTTGTAAACATTATTTTTTAATAATGAAATAATGCTCCTTCCCTTATTAAAACCCTTTTCTACGCTTCCAGAGTAAGCCCTGCAATTTGAAAGGTTCTGAAATAAGGCCTCTCCTACCCTAAAATATATCCCATATCTCCTTCTGCTATTGGTCTATCTGTCCTTCAGAGCCTGAAAGTCCCACTCCTAAAGTCACTACCCAGACTTCTAAGTGTTTCCAAAAGAAGTCAGGAAGCCCTTCAGTTCTCTCCTAGTTAGCATTTTAGTGTAGGGGTTTGAAAAGGTTAGTTACTGCAGGACAGAGGTATCCTGGGGAAAACAGTCTGACTGACCCTAAAATCACCCACAGGAGGCATCTTAGTATTCATTCAATAAACAATAATAGCAGCGCTCATTAACTCTCTACTCTCTGCCACGTGTGTGCCAGGCACACTGGGGGCAAGCGAAACAGACATGGTCTACCTTCCCCGAGGCTCAGCCTCCACCACAGCGAGTTAACAGTTAAGAACTGTGATACGTATGGCAAAGGCAACATCTGCAGCTTAGGAGGGCATGTGGCAGAGGGGCCTGAGCTAGTCTTCCAGCAGGAACCGCCTCCCCAAGAAGCAGGATTTGAGCTGGGGGCTGAAGCAGGGGTAGGAGTTTACAGGATGAAAGGGGCGGGAGGCGGGGCACATTCTAGGCAGCGGGAAGAGCCTGGATCAAAGCTCCGAGATGAGAGGACCCAAAGGCCAGTGTGGCCGGAGCACAGGGCCTGAGCCTGATTCCTGTCTCTCGCCCGACACCTTCAGGATTCCATCCAGGACAAGGGAAATTCAGTCACTAGCGGTGGTCTGGTGAGCCTGGGGGCAGTGCCAAGAGGGGTCAGTGGTGTTTGAAAGACCTTCTCACAGAGGCCAGGGGAGGCTTGTTGAACCGTCCTGGTCTTGCCACAGGAAAAAAAAGCAGATGTGGGCTGCCTGGATCGCCACCCCGCTCCCAGGGCCAGGCCAAACCCTTCTCCACTCTTTCTTTAGGAGCGGTGATACAGTCAGCTACTTTGTGGCTTCGGGCAAATGGTTACATCTCCCGATTCATCCATCCATTCTCATCTGTAACCAGTAGGAGGAACTATACTAACCAACTCTGCAGGGCTATTGCGAAGGCTAAATGAGAAAACGTGCAGGCAAGCATCATTAAAAGGGAAAGCCGCTCTAGGTTTGAATCCTGCCCCAGCATAGTCCTAGGTAACCTTGAGGAAGTTACCAAACCTCTCCGAGCCTCAGTTTCTCTCCCATGCGTAAAATAGGAGTGTGGTAGGCAGCTTCTAAGATGAACCCCAATGATTCCCACCTCCTGGTGTTTACATCCTTGTGTAAGCCCCTCTCCCCGTGTGTCGGCTGGACGCAGTGACTAGGTTCTAACAAACAGAATACAGCCAAAGTGATGGGCTGTCACTTCTGAGATTATACTGTGACTTCCATCAAAGATAAGCCCTGAAGTTTATCCACCTGATCACTGCTTCAGACTGCTGCCCCTCACCATGCACGCTTTCCTCCCCCAAATGTCCTGGGGCTGCACACCATCTTCCCACCATTGATCTAGAGTTCTATACAGCTGCTCTCAGTTTCGTCTCTCTTAAACATTTGAGAACTTAAGATACACAAAGCACCGAGAAGAATAATGTATGTACAGAAGCTTCAATATAAAGATGAGTAAGATTCAGTTCAATCGATCAACAAGAATTTAGTTTGCACCTACCACGTGCCAGAGGCACTGTCATAGATTCTGGGCAAGCAGCAGTTATGAGGGTCACCAGGGACCCAACCATGGAGCTGAATTTTAGTGAGGCTTCAGAGAACAGATATGTATGAGTCCTCGGAAAGAGAATCCAGGAGGGTAGATGACTCCTAGTTGGGAAATTCTGCAAATAATCCCAATTATAACAGCTGCCATTTGCTAAGTCCCTGTTTTGTGCTGGGCATTTCGTATACATAATTATTAATCCTTAGAATACCAACCACTTCACAGCAGGTGTTTTTATTTGCCAATGTGGACCCTGAGGCCCGGGAAGAGTTAAGTGACATCCCTTGTATTACATATGAAGGAAGAGTGGATGGAGCCAAGATCTGAATCCAGGACTAGCCCTTCCAAAGCCCAAGCAAGGTATTTATACTAAGCCTTCCTACCACTGTCCTTTTCTTTTTTTTCCAATAGGGGAAAAGAGGAAGAGGTAACAAAAGATAACTATGAGGCAGCACAACGAGCTTTCCAAAAGTGCAAGGTTTTAAAAGATATGGACAGTTGCGGAAGAAAAACCAGAGGACCGCTATCAAATACAGACCGTTGCATTACAAAGAGTGCTCCTTTAATGTGAACTTGCTCACAGGCGACTGGTGAGCAGGGAATTATATCAGAATGATATCAGTCACAGTTCATATGCAACCTCAAGCTTTCTACAACTGAAGAGTACATTTCATCAATAAAGACCTTAAGAAACATAAAATGCACTAGAAGTACCTTCCTTGGACGCAGTTATCAGTTGGTTTCCACTTATATTAAGCCATCTGGTGACACACTAAGTAGAAATGAAGGAGGTACAAAAAAAAATTACTTCTATACAAAAGCTTTAGAAGAAGGCAGAGCCATGTAAGAAATCTACCTCTATATGAAATCTACCTCTATGAGAAAACACTAGAAGAAGGCAGATCCTACATCAGATTTTTATTTTTGATGAAAATAATCTGTTGAAAGTTAAGTCTCTCTGGAACCAAATTCTAAAAGGAGGAAGCACACTCCCCAGGGCACAGGGGGTCTAGGACAGACAGGGATTCAAGGTTCAATGCTGGCGCAGATTTAACTGCCAATATTTTGATTCAGACTGTTGTATTTTTAGGGTTCTCATTGCAAAGTTTCATAAGTTTTGGTGTTCTGTCCCAATTCTGTCTTTCCTGTAAGCCCATTTCCAGTAATGTGATTTCAGAATTTGAATCTTTTCAAAAATGCACATAAAGGTTAAAAGCAGAAACTTAGAAGAATAGTGTCAGGAAGCTCTATACAGCTCAAGTTGGCAAACACATTGGAAGGACAATTTAAAAAGTGTTATATTTGGAGCAAAAACAAGGAAATGGGTCAGGCTTGCTGTCTGGGCCTGAAGCTAAGAGGTCGGAGGTAACAGAGAAACTAGAACTCTCCCAGCCCGTTTTGCCTCTGTCTCCTATCAAAGAGAATGATTTCTGCACTAAAGGAGAGCAGGAGCCTTGGTGACGTGGGGAAGTAGGCTCAAGAGAAGGGACACAACCCAGAAAGCACCAAGCTAATCTAAAAGTGATCCAGGTAAGTGACAGCCAAGGGCACCGAAAGAACATGTAAATGGGATCGCTATTGATGATACAGGAGCTTCTGAGAAAGACAGAGGGGCCAGGAGCCTGAAGGGCCAAAGAAAGAGGTGGATTCTGTAAACAACTGGTGAAACTGATATAGTTCCTCAGCAAAACTCTAGAACAAGTTATAAGGAACTGCTTTGGGGGTCCTGAACTTGAAACCACAAGCATTAAGAGTTAATGTGAGACCACTAGGAGCAAGCTGGGTCAGACAAGTCACAGAGCCTTTTTAGACTGAGGTTCCAGGTTCATAGACAGAGAAATTAAAAGGCTAATTCAACAAGTATTTACAGAGTGTGTACTTTGTGCCAGGGTCCGTTCAAGGTCCTGGGCATAGATTAGTGAACACAACAAGCAAAAATTCACACCTTCACAGTTCCTTAAAAAACTAAACAGAATTATCATATGATCCAGCAATTTTACTTCTGAGTATCTATCCAAAAGAAATGAAAGCAGGAACTCAAACAGATATTTGTACACCAATATTCACAGCAGCATTATTCACAATAACTAAAAAGTGAAACAACTCAAATGTCCATCGACAGATGAACAGATAGACAAAATATGGTATATATAAACACACACAATGGAATATTATTCAGCCTTAAAAAGGAATGACGTTCTGACACATGCTACTATGTGGATGAACTTTGAAGACATCATGCTAACTGAAATAAGCCAGTCACAAAAGGACAAATATCATATGATTCCACTTGTCTGAGGTACCTAGAATAGTCAAATTCATAGAGACAGACAGTGGTTATCAAGAGCTGGGAAGAGGGGAGAATGAGGAGTTATTGTTTAATGGCTACCAAGTTTCAGTTTGGGATGATGAGAAAGTTCTAGAGAGGGATGATGGTGATGGTTGCACAACAATGTGAATGTACATAATGCCACTGAACTGTATCCTTTAAAATGGTAAATTTTAGGATTGGTTCAAGATGGTGGAGTAGAAGGACGTGCACTCACTCCCTCTTGAGAGAGCACTGGAATCACAACTAACTGCTGAACAATCATCGACAGGAAGACACTGGAACACACCAAAAAAGGCACCCCACATCCAAAGACAAAGGAGAAGCCGCAATGAGATGGTAGGAGGGGTGCAATCACAATAAAATCAAATCCCATAACTGCTGGGTGGGTGACTCACAAACTGGAGAACAATTATACCACAGAAGTCCACCCACGGGAGTGAAGGTTCTGAGCCCCATGTCAGGCTTCCTAACCTGGGGGTCTGGCAACGGGAGGAGGAATTCCCAGAGAATCAGACTTTGAAGGCCAGCAGGATTTGATTGCAGGACTTTGACAGGACTGGAGGAAACAGAGACTCCATTCTTGGAGGGCACACACAAAGTAGTATGCACACCAGGACCCAGGGGGAAGGAGCAGTGACCCCATAGAAGACTGAACCAGACTCACCTGCTAGTGTTGGAGGGTCTCCTGCAGAGGCGGGGGGTGGCTGTGGCTCACTGAGGGGACAAGGACACTGGCAGCAGAAGTTCCTCCTTGGCATGAGCCATCCAGGAGTCTGCCATTAGCCCCACCAAAGAGCCTGCAGCCTCCAGTGGTGGGTCGCCTCAGGCCAAACAACCAACAGGGAGGGAACCCAGCCCCACCCATCAGCAGAGAAGCAGATTAAAGTTTTACTGAGCTCTGCCCATCAGAGCAACACCCAGCTCTACCCACCATGAGTACCTCCCATCAGGAAGCTTGCACAGGCCTCTTAGATAGCCTCATCCACCAGAGGGCAGACGGGAGAAGCAAGAAGAACTACAATCCTGCAGCCTGTGGAACAAAAACCACATTCACAGAAAGACAGACAAAATGAAAAGGCATAGGACTATGCACCAGATGAAGGAACAAGATAAAACCCCAGAAAAACAACTGAATGAAGTGGAGATAGGCAACCTTCCAGAAAAAGAATTCAGAATAATGATAGTGAAGATGATCCATGATCTAGGACCTTGGAAAAAGAATAGAGGCAAAGATCGAGAAGATGCAAGAAATGTTTAACAGAGACCTAGAAGAATTAAAGAACAAACACCTAGAAGAATCAAAGAACAAACAAACAAAGATGAACAATTCAATAACTGAAATGAAAAATACACTAGAGGAATCAATAGCAGAATAACTGAGGGAGAAGAATGGATAAGTGACGTGGAAGACAGAATGGTGGAATTCACTGCCATGGAACAGATTAAAGAAAAAGAATGAAAAGAAATGAAGACAGCCTAAGAGACCTCTGGGACAGTATTAAACGCACCAACATTCTCATTATAGGGGTCCCAGGAGGAGAAGATGGAGAGAAAGGACCCAGGAAAATATCTGAAGAGATGATAGTCGAAAACTTCCCTAACACGGGAAAGGAAATAGCCACCCAAGTCCAGGAAGCACAGAGAGTCCCAGGCAGGATAAACCCAAGGAGAAACACGCCAAGACACATATTAATCAAACTGACAAGAATTAAAGACAAAGAAAAATTATTACAAGCAACAAGGGAAAAACGACAAATAACATACAAGGGAACTCCCGTAAGGTTAACAGCTGATTTCTCAGCAGAAACTCTACAAGCCAGAAGGGAGTGGCACGATATATTTACGGTGATGAAAGGGAAGAAGCTACAACAAAGATTATTCTACCTGGCAAGGATCTCATTCCGATTCCAAAGAGAAATCAAAAGCTTTACAGACAAGCAAAAGCTAAGAGAATTCAGCACCACTAAACCAGCTCTACAACAATGCTAAAGGAACTTCTCTAAGTGGGAAACACAAGAGAATAAAAGGATCTACAGAAACAAAACCATAACAATTAAGAAAATGGTAATAGGAACATACATATCGATAATTACCTTAAACGTGAATGGATTAAATGCTCCAACCAAAAGACACAGGCTTGCTGAATGGATACAAAAACAAGACC
>NC_041219.1:88128054-88131116 GCF_002837175.3 Physeter macrocephalus | reverse complement strand
ATGCTGTCTACAAGAGACCTACTTCAGACCTAGGGACACATACAGACTGAAAGTGAGGGGATGGAAAAAGATATTCCATGCAAATGGAAATCAAAAGAAAGCTAGAGTAGCAATACTCATATCAGATAAAATGACTTTAAAATAAAGACTGTTACAAGAGACAAGGAAGGACACTACATATTGATCAAGGGATCAATCCAAGAAGGAGATACAACAATTATAAATATATATGCACCCAACATAGGTGCTCCTCAATGCATAAGGCAACTGCTAACAGCTATAAAAGAGGAAATCGACAGTAACACAATAATAGTGGGGGACTTCAACACTTCACTTATACCAATGGACAGATCATCGAGACAGAAAATTAACAAGGAAACATAAGCTTTAAATGACACAATAGACCAGAAAGATTTAATTGACATTTACAGGACATTCCATCTGAAAACAGCAGATTACACTTTCTTCTCAAGTGCACATGGAACATTCTCCAGGATAGATCACATCTTGGGTCACAAATCAAGCCTTGGTAAATTTAAGAAAATTGAAATCATATCAAGCAGCTTTTCCGACCACAACGCTATGAGATTAGAAATAAATTACAGGGAAAAAATGTAAAAAGCACAAACACATGGAGGCTAAACAATACGTTACTAAATAATCGAGAGATCACTGAAGAAATCAGAGGAAATCAAAATATATCTAGAGACAAATGACAATGAAAACACGACAATCCAAAACCCATGGGATGCAGCAAAAGCAGTTCTAAGAGGGAAGTTTATAGCAATACAATCCTACCTCAAGAAACACGAAAAAACTCAAATAAACAGTCTAACTTTACACCTAAAGGAACTGGAGAAAGAAGAACAAACAAAACCCAAAGTTAGTAGAAGGAAACAAATCATAAAGATCAGAGCAGAAATAAATGAAATAGAAACAAAGAAAACAATAGCATAGATCAATAAAACTAAAAGGTGGTTCTTTGAGAAGATTAACAAAATTGATAACCTTTAGCCAGACTCATCAAGAAAAAGAGGGAGAGACTCATATCAATAAAATTAGAAATGAAAAAGGAGCAGTTACAATGGACACCGCAGAAATACAAAGCATCCTAAGAGACTACTACAGGCAACTCTATGCCAATAAAATGGACAATCTGGAAGAAACGGACAAATTCTTAGAAAGGTATAACCTTCCAAAACTGAACCAGGAAGAAATAGAAAATATGAACAGACCAATCTGAAGTAATGAAATTGAAACTGTGATTAAAAATCTTCCAACAAACAAAAGTCCAGGACCAGATGGCTTCACAGGTGAATTCTATCAAACATTTAGAGAAGAGCTAACACCCTTACCAATATCACTGATGAATATAGATGCAAAAATCCTCAACAAAATACTAGCAAATAGAATCCAACAACACATTAAAAGGATCATACACCATGACCTAGTGGGATTTATCCCAGGGATCCAAGGATTCTTAAATATAAGCAATCCAATCAATGTGATACACCATATTAACAAATTGAAGAATAAAAACCATATGATCATCTCAATAGATGCAGAAAAAGCTTTTGACAAAATTCAACACCCATTTATGATAAAAACTCTCCAGAAAGTGGGCATAGAGGGAACCTACCTCAACATAATAAAGGCCATATACGACAAAACCCACAGCGAACATCATTCTCAATGGTGAAAAACTGAAAGCATTTCCTCTAAGTTCAGGAACAAGACAAGGATGTCCACTCTCACCACTATTATTCAACATAGTTTTGGAACTCCTAGCCATGGCAATCAGAGAGGAAAAAGAAATAAAAGGAATACAAATTGGAAAAGAAGTAAAGCTGTCACTGTTTGCAGATGACATGATACTATACATAGATAACCCTAAACATGCCACCAGAAAACTACTAGAGCTAATCAGTACAGCTAATTGGTACAGTTGCAGGATACAAAATTAACGCACAGAAATCTCCTGCATTCCTATACACTAACAATGAAAGATTAGAAAGAGAAATTAAGGGAAAAATCCCATTCACCACTGCAACCAAAAGAATAAAATACCTAGGAATAAACCTACCTAAGGAGGTAAAAGACCTGTACTCAGAAAACTGTAAGACACTGATGAAAGAAATCAAAGATGACACATCTACAAATTCAGTGCAATCCCTATCAAATTACCAATGGCATTTTTCAGAACTAGAACAAAAAATCTTAAAATTTGCGTGGAGACACAAAAGACCCCGAATAGCCAAAGCAATCTTGAGGGAAAAAAAAAACAGAGCTGGAGGAATCAGACTCCCTGACTTCACACTATGCTACAAAGCTACAGTAATCAAGACAATATGGTACTGGCACAAAAACAGAAATATAGATCTTTGGAACAGGATAGAAAGCCCAGAGATAGACCCACGCACCTATGGTCAACTAATCTATGACAAAGGAGGCAAGGATATACAATGGAGAAAAGAGAGTCTCTTCAATAAGTGGTACTGGGAAAACTGGACAGCTACATGTAAAAGAAAGAAATTAGAATCCTCCCTAACACCATACACAAAAATCAACTCAAAATGGATTAAAGACCTAAATGTAAGACTGGACACCATAAAACTCTTAGAGGAAAATATAGTCAGAACACTCTTTGACATAAATCAGAGCAAGATCTTTTTTGACCCACCTCCCAGAGTAATGGAAATAAAAACAAAAATAAACAAATGGGACCTGATGAAATTTAAAAGCTTTTGCATAGCAAAGGAAACTATAAACAAGACGAAAAGACAGTCCTCAGGATGGGAGAAAATATTTGCAAACGAATCAGTGGACAAAGGATTAATCTCCAAAATATATAAAAGCTCATGCAGCTCAATATTAAAAAAAAGAACCCAATCAAAAAATGGGCAGATGGGCTTCCCTGGTGGCGCAGTGGTTGAGAGTCTGCCTGCCGATGCAGGGGACACGGGTTCGTGCCCCGGTCTGGGAAGATCCCACATGCCGCAGAGCGGCTAGGCCTGTGAGCCATGGCCACTGAGCCTGCGCGTCCGGAGCCTGTGCTCCGCAAT
>NC_041219.1:88068879-88127823 GCF_002837175.3 Physeter macrocephalus | reverse complement strand
AAAAAAAAAAAGGGCAGAAGACCTAAATAGACATTTCTCCAAAGAAGACATACAGATGGCCAAGAGGCACATGAAAAGCTGCTCAACATCACCAATTATCAGAGAAATGCAAATCAAAACTACAATGAGGGGCTTCCCTGGTGGCGCAGTGGTTGGGAGTCCGCCTGCCGATGCGGGGGGCACGGGTTCGTGCCCCGGTCCGGGAGGATCCCGCATGCCGCGGAGCGGCTGGGCCTGTGGGCCATGGCCGCTGGGCCTGCGCGTCTGGAGCCTGTGCTCCGCGGCGGGAGGGGCCGCAGCAGTGAGAGGCCCGCGTACTGCCCAAAAAACAAACAAACAAACAAACAAACAAAAACTACAATGAGGCATCACCTCACACCAGTTAGAATGGGCATCATCAGAAAATGTACAAACAACAAATGCTGGAGAAGGTGTGGAGAAAAGGGAACCCTCATGCACTGCTGGTGGGAATGTAAATTGATACAGCCACTATGGAGAACAGTATGGAGGTTCCTTAAAAAACTAAAAATAGAATTACCATATGACCCAGCAATCCCACTGCTGGGCATATACCCAGAGAAAACCGTATTTCAAAAAGACACATGCACTGCAATGTTCATTGCAGCAGTATTTACAATAGCCAGGTCATGGAAGCAACCTAAATGCCCATTGACAGACAAATGGATAAAGAAGATGTGGTACATATATACAATGGAATATTAGCCATAAAAAGGAACGAAATTGGGTCACTTGTAGAGATGTGGATGGACTCAGATGAACAGGTTTGCAGGGCAGAAACTGAGACACAGATGTAGAGAACAAATGTATGGACACCAAGGGGGGAAAGCAGGGGGGCAGGGGTGTGGTGGTGTGATGAATTGGGAGATTGGGATTGACATGTACACACTAATATGTATAAAATAGATAACTAATAAGAACCTGCTGTATAAAAAATAAAAAATAAAATTCAAAAAAAATAAAATGCAATAAAAAAAAGGTAAATTTTATGTTATGTATAATTTTACCACACCTTAAAAAACATTTTGTCATACAATA
Source organism: Physeter macrocephalus (assembly GCF_002837175.3). Taxonomy (NCBI): domain Eukaryota; kingdom Metazoa; phylum Chordata; class Mammalia; order Artiodactyla; family Physeteridae; genus Physeter; species Physeter macrocephalus. The sequence goes on along the minus strand of NC_041219.1, from coordinate 88,126,767 downwards.
TACATCATGAGGGGGGAAGATGGACAATAAACAGGTTAAAGAAGTAAAAGATATACTATATTAGATGTTGGTTAGTGCCATACAGAAAATAAAATCAGGAAGGGGGATAAGGAGTTGGGATGTGGATAGGGGTGGTCAGGGAGTGTCCCTGACGAGGCGACTTGAGTAAAATAAACACCTATAGAAGGAGAGGGAGGCAGCCATGAGGAGACGTGGGAGAGGAACATTCCAGGCAGAGGGAACAGCAAGTTCAAGGTAGGGCCATCAAATAATATTGAAAAGCACCTGGGGCCGTCACAGGCTCAGCATGTTAAAGGTGCATCATGGAGGTCACTTGGAAGGAGCAAGGGTGAGCGGAGGAGCAGGTGAAGTCGAGGGGGCTGTATAAGAGGGGTGTTGAAGGTCATGGAAGGCCTTTTTGGCTTTTTCAGTGAGTGAGATGCAACCCTTTTAGAGGTTTTTGAGCAGAGACTGGATTTACATTTCAAAGGGGTGCTTCTCAAACTCTGCAGTGCATAAGAATCTCCTAGGGAGCTTGTTAAAATGCAGACTATAGGGGCTTCCCTGGTGGCACAGTGGTTAAGAATCTGCCTGCCAATGATGGGGACACGGGTTCGAGCCCTGGCCCGGGAAGATCCCACATGCCGCAGAGCAACTAGCCCATGCGCCACAACTACTGAGCCTGCACTCTAGAGTCCACAAGCCACAACTACTGAGCCCGTGCACCTAGAGCCCGTGCTCCGCAACAAGAGAAGCCACCGCGGTGAGAAGCCTGCACACCACAACAAAGAGTAGCCCCCACTCACTGCAACTAGAGAAAGCCCCCACGCAGCAACAAAGACCCAATGCAGCCAAAAATAAAAAAATTAAAATAAAATAAAATAAAATAATGAAAAAAAATACAGACTATGGTTCATTAAGTCTAGGGTGGGGCCTGAAATTCTAAAGACTGCCCTTTTGAAACACGGAGACCACCATGTTGTAAGGAAGACCAGTCTGGCTCACTGGAGGATAAGAGGCCACATGGAGGAAAACTGAGGCATCCCCAGCTCAGCCGACAGCCAGTACCAACCGGTAGACATGTGATGGAGGTCATTTTGGACCTTCTAGCCCAGTGGACCTTCCAGCAGATTGCAGCTGCATGAGTGAGCACTGCTGAAAACAGCAGAGGAGTGCCCAGCCAACTCCCAGAATGGTAAGAAATAATAAATTGCTGTTGTTTTAATTCACTAAGTGTTGACGTGGTTTGTTACACAGCAATAGGTAATTGAAACAGAAACTGAGTTTTAAAGGATCTCTTTGCATGTGGACAACGGGCTGTGGGAAGGTGGAGACAGGAAGAGAAGCAGATTATACCCAGCACATGGGCACAGCTGAATCCACCCAAAGGGGGGAGTCTTTTTCTAGTTTGCACAAAGGCACTGGCTGGGTCTAGCAGCAGTCCCGTGAGAAAGCGGTGGGATTCTGGAGACTTCTTGGGTGGTCCAGTGGTTGAGAATCCGCCTTCCAATGCAGGGGATGTGGGTTCGATCCCTGGTCGGGGAACTAAGATCCCACATGCTGCAGGGCAATTACCAAGACTGTGTGCTGCAATGAAAGATCCCACATGCGTCGACGAAGATCCCACATGCCGCAACAAAGATCCCGCGTGCTGCAACTGAGACCCGATGCAGCCAAATAAATGAATAAATAAATTTTTTTTTTTTTTTTTTTAGAAGAAAGTGGTGGGATTCTCGATATATTCTGAAGTTAAGGCTGAGGATGTGGGGTGAAGTCATGGATAACACCAAGGTTTGGGGCCTGGGTAACTGGAGGGAGAGAAGGCCTGCTGTTACCTGAGATGCGAAGCCTGCGGGTGGAACAGGTTTAGAGGGGAAGATCCAGAGTTCAATTTTGGACATGATTGCAGACATCAAGACTGGAATTTGGGGGAATTCACTGGTGGTGCAGTGGTTAGGACTGCACTTTCACTGCTGAGGGCATGGGTTCAATCCCTGGGCAGGGAACTAGGATCCCATGAGCTGCGTGGTGTGGGGAAAAAAAAAAGACTGGAATTTGGGGAAGAGGTCTGGATTGGAGATTTTAAAAGTCAGCATCTTTACAACCATGAGACTGAATGAGATCACCAAGGGAGTAAGTACAGATAAAGAGGACCAAGGACTGAGCCCAGGGAGGAAAGAGCAAAGGAAGCTAAGGAGTAGCAGCCAAAGAGACCAAGTACAAGGACCACCAGCTTTTCCCACAGAGGTCATGAGTGACCTTGACAAGAGAAGCTTGGTGAAGTGCTGAGTATAAACCCCTGGTTTAGAGTGGGTTCAAGAAAAAAAGAAAGCAACCTAAGTGTCAATTGACAGATGAATGGATAAAGAAGATGTGGTGTATATATATATATATATATATATATATATACATACACATAAACACACACACACACACAAATGCACGCACACACACACACACACAATGGAACTCAGTCATAAAAAGAATGAAATAATGCCACTTGCAGCAACATGGATGGACCTAGAGATTATCATACTAAGTGAAGTAAGCCAGACAAAAACAAATATGATATGATATCGCTTATATGTGGAATCTAAAAAAACAAAAAAAGCAAATGAACTTATTTATAATACAGAAATAGACAGACAGACATAGAAAACAAAGTTATGGTTACCAAAGGGGAAAGGGGGGGAGGGGTAAATTAGGAGCTTGGGATTAACAAATACACACTACTATTTATAAAATAGATAACCAACAAGGACCTACCATATAGCACAGGACACTAAACTCAGTATTTTGTAATAACCTATAAGGGAAAAGAACCTGAAAAAGCATAGATATATATGTATAACTGAATCATTTTGCTGTACACCTGAAACTAACACAACATGTAAATCAATTATACTTCAATAAAAAAAAAGAAAGAGGAAAAAAACGGAAGGAGAAGCACTGAAGGCAGAATATAAACTCTTTTTTTTTTTCTGTAAAGTTGAGCAGGGAAATAGGGCTATAGCTGGAGGGGGAAGAGAGTTCAAGTTTTTTGTTTATTTTTGCTTTTTTTAGATGGGAGAAATGACAGCCTGTTTATGTATGGACAGGAATGACTCAGATGAGAGGGAACAATTGATGGCTGGAGCCATGTCCTTGAAGGGATGGGACCCAGTGCACGGATGAAGGGACTGGTTGCAGACACCAGAGATCGTTCATGACTAATGTGCACATGGGCACAGAGGTGAGCAGTAGGTACATGGGGGGAGTGGGAGCCTTTGGCAGTTCTCTTCTGAGAACTTTAATTTGCTCCAGAAAATAGAAGGCCGTGTCATCAGCTGAGAGTAAGCATGGGGAGGGGGTTAGATGAGTTGAAGGTGCTGCCTGAATAGCCAACGTCTCATCCCAGAACCGTGAAACAGTGTCTCCAATATCCCTGTGGAGTAACACAGCCTGGCTTTACTAAGGACTAAGTTGGGTAGGGACTTCCCCGGCGGTCCAGTGGTTAAGATTCCACCCTCCAATGCAGGGGGTGCAGGTTCTATCCCTGGTCGGGGAACTAAGATCCTGCATGCTGTGCAGTGGGGCCAAAAATTAAAAAAAAAAAAAAAAAAAAAGGACTAAGTGGGGGGGAGTAACTGGCCATCAGGGAATGGAGTGATGCTAGTCTAAACAGAGCTTCTTCTTCCACTGGGATTTGACCTTAATTCTTTTTGAATTGATATTATTATGTCAGACCATGCCAGGGCCAAATTAAGGCCTTTGTGTAATTCAAAATAAAAATACGGACTTCCCTGGTGGCGCAGTGGTTAAGAATCCGTCTGCCAATGCAGGGGACACGGGTTCGAGTCCTGGTCTGGGAAGATCCCACATGCCGCGGAGCAACTAAGCCCGTGGGCCACAACTACTGAGCCTGTGCTCTGGAGCCCGCTAGCCACAACTCCTGAGTCCACATGCCACAACTACTGAAGCCTGTGCGCCTAGAGCCCGTGCTCCACAGCGGGAGAAGCCACCGCAATGAGAAGCCTGCGCACCACGATGAAGAGTAGGCCCTGCCCGTCTCAACTAGAGAAAGCCCGCACACAACAACGAAAACCCAACACAGCCATAAATATATAAATAAATAATAAAAATAAATAGTTATTTTTAAAAATAAAAATAAATAAATAAAAATAAAAATACTAAATCACAAGACAGTTATAAGAAAGTCCAATAATACATTTTCCCTTTATGGTAACAACTCTTGGCTTTTTTGCTTGTTTTTAAAATATAGTGAGGGAATTCCCTGGCTGTCCAGTCGTTAGGACTCTGAGCTCTCACTGCCTAGGGCCCAGGTTCAATCCCTGGTTCCCTGGTCGGGGAACTAAGATCCCACAAGCCAGAAAAAAAAAAAAAAAAGTGAATATTAAATCCTTTGTGAGAGCTTTTGTTTTGGTGTTCTGCCTTATTGGTGCCTTCCACACAGGCTTAGTGTAGAAGGGTTTAGTGTCCTTTGGGTAAATACAGACCCCAGTAGACCCAGGGAAGGTTCAACAAATCTGTGAAGGACTCAAAGTTAGAGGGGCAACTAGTAAGCTGATAAACAGAGATTTAAAATGACTGGAGAAATTGGCCAAATTGAACAAGATGAGAATTCAACACACACCTTGCTCTTAGGTCCGGGAAATCAACTACTCACAAATAATGGGGAAGCCACAGCTTAGCAGCATCTATAAAAGACTTACAGTGGGATCACTAGAAATTCACTGACACTGGAAGGATAGAACCCAAAATAGCAGCAAGAGTGATAGGAAGGTTGTAGAATTTTGGATGCTTTTTATTTTCTTTCTTTTCCTTTATCTTTCAAATTTCTTATGATGATAATGACTTTTATAATCATAAAATATTTAAAACTTGCTGTTATTTTAGGCACCATGAATATAAATGTGGTCTCTACAATGGCATCAACAGTGTAGCCCTACTCTGCACTATTCCTAGACTGCTGAGTTCCATCTGGGTGCCAGTTTTGAGCTGAGCAGCCAACACAGTGAATGGCTTGGAAACCATATCAGATCAGGAAAGCCTGCAAGAGAAAGCTGAGTGAAAACTTAGTTGGGGATGGAGGGTTAGGACTTGAATGCTGTCTTTGAATATACCAACGATGACCTGTACAAGAGGACTAATGGCAGAAACTAATGGGAGATGGATGTCTTCCCCAGAGAACGAAGAGCAAAACTGGGCAGATGCTTCATGGGGAACTGGAGAGAGAATTCCAGCACAGAATGGATAGTTGAACTATGGGTTAGGACTTGAATGCTGTCTTTGAATATACCAACGATGACCTGTACAAGAGGACTAATGGCAGAAACTAATGGGAGATGGATGTCTTCCCCAGAGAACGAAGAGCAAAACTGGGCAGATGCTTCATGGGGAAGTGGAGAGAGAATTCCAGCACAGAATGGATAGTTGAACTTCGGACCCTCAGTACCTTTCTCAGACTTAATGTCAGAATTTTTATAAACAGAAAATGTTCTATCAGAATTCTCTACAAAATCAAATTTTCAAACTGGTGAACTCTCAATGAAGTCTGTAGTTTAGTTAACAGTATCGTACCAATGTTGGGACTTCCCAGGTGGTCCAGTGGGTAAGAAGACTCTGCACTCACAATGCAGAGGTCCCGGGTTTGATCCCTGGTCGGGGAACTAGATCCCACATGCATGCCGCAACTAAGAGTCCTCATGCTGAAACTAAACATGCCACGATGAAGATCTCATGTGCCGCAACTAACACCCAGTGCAGCCAAAATAAATAAATAAATAATTTAAAAATAAATAAATTAAAATAAAAAAGAATAATGCATTAAAAAAAAAACACCAGTATCATACTATCATACCAATGTTAATTTCCTGGTCTTCACAAATGTATTGTGGTCACCTCTATCGACGTCAAATGTACCAAATGACATTTGAGGAAACATGGCTGAAGGGTATACAAACTCTCTGTACTATTTCTGCAACTTTTCTATAAATCTAAAATTATTCCAAAATAAAATGTCTATTAAAAAATCAAAAATTTAAAAGAATCTAAAAAAGAGTGGATATGTGTATATGTATAAATGATTAGCTTTACTGTACAGCAGAAACTAATACAACATTGTAAATCAACTATAGTCTAATAAAAATTGTTAACAAATCAGGGACTTCCCTGGTGGTCCAGTGTGTAAGACTCCATGCTTCCACTGCAGGGGGCATGGGTTCGATCCCTGGTTGGGGAACTAAGATCCTGCATGCCATGCAGCAAGGCCAAAAAAAAAAAGAAAAAAATCAAGAATTTGAATTCTATTCCACACAGAAGAGCTTTTCTCAGACTAAAAGTCATAGGGTGTCCGAGCTAATGAGCTGGAGCCTTCGGGCTTTAAGTATCAGAACGATAATCTATATTTGTGACTTACAGTTTGCAAAACATACATTATTTTATCTCTACCCCAAGAATGTGATGTAAGTAGGGTTGTTATTATCATTATGTACAAGCCAGAAAATTGAGGTAGCTCAGCAAGCTTCGTCAACCAGCCCACCATCACTCAGTGGTTGGCCCAGCTAGGCTTTAAATCTATCTCCTCACTTCAAGGTTCTTTGCAACTTCTGGATCCATCCCTGCTCTGCCTCCAGCTAAACATTTTGTTGATGTGTCCACTGGGTTTGGTTCTCAGAGTTTTATTGCAGGATGGGTGTTCACTAAAGCACTGTTTGCAAGAGTGACACATATCTGAATGTCTATCAGCAGAGGAATGATTAAATAAATGACAGGTCTTTCATTCTGGAAATAGTACACAGTTGTTAAAAAGAATGTGGTAGATCTGCAATTACTGGGACAGAATATATGGTTAGACGAAAAAAGCAAATTGCTAGGGCAGTATGTGTTATATGATTACATGTTTGTAAAAAAAAGTAAAGTAGGGCTTCTCTGGTGGCACAGTGGTTAAGAATCTGTCTGCCAATGCAGGGGACACGGGTTCGAGCCCTGGTCCAGGAAGATCCCACATGCCGTGGAGCAACTAAGCCCGTGTGCCACAACCAATGAGCCTGCACTCTAGAGCCTGCGAACCACAACTACTGAAGCCTGCGCGCCTAGAGAAAGCCCGCGCACAGCAATGAAGATCCAATGCAGCCAAAAGTAAACAAATAAATTTTTTAAAAAAGAAAAAAAAAAGTAAAGTAAAATAAAACTATAAACATACACACACACACACACACACACACACACACACACACACACAGAAAAAGTCTAGAAGGGGCATGTAATAGCTTTGTAATGAAAGAACAACAACAAAGTAAATTAAGTTCAGGAAACGTGGCATACAAGGGGGGAAATGGTTTACAGCATTCCCCCCATTATCTCCTGTTCCTACCCCATTTCTCTCCTGTCTCCTCTTCCAAACAAAGGAATAAGAATGTTACTTTGGGGACTTCCCTAGCAGTCCAGTGAGTAAGACTCCGTGCTCCCAATGCAGGGGGCCTGGGTTCCATCCCTGGTCAGGGAACTAGATCCCGCATACATGCCTCAACTATGAGTCTGCATGCTGCAACTAAGAGTCTGCATGCCGCAACTAATAAGTCTGCCCACCGCAACTAAAAGATCCTGCATGCCTCAATGAAGATCCCGTGTGCCACAACCAAGACCCAGCACAGCCTAAATAAATAAATAAATAATTAAATAAGAAAGGCAATATACTAAGAAAAGAAGAAATATTTTTTTAAAAAAGAATGTTACTTTGCTCCTTCCCTTCTCAGGCTTAGAAAGACTGTAGCACCTATTTTCTTTAAGGAGGGAGGCCTGGGGCTGAGGACCACAAGATTTGAGATTTGAGGCTCCACCCAAATCCTAATCTACAGCAAATGAACTTCAAGATCTATTTGGCTCACTCACCTTTTTTTTTTTTTTTTTTGTTAACCTAGATACCGGTTGGTTTGTTTGTGGCCCTTGTTCCTGGGCTAAATCTCTTATCACTGAGGCATCAGATCCTTTGCCACCTGAGTCTGACAACCTATTTATTTGCTCTAGCCCTGCCCAGCAAAGGGCGGCTCCCCCAATTCTCCTTTCCATGGGAACCCGCCCTAGAATTCTGCTCCATTTCTCCTTCCTTCTCTTTCATGTGCCCCAGCCATGGGGTGGAGTGGCTGAGAGCAGTATACCATGACGGAAAGAATACAGGACTTGGCACAATATCCTGCCTCTGCCATTATTAGCTGTGTGACCTTGGGAGAATTTCCTAACCTCTGAAAATTTCTTAACTTCCCTGAACCTCAGTTTTTGCTTCTGTAAAATGAGAATGAAACGTGTTCACAGGGTTGTGATGAGGAATAAGCGAGATTAACAACACTGAGCATCTAATCTAGAGTGAGGACAACCTAGGATGTAGCTAGTGTGACGACATGGCAAGGGATGGGCTTTACCCAGTGGGGTGGGCAGAGCGGACAATGCCTATTCCACCCCACTCTCCTTCCAAGAGGGCAACTTATGCACTAGGCACAGCAGGCAACGCACCTAGGGTCCACCATACTTCTAGGGGCCCATGAAAATGTTTTTTAATGATCTTAATTTCTTTTAAAATCAGAAGAAAAAATTGAATGTTTATGTCAAGGAAATTATAATATTGTTATATCAATCAATTATAACCATTAATGATTTTATTGTATATTAATATTGTATTCTTCCTTATACCAACATAGTTGTAAAATACAATTTTTAACATATTACCTTTTTAAATGGAGGAATGGGCCCACAAAGGCAAAAGTGCCAAGGGCCCCTGAAAGTTCTAATGTGGCCCTCACTTTCAGCCCTCTTAAAGGATATCTCCTTCAGGAGATCTTTATAGATTGGGGAAAAGGGATGTGAGAGGGCATAGGTGGGGAGGTGGGGAAGAGACATGCAAGACCCTCAACGACCCCATTCTTCAAAGTACAAGCCCTCACCCTGTCTGTAATTTCTCCATTTCTTTCCCTGAACTTACATTTGCTTGGACCCAGTGGGTAGGGGACTATATGATATGTCCTAAAATACCACTCCACTCATGTCATTTGTTGGGTTGAAAATGTAAATATACAACTCAACAACAACAAAACCAGACAATTGAAAAATGGGCAAGGACTTGAATAGACATTTCTCCAAAAGATATACAGTTGCCAATAAACACATGAAAAGATGTTCAACATCACTAATCATTAGGGAAATGTAAATCAAAACCACAATGAGATACCATTCACACCCATTAGGATAGCCACTATTAAAAATCAGAAAATTGGGCTTCCCTGGTGGTGCAGTGGTTGAGAGTCCGCCTGCCAATGCAGGGGACACGGGTTCGCGCCCCAGTCCGGGAAGATCCCACATGCCGTGGAGCGGCTGGGCCCGTGAGCCACGGCCGCTGAGCCCGTGCTCCTCAACGGGAGAGGCCACGGCAGTGAGAGGCCCGCGTACAGCAAAAAAAAAAAAAAAATCAGAAAATAACAAGTGTTGTCAAGGATGTGGAGAAATTGGAACCCTATGCATTGCTGGTAGGAATGTAAAATGGTATAGCTACACTGGGAAACAGTATGGCAGTGCCTCAAAAAATTAAACAGAATTACCACACTTCTGGGTATATACGCAAAAGAATTGAAAGCAGGGACTCGAAGAGATAGTTGTACACCAACGTTCAAGCAGCAGTATTCACAACAGCCAAAAGGTGGAAGCAACCCAAGTATCTATTGATGTATGAGTGGATAAGCAAAATGATATACATTATATACATATAATATTATTCAGCCTTAAGAAGGAAATTCTGACACATGCTACAAAATGGATGAGCCTCGGAAATGTTATGCTAGTGAAATAAGCCAGACACAAAAGGACAAATTTTGTATGATTACACTTATACTAGGTACCTAGTCAAATTTATACAGATAGAAAGTATAATGGTGGTAGCCAGGGGCTGTGGGGAAGGGGGAATGAGGAGTTATTATTTCATGGATACAGAGTTTCAGTTTGGGAAGATGAAAAAGTTCTGGAGATGGATGGTGGTAACAGTTGCACAGCAATGTGAATATCACTGAATACTTAATACCACTGAACTGTACACCAAAAAATAATCAAAATGGTAACATTTATATTATGTTTATCTTACCACAAAATTTCAAAAAGAATGTATATAGTTCTGCTTTTGTCCAAGTCCTAATTTCTCAGCTGCCCAAGCAAGCATCGCCTCTCTTCCCTACAGGAAGGTTTATTCTGTAGGTCCTCTGCCCTGTCCCCCAGAATACCCTCCAACGTAAGCACAGTCTCTGTAGTTTCAGAAGTGGCGGCGCTACCTTTATCTGGAATCCCTGCTGCACCCCTCTTTGCCTGTATAAACCTCACCCATCCTTCAAGGGTAAGGGCTCCATCCCTTCCCCACTCATGAAGCCTGTACTAACTAATCTAGACCGCTGCCCATTTCTCCCTTTTCTTATCTCCAGCAGACAACTAAGGGTCTGAATTGCTACATCACCAGTCACAGAGGACACTGCCTTTGACTTCCCCTGGGGTTCTCATTCACCTGTTTCCACATCAGTAAAGCAGAGAATGTCTGTCCTAATGACAAATGAGACCGCATAAGGAAACAAAGGTGTATAGACCAACCAAGGTTTTGTTCCTCCCTTACCCTAATTAACATGTAATGAAAACAACCAATGAATATCTGATGGTTTGTCCAGCTCAGCTTGGTTATGAAGTGAAAGGTAGGAATCCATTCTCATTCTTTTTTTTGGGGGGGGGGAGGAATCCATTCTTAACGTGAAGGGGAAAGAGGGGGATCCCTGACTAGGGAACAAGGGTAACAACAGTTCCGGGGAACAAGGGATTTTTGATGCTGGAGTGAATCATCAGAGGAGTGGAATTAGAAAGCAGGCAGATGGACTTTCCTGGCGGTCCAGGGGTGAAGATTCTGCGCTTCCAAAGCAGGGAGCACCGCGGGTTTGATCCCTGGTGGGGGCACTAAGATCCCGCGTGCCGCAGGATTCCTTTCTAGGAATAGGTGGGCTTTTCTAACAAGCACCCAGTAATAATAACCGATGTTACTGAGTGCTTGCTAGATATGAGACACTGTGCTAGGTGTTTTACATGGATTATCTCATTTAATCCTCACAGATAAGGTACTATTTCCCCCGTTTTACAAATGAGCCTGGAGCTTAGAGGGTAGGTCACAAGGTCACAAAGCTCTAAGTGGTAGTACCAGGAATCGGTCCAGGTCCATGAAACTTCAGATTCAAACTGCACTAAAGTGTGCACGCTGGTTGCCTTCTGCTTCCTCCCAGGACCTTTTCTGGTGTGAGGCAGGTGGAGAGTAGTGGGAGCCTTTCCACCTGGGCAGAGGGCTCAGGCAATTCCAGGAATGGGCTGGGGTGGGGCAGTTTAAGTGGGAAAGGCCTTCACCTACCTCCTGGAGAAGGCGTGGTTGGGAGGCTAGTCATCTCGGCAGGTGGACGGGCACCTGCAGGGAGGTGCAGATCTGTAGGAAGAGGGACAAAGAGCGGAATGAGGTGGATGGGCCCATGCCTGGGGCTGAAGACAACTGGAAATCCCAGGAAAGCCTTTGGTGCCAGGTTTTCCCGAGTCCCTTCCCCAGCTCTCCCCCCGCACCCCCCGCCCTATTGAACGTCAATCCGGGGATCCTTTCACTGGGCCACCACATTCACCTAGGAGGTTTCTCAAGGCCTGAGAAAGTTAGGTAAATGTACGCAAATTAGCAGCGGACCCAGTCTCACCCAGGCGCCGTAACAGGTCCCCGGTTCTCTCCCAGCCCTTAGTCTGGGGGGAGCCGTCCACTAGGTGTCAGGAGAGCGCAGGGAGGTCAGGCCCCCGGCCCAGGCTCGGGGCCGGCGCGGGGGCAGCGGCGGGGCCGGGCCGGGGAGCCAGGCGCCGGGCACCGGAGGGAGGGTCGTCAGTCGCCCTCTGGCCCGCCCGAGACGGCCGGTTGTCGGGGCTCAGCCCTCCACCCCCGGTGCCCCCTCGGTCGTCCGCTGCAACGTCCGCGCGGTCCACCGAGCCCCACTGGCCGGGCCCCCGCGGCCGCCCAACACCGGCCCGGCCGATACTCTGGCACCCTGAGGCCCTCGCCGCGTCCACGGACGTCGGGGCTCGAGCCCGCGGCACCGCCCCCCGCGCCCCGACCCCGGTCCAGAGCCCTCCTGCGTTACCCGCGCCAGGCAGGGCTCGCTGCGCTCCGAGGGCGGCTCGTCCCGGGCACCGGTTCCGAGCCGCCGCGACGGGAGGCTCCAGCCGAGGCCCGAGCTCGGCCGCTCTCGGTTTCAGTTCTTGACGCGGCCGCGGCGGCTGCAGCGTGAGTGTGGTCGACCGGGCTCGCCTGGCCCTCCGGCCCTGCCCGGCTCCCCACCTCCGCGTGCTCACCTTACCAGTCGGACGGGCTGCAGGGGAAGGGCAGGCGCCGCGCCGCGCGTCCTGCTCCACTGGACGGGGGCGGGAACCGCAGGCACCGCGGGGACCCGCCTGGGACCCAGAGCTGAGGAAGCGGCGCCAAGACGCTCTGAGTTAGCCGCCGAGGCCGGCCGGGGGCGGGGGGGCGGCCGACTGGGTGGGACAGGAAAAGAGGAGAGAAACCGCCCTCTGCAGGTTCCCTCTGCCCGCCGGGCCGCCCCAGCTCCCCCGGGAGGAAAGGCTGCTTTTCCTTCTCCGATTGTCACTTTACTCTCCATCCGGAGCCGCTTCCTCCCGCGCCTGACTCGAGGCACCGGAGGGCTCGGGATCAGAGTGAGCCCGGAGCTAATGGGATCTGTCCGCTTTCCCGCCATCGACGTTATTTGAATTTTCAGCAAATGTGCAAAATTACATTTAGTTGCGTTTGCATATCACTTACGTAAATACGTCTGTATCCAGAAGCTTGGAACATAAGCTAACTTAGTAGGCACACCCCGGGCCGGGGAGCGGGGTGTGAGGTGGGGAGAGGAACGTTGCCCCATTCGGATCTTCCTTGCCCGAATTCATCTGAGGAATGTGCAAAATTACATTTAGTTGCGTTTGCATATCACTTACGTAAATACGTCTGTATCCAGAAGCTTGGAACATAAGCTAACTTAGTAGGCACACCCCGGGCCGGGGAGCGGGGAGCGGGGTGTGAGGTGGGGAGAGGAACGTTGCCCCATTCGGATCTTCCTTGCCCGAATTCATCTGAGGCAGTGTAGTGTAGAGGTTAAGAGCGCTGTGGACTTTGGACTCAAAAGAGTCCCACCTCCGCTGCTTCTTAGCTGTGTGACTTCGGGCAAATTATTTAACATCTCTAAAAGCTGTTCCCTCATCCCTGAAATGGGGGACTGAAAAATCATGCCATTTCATAGCGTGGTTCTAGCACCTGGGAAGCACATCAATTTAACTACTAATTAATGCCATACTTTAGTCACCTCTTGACTCGCTTCTTTCTGGCAGGAAATGTTCCCAAATTAATGAGGAACTCAATGAGTAAGGATGTAACCTATAAACACAGGCTCTGGAATCTGCTCTGCTGTGTGATCTTAAGACAGTTTTGTTTCACTTATCTGGGGCAGTATCTACTGTGGGGATGGAATGAGTTAATACTGATACATTTAAAGCAATTAGAAGCTTACCTGGCACACAGTAAGTGCTCAGTAAATGCTATCTTGGCTTCCTGTTTAGGGTTAGAACTCTTGTGGTTATTCTGTCTTCCCTCCCAGTGATACAGAATTCTGTGCTTACTTCTTATTCCTGGGAGGCAGTCTCTTGGTTTGGGAATCAATATTTATATAGATCGATAGAGACAGGAATTGTGCATGTTCATTTGGGAGACAAAGACTGAAAGAGTCTCAGAGAATGGGGGCACAGAGTGAGAAAAAAAGCAAAGAAAGAAAGATAGAAAAGAAAGGGAGGGAGGAAGGAAGGAAGAAAGGAAAGAAAGAAAAGAAAAGAAAGAAAGCATAGTTGCTTTCATTCCTAAAGATGTTATGTGGTTGGAAAAAAAATAAAAACAGAAAAAACAGACTAAATTGACTAAATTCATTTACTTGAATATATTTTTAAAGGCATAGTAGTTATCAGTGAGGAAGAAGAAAGCCCATGTGTGGGAAAACTACCAATCCAACCAAGAAAGGCAAAGAAAGTAACACGTAGGCAAGGTGGATGTAAGTTAATAAAAAGGTAAGGCTGGCCAGTGCTCAGATAAAAGAAAACCCAAGAGAAAAGGAAATTCAAATCCTAACGGCTAAGTTGCAAAGGTGGACAACTGCTTGAATTTACTGACAAGCTGACCATGAATTCCAGGAAAAGTTGAGATTTTTCTTGTTATCTGGGTCAGTCTCCCGCATGGCATATTCCATTATGTCTTAAGATTGTTAAGAACCACAGACTCTCATAGGCCATCCAGCCCAACTGAATACTGATTTGCTGTGTTACTTTTACAATTTAATTTGATGGCTAATAGTCTCTCACAAGCATCTTTTTTTGATTAAAATGCAACCTTAAAAGTTTTGCTGGTACATGATTTTAACCCTGTAGGCACATGCTATTCATTCTGAAAGTGTAAACATGCAGAAAAACAAGATCCAATATGCCCATGCTCAGCACCCAATTTAACATAAAATAAGCAATACTGTAAGCAGTGTGTACTCTGCTCTTTGGGGTGTCCCATATATCCTGGATATGTGCTGTTCCTAGTACTCTCTGGATATCTTACCTAGTCTGTCAGTATTGTCCTTCACATTGCTGGAAGGCAGGGACTGGGTGATGTTCTTGCAATTAATTCTAGATAGAGATGCATACAGATAGATGATGAATGAAGCCTCAAGTGGTGGTGAGCTACCAGTGTTCTCCAAGGATTAAATGCGAAACTTCAGAAACTGGAACAGCCATCCTTGTTGTTAACAGACCTCCAGGGGCCTCAGGGCAGGGGATAAGAGATATTCATCTCTACCCAATTTTATCATCTTTCAGCCGGGTCTTGCACTGCTGCCAGGATGGCAGTCTTCTAAGTCCTAGTCTAATAAGTTCTGTTAATGCACTACCATTGGACCAACCACAACTTTACTGTTTTGTAAATCAGAGTAAACAAGTTGGTCCCTGGCTGGGACTATCTACCCTAGATAAGCAAAATTATTACTCATGCCCAGCTTACTGGCCCTTTTCCCTATCTTCCTGGAGCCTCCAGTAGGGCCATATGCAAATGAAGTGTCAGTCTCACAGTTTAGTAAAATTTTCCACTTCATTTGTGCCTCTTTTGTAGCAGTGACCTTGAGTGCTTATCTTCCCACCACCAGACCATAAGTCCCCAGAAGTACTCTCTGGCACACTCTCCAAAGAGGATCAGTTTCCTAGGAGATGAGGGTCAGGGAAAGCCTGGTAAAGAAAAGGCTCGAACTGGGTTTTGCCTTGGGAGGGGTATTCTAAGCAGGTCCTGGAGGACCTTGGACAGCCAGGAGCCTGTATCCCTAGCATATCCACGACCCTTCCATTAGCCCTGAGTATCACTGCCAGCAGTAACTGAGTGCCACGGGAGTGGGATGCCTTCTAGGAGAGGAATTAAAATACAGACAGCAGGGCTTTTATAGGGGGATACGCAACCTCCTCTCCATTACAGCAGTAGAGATCCTTTGAAAGTTTTTAAATGGGAGAGTAACAGGATTAGATCTTAGAAAAATGACTCCTAAATACAAATATGCATTACCAGCTCCCTAAGGGACATGTCTACTGAAAAGTCATGCAAGTTCCCAAGCTCTTTGTATCAATGTTTGTATGGGACACCCAATAAACTGCCCATAAAGGGTACAATTTGATCAGTTTTGACACACGTATACACATTAAACTATCACCATAATCAAAATTAGGAACATTTCTATCACCCCAAAATCTTCCTTGTGCTTCTTCGTAATCCCCACTCCCTACTCCCACCCCGTATCACCACCACCACTGGTCTTCCTGTCACTGTAGACCCTAACATGCCTCCCCCCAAACTGGGCCAGTCAGATTCTTTCTCCAGGGAATCTGCATCTGGAAAGGACACAGTGGCAGGAGGCAGCTGAAGCTGAGTCTTCCAATGACAGCTGCCTGGAGGGGCAGTCCACACGTTCCTGGTACAGACATCCGAGGGTTCTTTCTGCAGCCTGGTGGTTCTTTCAGTTCTATGAGCTGCGTAATATCCTTCCAACATATCCTTTAGTGCTTAACTGTGTCAGTTTGTTGCTTGCAACGAGAAAACTCACATATGATGCACTTCCTCCTACAGTCACCACTTCAGGAAATGACACCACCAAATTCTAGTCTCTCATGACTAACCTGGAATAATTCCTTAAAACTTCAGTCTTCATCACGTCTCCTCTCACTCATTGCTAAATCTGGCCTGTCTGCTCCCTGCTCAGTATTCTGTCTCTATAACGTTCTTACTTTTTTTCCTCATCATTATTTCTCTAGTACCTAGTACAGTGCTTGGCAGAGTACTCAATAAATTCTTGCTGAATGACTGAATGAACAGTGACATCATCCATCACCCCCAGAAACAAAAGCAAAGGTGGATGAGTGAGTGCTTGCATATGTGTGCATGTTTATCAGGGTGGCAGGACTTCAAAGTTAGTTTTTAATGTTTTCACAGAAGCACATGATAGGACTTGAATCCAAGACTTCTAAAGTATTTTTTTTTTTTTTTTTTTTTTGTGGTATGCGGGCCTTCCTCTGTTGTGGCCTCTCCCACTGCGGAGCACAGGCTCCGGACGCGCAGGCGCAGCGGCCACGGCTCACGGGCCCAGCTGCTCCGCGGCATGTGGGATCCTCCCATACCTGGGCGCGAACCCGGTTCCCCTGCATCGGCAGGCGGACGCGCAACCACTGCGCCACCAGGGAAGCCCGAATCCAAGACTTCTGACTCCAACTTCCATACCATTTCCATTATACTTTGTACCTATACCATGTATCCTTTCCCTTCACTTGGAGTTCCCTTTCTTCTTCCATCCTGCTCAGATCCTTATTTACACCAAGTACCAAACTGTAGGCACTAGATACAGCTCTAAAATATAAACCCTTTCCAAGAATATTTGCTTATTAACCAAAGGGCGGGAGCGGGGTCAGGTAATAAAGCATCTAGATTGAGGAGAGGAGCCTGTGGCCCCTGGCATCATCAAAGAGTTCTAGCCAGGAGGTAGGGTGAGCTGGGGGTCAGGGATGTGACTAAAGCTTTCTGAACCTGGGGTAGAGTCAATAACCTTGCCTAAGTGGAGAATAGTTTGCTGGGCTGGAACAACTTCCTGTGTCAAACAAAAAATCCATACATCACCAGAATAATACTTTATTTAACAATCTGAAAATCTGTTCTTTTGGTTTTAAGTCTTGCAAAATGAGTGGTAAATCAAAGATCTGTTCACTATTCTCTGAGTATGTGTGGTTATATGCCTGTGGGTGGACAAATGTCTATGTCTACAGATGCTTTTGCTTTTTATAGTCATTTTAGCCCCACTTCATTAGTATATAAAGTCTTATTATTCTAACAATGCTAAAACCTGAGTTAAACATTCCGAGTCTAACAGTCTCTTCTCCCAAGACTGCCTCCCTCCCTCCCCTAAGTCTGCTCCTCAGCCTCCATTAATGCTAGGTCTTTAGAGACTGCCAGCATTCATAGTTTGAGAAACCAGAAATGAATGCTGGATCTTAAGTCTCTCTGACTTACATCCTCTAGCTGAGGGGCTTTTCTGGGGAGGTGTGTGTGGGGAGGTCTTGGCAATTCCTCTTCAGAGTTGTGCATTTTGAATGGTAGACACCTAGAAAGGAAACATGATTGCATTAGATGCTGACCTGCCCTCCCACTAACCAATTAATAAGGTGGGGGGGGGGTGAAAACTCCATTTTCTTGTCCTAAATTATATTTCATGTAATGCACTGGCCTGTATGGAGGTGGGGGCAATGTGAAACTGGCTGTTAGGATTATTGTAAAGACTTGTTGCAGATACTGTTCATTATGTCATTCACCATCTCTTTATGAGGATTCGCAGAAGAGATTTCTTTTTCATCTAAGTAGCAGGAGTTGTTCTCCTAAGGAATGGGCATCATAAATTGTGTGAACTGATCAGGTTTTTCCTCTTCTTCTTGGATGTTAGTCTGGAACCAATTTGTGGTCCATCGTTAGTAAGTCTATTTTATAGAATGCACATTTCTACTTGCCTAGTTCATGGCTCCATTTTATGTCACTCTCACTAATACACTTCTGAGTTACTTTACTACATTTCACGTGGGTGCCTGTATGTATTTACTTTATGTATGCCTTTTGTAGCTCTCAACTCCTTTTTGAAGTAAGTTCAGGTATAACTAAATAAATTCTTAGGAGATAGGGCTATGGGAAGAGGTCGGGAGGTTCAAAGCCAGTTGGGAAATGGGCACAAAGGAACCACAAAGTGCGGTCACTCTTGGTTCTTCTGGCTCCCACCTGCTTGACTTTTCCCTAAGGATACTGTTCACTGCTGGATTCCCCTCACAGCCCACAACGAGGATGCCAGCCTGTAGCCAAGCATCTGTCCATCCGCAATCCCAGTCTCACCACCCCTCCTGTTCTCTGCATATCTGGACTCCTTACCTCTTCTTGAGGCTCGGGTGCTATGACGCTGCTCTCTTCTGGAACCGCAGAGACATGAAGCTGAAGACCTTGGTTCTACAAAAAGAAGAGTTCTGCCAGTGAGACGTGTCTCAACCTCCCAGCCTCTCAGCTTAGAAGGGTCTTTTGTGCCTTACACTTCATAAGGGTCATAGATAATACTAAGGGCAATCATACAATGTTTCACTACAGCCTGAAAGCAACAGGGAAGGCTTTACTGCCATCCTCCCTCCTATCAGTAAACCAAGAGTTGAAGGGTGAAATGACTTGCTGGGACAGGAAGCCAGGTCTTCAGATTCCAGAGTTGTTTCCATGATTTGTGTGACATGGCATCTATACGTATAGCTAGGTGAGACTCTGTAAGTGTATAAATATAGGTCTTAAAACCACTACCTATCACTTTTAGGCTAATCCTCCTCAAGAATGCATGGCAGTTCTCACACTTAGATGATCCTAACCCACAGCAGTTAGGAGAGGCAAGTGGTAGGATGGTTTCCTTGGGAAAAGGTCTAGGTTCTGAGATGGGAGCCCAAGGTGTGGAAAAAGCCGTGTCTAGTAACTCCTAAGCCAGGGGAAGACCTTGGCACTCTAAGGTTTAGAATGAACTTTTAAAAAATGAAATTTATTTAACACACTATAAAATTCACCCTTTTAAAAGTAGAACCAATTTCTAACAGTATGACAGCCACTTGAAATTCTGTGATTTCTCCTTTCAGCAAAATTTCCTTCTTCGTACTCCCTCTGCTGATTCTAGGCCACGAACTACCTCAAAGGTAATACTATTAATACCTCCAAGAAAGTTATCAAAATCTTCATTTTCTCTCAGGTGAGTCAAATGCTGAGCAAGAACAGATTTTCTCACAGTTATCTTTTTATTTACCCGTTTTTATATGTGGTATGTCCATAATTCTGCTTGAGAGAAAACATGATTTATGATGCATCTGTGAGGGAGATGAACAAATCTTATAGGACACAAGCTTCAGAGGATTGATGATACTGATAAACTAGGATCTAAGATGCTCTATTGCTTAATTCCATAGGAAAAATATGTCTCCTTAGCCAATGACCAAAGCAACCCCACAGGAGAGGCTGGGAGTAAATCTCAAATATAAGGAGGTAACCTCAGGGGAAGGAAGTTGTGTCCTGTACCTCATTTCCAAGGAGGACAGTGTTACTAGCCTGTTCCTCCAAATAGTCAGACAGCATCCTGGTCCCCATAATCCCTTCAGTAAAATTACTCCAAGAATGCAAACTTGTTTTATTATTCACCTGAGCCAAACAGGTCATTCTATTGTTGTCTCTATACTAAAATCATATAACATATTACAAAGTCAAATTTAAATTAATTTTGGATTTTCCATACAGTTGAGTTGCTCTTTTCAGTGCAGAAGTGGCTATACTCTTCATCTACGCAAAATCCCACATTTATCTTGGGCTTATTCACTATCCACATGCCCTGCATATCTCTCACTCAGTGTAGCTACCTCAGACCGGAAACCAGCCAAGGGAAAGTTTTATATTATGCTCTGTTAGGACCTTCAGTAGAATCAAGACTGAGGGCATAACACTGTTGATGACTCAGATTTTAGTATCTCAGGGGAGTCAACTGAGATAAGTCTATTGTCCTCTTGTCTTCTACCTTCCTTGCCTTGCCAGGCATCACACCCTTGTTCCCTCTGTCCATGTGAGTTCCTCTCAGACAGCAGGAGGCTCCCAAGATAGCCTGGTCAACCTTCAGGTAGGCATATTCAGTAGTAGGGTGGTATGATCTGAGGGGTACCAGACATCTCACACTCCCAGATATCCACATGGCTCATGCCCTGGCCTCCTTCATTGCCCAGATGTCACCTTCTCTGACCACTCTGTTTAAAGCTGCAATTCAGCCCCCACTCCCTATGCCTCGCGCCCTGCTTAATTTTTCTCCCTAACTCATATCACCACTAAACTGTAATTTTACTTACTTATTCTGTTTCTTGTCTATCTCCCCCTCCACTAGAATGTCAGCAGCTGGAAGGCAGAGAATTTTGTGTTTTGTTCACTGTAATACCCCATTTCCTAGAAAAGTGCCTGGCACATAGTAGGGGTTTAATGAGTGATTGTGGAATGAATGAATGAATCTGAGTGCCATCTAGTCAGATGTTGCCCCATAATCCTCTCTACAATGCACCTGACAGGGAACCATATAGCCTTAGCTTTTAACATCAAGGAAGGGGAACTAGTTTTCAAGGTGGCCCTGCCCATTTTGGTTTTTGGATGCCCCTTGTGCCCCCTTTCCTCTGTATTAAAAAAAAATGTTTTCCCATACCACTTCTTAGAGCTAATTGCTGAAAGTTCCTCTTACATTGATCCAAAATGTACTTAAAATAACAAAAACACTTTACACACAGGGCCTTTTTCTGTCCTCAGGAGTCTTATAGAACAAGTCAGATCTCTCCTCTATATGACAGACTTCCATGTAATTTGAATAGAATATGACTTGATTTCCAGATCCTTCACGGAACTGGTTGCTCTCCAGAGGGTCTGTGTCTCTATTTTAACAGAACCCTTTTCTCATCCATATTTTCACCTTTCAAAAGACCATCCCTTTTGCTTTACCTTCCCTTTGTGAGTTCCTTCTTCTAGGCCTCTCTCATCAAAGAAGATATACCTTGGAAATTTGCTGATGCCATTTTGCTTGGGGTCTATTCACCATAATCACAAGTATGACAAAGTGAAGTGAGACCTTCCTCCCTCTCCCACATTAAAAAAGGAAAGATCAGGATCCAGTTGTAGGCTCTTTACGTTGGGAACTCCCAGAACTTGGAGCAAAAGAAAGAAATTAGTAAGAATCTGCTTATATTAGAGATAAGCCCTTTGCCAAAGTCAATTACCCTGGGAGTACAGGTCGCTAAATCAGTTGCTTTGAAGATGTGCAATCCCCAGAACCAAAAAAGGTGTCCAAGAGTATCCTTGAAACTGTAATACAATGACATCAAGTCTTAGCTACTGTGGGGCAACCTGACCATAGTAAAAATAATCTACATGGAGGTTATAAAAGGGAATAAAGACTCAGCCAGATCCATTCTCACCTGACAGATCATCAAGGTTGGGGCAGTACAAAGTTCTTCTGGGTTCAGATTATCGGTGTTTTCCTTTTCTCCGACCTCAGGAGTTCTTGCTGGCTTCTCTGGTGGCTGTGGATCAGGAGAGGCCTCTAAGGAGGCCCTAGGACTTGGAGTCTCAGCCCCCAAGGAGGCCCTAGGGCTGGTGGGTGAACTCGGTTCAGAGGCTGTAGGGCTGTAGGGAATGTTCCCTAAGGAGGACCTGGGGCTGGGAGCGGCTCTGGGTGGAGGAGGCCTATCAGGCGGTGCTGAGGCCCTCTGCAAAGAGGCTCCCTTTGGCTGTTCAGATCCTTCGCTTGAGGTGCGGGTTCGGAGGACTACTTCTGGGAAAGATGAGGCCTGCTCTGAAGGGATCAGAGCTCTGCCTGGTGATGGAGCTGGGGAGCAAGGGAGAATTTCCTCCTGGGACTCTCCACCCTCAACGGTGGGTGAGGACTGGGCCTGGGAGGGGCCATTGAAAGCTAGCAGAGGCTCTTCCTCCTCAGAGGAGCTTGCTTCAGCCTCCTCCTCTATCTCCTTGTCTTTTAAGGGCTCTTTTTTAATATCCGAGTCATCTTCTCCCTGGGCTGGATCAGATGCCAGCTCTTCCTCACTTGCTGAGGTGGAGTCCTTCTCACTCTTCAAGGAAAGTGCAGAGGGACTGGTAGGTGAGGTAAGAGGGCTGGAGACTGTAGATGTTCGAACTGGGGGAGAGATGACTAGAGAGCGTCTGTTGCTGCTAAAAAAGGAAGGGCATTTAGATCCAGAAGAGCTAAAAACTGGAAGTAACCTAAATCGCCAAATAAATAATGATATATTCACATAATAATAAAACAGAATAAAGCAATTTAAAATGGTATTAGAAAGTTTGTATAATTTGCAGTAATGCTTATATTATAAAGTGAATTGGAAAAAGGCTATAAAATTTTATCCATATCACGATCTTGATTATCTAAAAATATATAAAGAAAAAGAAACTGGAAAAAAAACTCAGCAATATATTAACAAAGTATTTTGGGGAAAAGATTCACGAGTGATATACAGTTGATCCTCATGGATTCTGTATTTGCAAATGCACCTACCCTCTGAAATTTATTTATAACCTCAAAATCAACACTCATGGTTCTTTTGCGGTCATTCATGGACATGTGCCAGCTGTGAAGAATGAATGCCTGACCAGTACTTTCCCAGCTGAGGTCTAACAAGGCAAGCCTCTGCCTTCCTGTTTTAGCTCTCTTACTGTAAATATGTCCTGTTTGCCAAGTTTTTCGTTGTGCTTTTTGTTGGTGATTTTGCTGTTTAAAATGGCCTCCAAGTATAGTGCTAAAGTGCTGTTTGAGAGCAGAAAGTCTGTGATGTGCCTTACAGAGAAAATACGTGTTAGATAAGCTTCATTCAGGCATAGTGCTGGTGGCTGTGAGTTCAATAGGAATGAATCAACAATATGTATTAAATGAGGTGTATTTAAACAAAAACACACACAAGAAAGGTTACGACGTATTGATCGATTGATGAACATGTTAGGACCAGGGGCTCACAGGAAACTAACCCTGTGTTTCCCCTAGGAGCAATGGTTCAGTATTCACTAATTCAGTGCTCATGGTGACTTAGAACAAAACTACCACGAACAATGAAAACTGACTATAACATTTATCGAGTATGCTGGATACTGTGCTGAGTGCTTCTACAGCAACATCAGCTTGACTCCTACTCACCTCCTTAAGGGCCTCCCATGTACCATCCACTAACAGATTAAGCAACTCACAAATATTTACTTGACATGTACCAACTATGTGCTGTGTCCTGGGTTCAAGAATGGGAGATGGTTATAGGAAGAGAAAGAGGAAAACTTAGTTCCAGCCCTGTGGGAGTTTCTGACCTAAGATAAGCTAAGTGACATAAGGTTCTTTCTAGCACTTAGCATTCTATGGGTCAGCAGGTTTAGAAGGCCCAGGACATAGCAAGAAAAGACCAGATTTCCCTAAAAGGTTCTGGGACATCTTGGTGTAAATGATGGTAAGTTTCAGATGAATAGACACGTAGAGAGAACTCTGGTTTTCAATGCTGGGAAGAGAAGAAAAAGAGTTTTTGGAGTAAAAGGGAAGTCTATATTGGCCTGTTAGTGATTCTTTTTAACAGTCTGTAACTAACTGCTAAATGAGGAATAGAAACAACAAACTGGGACCCATTCTTCCTGCAAATCTCAAGCTCAGTTTCACCACCTCCTCAAAGCCTTCCCTGACCATCTATCTGCACACTGCAATTACTTAACTCTTTGAATTCCTACTGGTTTCCTCAGGCCCTTAGTATGTGCAATCTTATATTGTTCCTTGTTTCCTTAGGCACATTTTGTGTCCTTCCAACCTTTTTTAAAAAATAAATTTATTTACTTATTTTTGGCTGCATTGGGTCTTTGTTGGTGAGCACGGGCTTTCTCTAGTTGCGGCAAGTGGGGGCCACTCTTCATTGCAGTGCATGGGCTTCTCAATGCAGTGGCTTCTCTTGCTGCAGAACAAGGGCTCTAGGTGCACGGGCTTCAGTAGTTGCAGCACGTGGGCTTCAGTAGTTGTGGCTCGCAGGCTTAGTTGCTCCATGGTACGTGGAAAGTTCCTGGACCTGGGATTGAACCCGTGTCCCCTGCATTGGCAGGCGGATTCTTAACCACTGCGCCACCAGGGAAGTCCCCCTTCCAACTTTTGTAAATCACTTCAGGAGAAAGACAAGTCACCTATGTCCTTAGATGCCTAAGTCTCAGCATAAAACCTTCTGTGTAGAAGGAACTTAATAAAACTTCTTAAACAAAGGCATCAGAATAAGAAAATGATCACATTCTGAGGGACCAGTGAATTGCTTACATTTACCAGCGTAAAGAATGCATGAAGGCAACAGACACACCACATACACACACACAGAAAAGCAAGCCGTAACAGGTTAAGAAAAGATATTTGCGGGACTTCCCTGGTCGTCCAGTGGGTAGGACTCCACGCTCCCAGTACAGGGGACCCGGGTTCGATCCCTGGTTGGGGAATTAGATCCCACATGCATGCCACAACTAAGAAGTCCACATGCTGCAACTAAGAGCCCGCATGCCGCAACGAAGATCCTACATGCCGCAACTAAGACCCAGAGCAGCTGAAATAAATAAATATTTTTTTTAAAAAGAAAGAAAAGATATTTGCAGTACATATCATTAAAGGATTAATATCCAGAATATACAAAAAACCCCATCTCATGTAAATCATTTTTTTAAAAACGGTAAACAATCCAAATGAAAAATGTGAAGAAAGGATAAACATGAAAGTCACACAAAAGGAACCTTAAAAGGCCAATAACACGAAAAGATGTTCAAGCTAACCAGCCATTTTGGAGACGTAACTAAAACTGCAAAAATTCCATTTCATACCCGTTACCGTAGAAAAATTAAGAAGTCTGACAATGTCGCATGTAGCAAGAATATGGAGCAATGAGGGCTTTTATTCACTTCCGGTGAGTTGTAAATTGGAACAATCACTCTGGAGAGCAATCTGGGAATGGTAATATCTAGTAAGGCTGAAGAAACCCAAATGCACAGACCCTATGACTCAGCAATTCGACACCCAGTATACATCCTAAAGAAACTCTTGATAATATTCACAAGGAGAAATGTGAAACGCGTTCACTGCACCATTATTTGTAATAGCATAAAACTATAAGACAACCCAAATGTCCACTAGCAGTTCAGAGAAATAAACTGTGAACTAGCCATACAACAGCATCCATAACAATTACGAAAAGGAAAGATCAGAGCTGGCAACATGTAGCAACAAGGATAAGTTATCTCACAAACAATACTAAGAGAACAAAAGTAGCTGCAAAAGAATACATACAGTATAATTCTATTTAAATAAATTTTTAAACCATGCAAAATAATATTTTCTATGTGTGCATATATATGTATATAATAAAAGTAAAAAGACATGCATGGTAATAATAAATACTAAATTTAAGATAGTGGTTACACTTGGTGGGGGACAGGAAGAGAAAGTGAGTGGGGAAGGGACACTGGGAGATTTAATTATATATATATATAATAGTTGATTTCTTTTCTTTCTTTTTTTTTGGCTGTACCACACGGCATACAGGATCTTAGTTCCCCGACCAGGGATCGAACCTGTGCCCCCTGCATTGGGAGTGCAGAGTCTTAACCACTGGACTGCCAGGGAAGTCCCAACAGTTGATTTCTTAAATTTGGTGGTGGGTATATGACTCTTTGTTGTATTATTCTTTATACGTTTAGTTACCACTAAAATATTTCGTAAAAATACTTTATATCGGGGTGTAGCACCAACAAAAAACAATATTATGTACATGAACAGAAAGGAAAGGTCAGGATTTGGGATTGGAGGTGAGAGTGTTGAATGTGTTCACACACAGGACAAACCAAGCAGAAATGAGTGTCAGAAGTGGCTCACCTTGAGAGTCCCTTCACCACAAAGACTTTATCAGAATGTTGCTTCTCCAGTTTGCTCATCACCTCGTACAGATTGTGGTTCAGCTGGAGTAAGCAAGAGAGAAGGAGATGCTAGCCACGTGGGAACCTGAGACTGGTATATCCCTTCTCTCCCCAAAATAAAACCTTCCTACCCTTAATGATAAAATTCCTTATCCCTTTTGCACTAGTGTCCAGGGTCCTGTCCCACCACCCCTTCTTCCTTTACTATGTCTAAAGTTCTGCCTCTTCCATCAGACTGGCAGCTCTCTCAAGGCTGGGTCCTTGGTATTTGATGCTGATTTGAGGTTCTAGCATCTCTCAGGTGATCCAGGGAATGAAAACTCATTGTAATATTAACTAGGCAAATCATAATTTAGCCAAAGAAACTGTGGAGAGGAACGTGTGTGGATGTGGATGTGAATATAATTAATATTTTAACAGCAAAGAGTCTTGGAATCGCAGGACTAGAAGTGACCCCGTGAGGTCATGTTCTGTGGCTGCCCGTCATTGAATAGGATTGGCCCTATTCAGGACGAACTACCTGAGAAACTGACCTGTGCCTAAACACTACCCTCTCTGCTCCCCAGCAACAGAAGATAGAGATTAAACTTGGTTCCCCATTTCAGGTGTTCCTTCCGTAAGTCTAATCTCTTTTATGCATCTGAAGCCCATTTGGATGCCATTATTCAGTTGTTAACGGAGATGGAGAGGGCCCTCTGACATTATATAAACATGTGCTTTTTTTTTTTTTTTTCATTTTCTTCAGTGTATTAAAAACAAACAAAAATTCAGTACACTAGAAATAGGGAAGAATTTCTGTTAACTTATGAAGGGTATTTACAAATATCCTAAAGCAAACATCATACCTAGAAATGAAACACTGAAAAATTTCCCCTGAAACTGGAAATAAGACAAGAACGTCCACTATCACCCCTTCATTCTGCGTTTTTTTAATTTATATTTGTGTTTTTTTCCCATATAATTATTGATCATTTAGGTTTCTAGCTCTTACCTCACTCTGTAAGTTTGTCAGCAATTTGGTTTCCCTTTGCTAAAATCTCCTATGAAGATTTATCAATTTCTCCTTATAGGACCTTTCAGCTTTTTATACTATGTATTTTTTAACATCTTTATTGAGATATAATTCACATTTAAAATATACAATCCATCCTTTTTAAGTTAAAGATGTGCTTTAATACAGTTCAACACAGTCCATCAAGTGCTATTATTTCATCATGAGAAAGAAGTAAAAATTTGTGATGCCAATATGGATATCTAATGAGGTTATGTAAATTAGAGCGACCTTCATATTTATTAGAAAAACCCTCCTAGATGTCTAAATTGGCCGGATGTTTCTCACCTTGCTCATTTCCCTGAAGAAGACGTCTCTCAAGTTGGAAATGTTTTGGAAGATGGTCACATAACAGCCAATACGACTATCAAGAGGCAAAACAACAAACACGTAAAGGTAAGTGATGGTAAAGGAAGTCTTTGAAGTACAAGGTAGGAGCGTAAGCCAAAGCCACCGCCGGCTCTGCACAGAAAAGCACCCCACAGCCTAGGCTCAGGATGTTCTGGGATCTGGATTCGTCAGAGCCAGGCCAGGGGTACACTTGACTCTCAGGAGTGGGAAGGCCAGAGGAGACATGACCAGCCTAGGCTGACACCAAAGTATAACAGATCTCTGTGAAAGAAGTTATCTGATTCAGGCTCATTAGGTTCTGAAGTAGATATGAAAGTGCTTTGAAGAATTTTTAAAGTGCCATATAAATATAAGGCCATACAAGTATAACTATTATAGTAAGTATTCTTTCTCAGTATACAATACTTGGACTTCTATGAAGCTGTATGTACATTTAATGGAATTCTACCGTAAATGAATTGGGGAAGTTTACATTTAAAGAAACTATTAAATTTCAATTCTGTTTAAATTAGGAATCACATAATTAATGTTTTAGAATACATGTAGTCATTAAAAAGGCTCCCTCATTCATAGACTAATATAAAGTGACAATATAAAATACTCTGACTACAATTGCATTAAAGCATATCTTTTTTTTTTTTTTTTTTTTTTGGCTGTGTTGGGTCTTTGTTGCTGTGCGCGGGCTTTCTCTAGTTGCAGCGAGCAGGAGCTACTCTTCATTGAGGTACGCGGACTTCTCATTGCGGTGGTTTCTCTTGTTGTGGAGCACAGGCTGTAGGACGCATGGGCTTCAGTAGTTGTGGCACACGGGCCTCAGTAGTTGTGGCTCGCAGGCTCAGTAGTTGTGGCACACGGGCTTAGTTGCTCCACGGCATGTGGGATCTTCCCGGACCAGGGCTTGAACCCGTGTACCCTGTATTGGCAGGCAATCGGATTCTTAACCACTGCGCCACCAGGAAGTCCCTTAAAGCATATCTTGTACAATGAAAAGGAAATAGGACACAAACAGAGCTTCTGTTCAGATTCTTCCAATGTGGAAAATTTACATCTAAAACATTTTTACGTACTGTGAAGCAAAGACATCTTCATTAATGGAAATACTCATCCCATGGTGTATCTTCTACAAGAATCCGGATGTTCACTAACCAAGCTTGTTTAAAACAATACACGCTCGAGCAGAAAACCAGATACTCCTAGTATGCATGATGACGGCACTTTACTTGCCAAGATCTCTCCTATCCAAGAAGCATCTTGTCTTTAAACCCAGAAAAGCTGGTAGGGCAAGGATGGTAATCTCTGTATTGCAGACGAAGAAACCAGGGTCGAGAGAGAAAGGTGGCTTTCCTAATATCACACAGCAAGTTACGAGCAGGGCTGAGGCTACATTCCACTCTTGGACCAGGGCTCTTTTCATGAGGACATGTTTGGGCTGCCAGGTGGCCTGGGACTCCACTGGCCCAAGGGTCCAGCCCTTTCCTGAATCTCAATCATTACCTATTGTAAAGAACAGGCAGCTCCTCTAGTAGTTCCTGGTTCAGATCTTCAAATACAACCTGGGCTTTGTTGAACTCTTCCTCTGCCTAGGTGGTAAAAGAGACAGGACAATTCCCCTCATTCCTGAACCCAAAGCTAGAGTCTGCTTCCTTTATTCTCTGCATGTTTTCAGGGACGGGGCTTACTTGGAACCATGCCTCCCTTCCCCAGACCTATGTCCTCCCCAGCCTCAAGTCTCTGACCATCCTTAGAGCATCAGTGTCAGAGGAGACAGGATTTCCTTCAGGACACTGGAGGCTGAATTTATCGTTTCCTAAACCCTGCATGGCCCAGCCACTTGCCACCATTATGGGGAAAGGGAGGGCAGGGAGGTTTTACCAAGCTCTTCTTTACCTTGGCAGTCTTGGCCTCATCTTTCTTCTTGGCATTCTGTACCGCCTCCAGGTGGTGTCGGGCACTGTCATAGTCCACGAGTTTCCGGCCCCGTTTGGCAATTCTTTCCTAACCCAGAGTCAAGAGAGAGGGCCTTGATACTCACTTTTCGGTGGCCAGTATGTGGGTAACAGAGTATCAAACAGAGAAGCAAGATTCCTGTCCTAGTATCAAATTTTACTCTCTAACAGGGTTTTGTGCCAAAGGGATCGCCCTCATTATCTGGAAAGAATGGGAATTCTCAGGGGGAGAGAGAGTAGAGGGCAATTCTCCAGAGCACCTGGAAGCCTGCACTGAATTTTAATATATCCTGTGAACCCACTAGAAACTGGTTCAGCATCCGGAAGAAATGGCCTTGAGAATCCTACTAAATTCAAAGTCAGGAGTTTTGGGTTTTACTCCCAATGCTGCCATATATTAGCCTTGTCACCTAGGGCAAGGCACACCTCTTCTGGAGCCTCAGTAGCCTCATCTGCCCTATAGTGTTATTTTAAAGATCAAATGCTGAATATAAAGGGCTTTGAAAAGCCTAAAGCATAATACAAATAGTAAATTATTATGAGCACTGAGAGAACATTTACTCAATCTCATCCCAACTACAAATTATACCAGGGAGAGGCAAACAATGTTAATGGCTTTGTCTTGTTCTCTCAACCACAGAATTTGAAAGGATCTTGGTGATTATCTGATCCAACTTCCTATTCAATACACAAA
Organism: Physeter macrocephalus; assembly: GCF_002837175.3. Classification (NCBI taxonomy): domain Eukaryota; kingdom Metazoa; phylum Chordata; class Mammalia; order Artiodactyla; family Physeteridae; genus Physeter; species Physeter macrocephalus. The sequence continues at coordinate 88,096,579 of NC_041219.1, read as the reverse complement.
GCTTCTCTACAATATCAAAGATAAGAAGTTCGACTTCTTCTTGAACAGAGAATAGAGAACTCACTATCTCACAGTATATTTCATTTCTTTTTTGGAAAGCTTTAGCTATGAGAAATTTAAGCGAGGCTTCCTTTAATTTCTTCCTATATATATATATACATATTTTTTTTTTTTGCGTTACGCGGGCCTCTCACTGTTGTGGCCTCTCCCGTTGCGGAGCACAGGCTCCGGACGCGCAGGCTCAGCGGCCATGGCTTACAGGCCTAGCCGCTCCACGGCATGTGGGATCTTCCTAGACCGGGGCACGAACCCACGTCCCCTGCATCGGCAGGTGGACTCTCAACCACTGCGCCACCAGGGAAGCCCAATTTCTTCCTATATTAATCCAAAACCAGCACAGTGCCCAACAGAGTAGACATTTAATAAATATGAGTCGAATGAATTAATGAATTCTAATTCTACTTTATGGAACAGTTTAGAACAGGCTGAATTCCTCTTTTATCTAATAGACTTTCAAGTATTTGAAGATAATTATTATAACTCCTCCAAGTTTCCTCTTCTCTACAATAAACGTCTATAGTCCCACCAACTGTTTCTCACAACAAAATGGGATGCCCTGACCTGGATCTAATTCAAAGCCAGCCCAGATCTAGTTCACTGAAATCTAAGTCTAAATGTAACCTTCACACTACCTCTAACCCTCCTCCCTAACCTCTTGTCTAACCCTCAACTTTCAATCTTTTTCCTAACCTATCCAACTTCATTCCTAACCATGGGGTCTAACTCTGCTTATACTTTTAACCCAACATGTTTTCTAACTTATATGGGCCACCCATAACCCATCCTTGATTCTGTACATTGATTACCTTAATCTCGCTGAATTGGGCTACATAGTTTTCCATGGTCCTCAAAGCCTGGTCAGATAGTTTCTCTTCATAGTCTTCCCAAAGGAGATCATTATTCTGTGGGAAAGAGGCAGCAGGGAGTGGTGAGGGCTCCACTTCTCAACAGCAACTGCATTCCAGGGAAATACCCAAATTCTTCCTGCAACAAACTTCCTTTTTGGAGCACTGATATTTTTAGAATATCATTTTGGATTCTGGGGAAGAGTCAGATGAAGAAACAGCCCTTCCCCAAGGAACTGCCGTATAAGAGACTGGACATGCACTCAAGGGATTAAGAACAGGAACCAATGGTCGAGAGTCTTGGACTCTAGAGCTTGAAGGATAGGGAAGTTTGGGAGCAAATAACTGCATGAAATTGGTTTTCAAAAACAACCAATTGGTTTTGTGTAGGTAAAACTTCCTAAGGTTTTAAAGAGAGGAAGAGGGTAAAAAACAGAGGAATCCACAGATTATGGAAAACTTGTTTTTAACTTCGTATAATATTTGCCTGTTACAGCTTTTTCCTACCACCTGTGACCACAGCTATAAAAATGAACAGTGTGAACTGGCTCCTTTGTTTTCCTATTTGCTTGGACAGAGAAGCTGAGGTGAGGTTGAGATGAGGGTAGAGCGAGTGTTGAAGAGCTATAAAGCCCAGAATACTCTTACCGCTACGATGGCCTTCAGCTCCTCATGACCATCCCACTTGCTGCTGTAGATCTCCTGCAGGGTTTCTGACACTCTCTTTGAACTTTCATGCATCACTGAAAAGGAGAGAACTCAGTCTGACCATAAAGCAGTTTGGTATAATCATATGGGTGACAGAAAAATCAGTGGCTCCAATCCAAAAGGACAAACTCAGAAGGTTTGGGTTATCAGTCAGAGAAGCTGGATGGGGCTGGGATAGGAAAAGTTACTCTTCCTCGGCCCACAAAGATCCAGGAGTCAGGCACAGGCAAGTGATGAAAAGCCTGAGTACGGTTGGTTTTTTTTTCCATCCCCCACACCTCTTAGTAGCTGCATAAATGCCCTCTGGATCCCCCTGTGCTCCGATACCCACCTTTGACTGCACTGAGGAAGTTCTTCAGGTCCTTGTATAGCTTGTGGCCTTCCACCTGAAAGGGAGAAATGCCTTTGATGACTAAAGAGATATATTTGGAAAGATGCTCCAGAAGTCAAAGTTGAAAAGTAGGTTAAAAGCAGAAATCAATCCTGGAATTTCTTCAAACATTTGCAATTGTTATATATTAGCCTCTACTCTCTTTACCAAGAAGTTATTGGTTGTCTCTTTTGGGGCAAATTTTAAGTTGGGAAATTGCTCCCATTGCACTGGCATGTCTTCTTTCCTCTGTTTGTTCTCCCTTCCAGTGAACTAGAACCTATAGTTCCTCTGCTGGAATTTAAGAGTCCTATGTGACACTATATACGTGATCCTCTGACTTACACCTTCCTCTCTGGGTAGAAAAACTGCTACCATTTTCTACAGACACCAGGCCCTCTTCTTCTCTGCACCCTCACACAGGCCATTCCTCTTCTCCTGTGCACTTCATTTTTTTTTTTTTCCTGAATTATATGTTTTAATCAATAATACTCTTTACCAGGCCTAATTATAGGCAGGTCTTAGGAAAATTTAGGTTCATCATCATGAAACTAAATTGTGTCATCTCTAGGAAGATTTTGACCAATGTATAGGGTTTTTTTAAAAATTAACAAACCCGTGTCCCCTGCATCGGCAAGCGGACTCTCAACCACTGCGCCACCAGGGAAGCCCTGCACTTCATTTCTAAATAGCTCTATTAGAACTTCTGCCCACTGGTCTTAGGTTGGCCTTCTGTATTTGGAGCAGGCTAATTTCTCTTGCACACAGGTTTGAAGATGTCTTTCACATGGCTTGCACCGAGTCCTCTTTTTCAGAGGCTTCCTCATTTGTTCTTCATGGTGTTGTCTAAAGCCCATTCCCATTCTGGTCTCTTTCCTCTATGTGAACTCTAGTTTCCAGTTGGGTGAGAAGCAATTTTGAGGCCAGGCTGTTGACATTTTGGAGCTTGACTTCAGAAGCGTGAGACTGGACTGAAAAGTGCAGCCCACATCAAGGGTATCGTACAGGGCCAAGCCTACAGACCAGGACAGTGATCCTCACACCAGTTCAGATGATTTGAGCTAAGATCCATTTTGCAGTACATGATAAAAATACTTGTGAACTTGTTCACTTGTTTTATTTGCTTACGTTCATTATAGGTAGGCTATTGAGCATACCAAAAGTATAAAAAATTTATGAGAGAAAAGCTGAAAATTCTATCTAATAACTTACATTTTTAATTTTTTAATCTGTGCAATTCTTTGAGGGAAAAATCATTATTATTTAATTTTAGCAGCAGAAAACCCAGGTCTACTTGGTCAAGTAAACAAAGGAAACTGGACTAATTATTTTATCCATCTTCTTGCCTCCAGAGGTCACCTCTGAGCCAGTCCAAACTCTTGACCATACCTCAGGTTAAAAGTCCTTTTCAAGAGGCTGAATGCCAGGGCTCAAGGGACATGAAGACACAGTCTCAAGGGAATCTAAGGCGCTGTCAAAGAGGTAGGAGAAGAACTGGGATCAATGGTGTGTTATAGCAAATGAGGATCAAGACAGCATCCTTGGTTTTCCCTGGTGGCACAGTGGTTGAGAGTCCGCCTGCCGATGCAGGGGACATGGGTTCGTGCCCGGGTCCGGGAGGATCCCACATGCCGCGAAGCGGCTGGGCCCGTGAGCCATGGCCGCTGAGCCTGTGCATCCGGAGCCTGTGCTCCACAACGGGAGAGGCCACAACAGTGAGAGGCCCGCGTACCGCAAAAAAATAAATAAATAAAAGACAGCAGCCTCTGATGACTGAAGAAGGATCAGATACTACAGAGAGGTTAGAATGCATGAAGAATCAGTAAATCACTGAACTTCGTAATTGGAGGTCACTGGTGACCTTGAGAAAGTGCTTTCAACAGCATGATAGAGACAGATTCAGTCAGTTAACAAAATTCAGAAACACTTAGCATTCACCAGGAAAGATGTCTCACTTCCTCTTTGCTTTTCATTTACAGAAAAAAAAGTTTAAACAGTCTAAGATGTTAAATGTACATAATAGCTTTTAAACATGGATATGGTAGGTAGGTATAACTTTGAGAGTTTTGAAAATGTGATAACCATGGTTTGAAAGAGTTTTGGGGATTATAAAAGTTAACAAGGATTTTAATTTCTTTCTTGAAAGAAAACAACATGGACCCAACTTTTTACTTCACCATGAAGATTTGATCTCCAAAATACATGTTTGAATAACAAAAGCTGTTAAACGATCTTGCATAATTTCTACAAATGAAATTCTTAATTTTTTTATCCCACTAGATATTATATGGCCTGAAAACTCAGATCAGTGATCAAGGCTACCACGTATGGTGGTACAGGTTGTATGTACACTGTTCAAAGCTAAGGGTACTATTTATACCATAGTCCGTGTTTTAGAATCAAGTCTTTTGGTCAAAGTTCTTCTTTTCTGCTCCTGCTGTTTCCTTTGAGAGGAGAGAAACAGAGATAGAGACAGAGACAGAGAGAGAGGTGGTGGTAGTAGAGGGTGGGGTGGTGGGATAGCACCTGTGTCATTTTATTCCTTTGACCTGAAATGTCTCCAGGCTGAATAATCCCAGCATCTTTCTTCTCTCCTGACAGATGTGACTCTCACAGTCTTAGCTTTCCACTGGTTTGGGCGTCAAAAACTTGTTTCTACTACCAACTAGCAAGTGATTCCACTTCTCTGGCTTTAAATTTCCTCATCTGTAAATACCAAGTAAGACTAGCTCTAAATGTTATGATTTTATCACTTCTGCTAAGTCCTTGCAAAATTCTTGGCAGTACCATAAGGAGTCTGAGTTAGTCCTTCCCATCCCTTATATTGATACAAAGTCCCAGCCCTCAGTTAATGAATCACTCACTCTGGAAGTGCGTCCTAAGCACTCAGGTAGCAGAGCTATGTCCTAAGAGACTGAGGTTCTGAGGATGGAGAAGAAGTGCCTGTCCTGGGGTTCCCAACTTGCTAGAGAAAAATGGACTCAGAATCCCGAACACTCAGCAAAATAAGAGCATGACCAACCCTGAGCAACTGCTGACAGTTCTTGATCTAATCGAGGTCCAGAAGCGAAAGATGAAGCTCGATTGTTAGATGTGATTTTATTTTATTTTATTTTATTTTTATTTATTTATTTATTTTTTTTTTTGCAGTACGCGGGCCTCTCACTGCTGTGGCCTCTCCCGCTGCGGAGCACAGGCTCCATGGCCCAGCGGCCATGGCTCACGGGCCCAGCCGCTCCGCAGCATGTGGGATCCTCCCGGACCGGGGCACGAACCCGCGTCCCCTGCATTGGCAGGCGGACTCTCAACCACTGCGCCACCAGGGAAGCCCTAGATGTGATTTTAAAGGCAATGAACTGGAAGCAGCTGTCACTACCAGAAATAAGAGATTAAAATGTTGCTTGACGAAAATAATTCTTTCCCATTGGCTTGGCCAAAAAGTTTGCTTGGGTTTTTCCATAAGACGTTATGGAAAAATCAACCCAATATATGTTTTGAGGAAAGGGAAAGAGGGAAGGAAGATCCCACATGCCGCGGAGCAACTAAGTCTGTGCGCCACAACTACTGAGCCTGTGCTCGAGAGCCCGTGAGCCACAACTACTGAACCCATATGCCACAACTACTGAAGCCCACGCACCTAGAGCCCGTGTTCCACAATAAGAGAAGCCACCACAGTGAGAAGCCCGCGCACCGCAACAAAGAGTAGCCCCCACTCGCCACAACTAGAGAAAACCCATGCGCAGAAAGGAAGACCCAACGCAGCCAAAAATAAATAAATTAAACAAAAAAAGTTTACCAACAAACTGGTTGCAAGAGAAAGGTAGGGCACATGACCAACTGGTCCAACTTCTGGAATACTTCACTTTCAATTTCCTTGTCCTTTTTCCTCCTGTTCAACTTAGACACCTAGGTCCAGCTTCAGACCTGACTTTTTTCACTGTCTTTCTCCTTAAACTGTGAGAGCCTTGAGAACAGGCATGTTGTCTTATTCAAGTTGAAGTCCCGGCATCTAGCACAGTGCCTGGCATACAGCAGGTACTTATGAAATGTTTGTTAAATAAACTTCCCAAGCATGTTCAAACACCAGTTACTATGTGTATCATTCTCTCAGGAGAAAAGTTTTTCCTTATTCCTAGACTAACTCCATTTCATTTCTCAAATTATTTCCCTGCTCAAGTGGTGTTTAGTTGGTAGGCTCACATAGGAAATTCTGAGGGGGTTGTCCCATCTGATCCTCTTATTCTTCTTCTTGTTTTTTTTTTTTAATTTTTATTTTTGGCTGCATTGGGTCTTTGCTGCTGTGCGCGGGCTTTTCTCTAGTTGCAGCGAGCGCGGGCTTCTCATTGCGGTGGCTTCTCTTGTTGAGGAGCATGGGCTCTAGTAGTTGCGGCACACGGGCTCAGTTGTTGCGGCCTGTGGGCTCTAGAGCGCAGGCTCAGTAGCTGTGGCACACAGGCTTAGTTGCTCCACGGCATGTGGGATCTTCCCGGACCAGGGCTCTAACCCATGTCCCCTGCATTGGCAGAGGGCTCTAACCCATGTCCCCTGCATTGGCAGGCGGATTCTTAACCACTGCGCCACCAGGGAAGCCCCCTCTTATTCTTCTTGATGGCCCTTCCTTCATCGCCTACCCTTTCTACCCACACATCTGCCACTGTAGGCACTGTAGGTCTATCCTATAAGTTAGAGAAAGGACTGAGGGACAGAATGGGCCAAGAGTCAGAAACCTTTCAAAGCGGGTGTCAACTTACTGATTCCTATCCTGGAGTTGGAAGTAGAACAGTAACTGGAGTTGTGAAGAGGCCCAGGGAGGCCTCCTTGTGAGGCAGAGGGGAAAAAGCACAGGGTTTAAGTGAGAATCCTAGCTCTGCAACTCTTATGGTATTATTACCTTGATTATATTACTTCTCTCTCAATCAGATCCTATTTCCCTTTGATGGAGTTAGACTAGATCAGTGGTTGCCAAATGCTGTTCTCAGACTAGCTGCTACATAATAAACATAGAAAGCTTAAGGTAAAACACAGATTCTCTAGTTAATGATCACCTATGGTTAATACCACACAAAAAAGGAGACGACCAGACATTATGTGCCTCCAGATGGAAGAATATAACACCTATAATAACAAGTATTCTTGCCTCCAAAACAAACAAAAACAAAAATCTGAATCTCATCAAGCCTCTAAATCTAACTATTAATTTACAGAAAATACGAGACAGAGTAACATGTTAAACAATACCATGGAGATTCAATCAGCAAAATTTAGAGACTGCAGGAAACTGCAGGAAAACCACCAAATATCATCAACAAATAAACTGCAAAAAGGAGGGATTAGAAACCTACAGATTAAGAGATTTATTAAACATGGCAACAAATTGCTGATTTAAACAATTGTTAAAAAAATGACACAGAGGAGTGTGAACAGTGAATATTTTATGATATTAAAAAATTATTGCTAATTTTTATTTTTATTTTTTTTGCGGTACGCGGGCCTCTCACGGCTGTGGCCTCTCCCGTTGTGGCGCACAGGCTCCGGACGTGCAGGCCCAGTGGCCATGGCTCATGGGCCTAGCCGCTCCGCGGCATGTGGGATCTTCCCGGACCCGGGCACAAACCCGTGTCCCCTGCACAGACATTATGTGCCTCCAGATGGAAGAATATAACACCTATAATAACAAGTATTCTTGCCTCCAAAACAAACAAAAACAAAAATCTGAATCTCATCAAGCCTCTAAATCTAACTATTAATTTACAGAAAATACGAGACAGAGTAACATGTTAAACAATACCATGGAGATTCAATCAGCAAAATTTAGAGACTGCAGGAAACTGCAGGAAAACCACCAAATATCATCAACAAATAAACTGCAAAAAGGAGGGATTAGAAACCTACAGATTAAGAGATTTATTAAACATGGCAACAAATTGCTGATTTAAACAATTGTTAAAAAAATGACACAGAGGAGTGTGAACAGTGAATATTTTATGATATTAAAAAATTATTGCTAATTTTTATTTTTATTTTTTTTGCGGTACGCGGGCCTCTCACGGCTGTGGCCTCTCCCGTTGTGGCGCACAGGCTCCGGACGTGCAGGCCCAGTGGCCATGGCTCATGGGCCTAGCCGCTCCGCGGCATGTGGGATCTTCCCGGACCCGGGCACAAACCCGTGTCCCCTGCATCGGCAGGCGGACTCTCAACCACTGCACCACCAGGGAAGCCCCATGCTAATTTTTAAGATATTACTAAAATTTATGTTTTAGCTGGATATTTAATCTGAGATATCTGAAAAGATATTTGTATTAAATTAAGTGAAAAAGTTACAAAACCACAAGAATGGAAGTTTCACTTGTAAACCTATTTATTTGTTGTGGATATATTTAGAGATCATACACATACATAGCAAAGTAATTGTAAGCATAAAAAAACAACAGTAGTTGTAGCATGGGAGGTGTGAAATCATTATTTTTTAATTCATTTTTTTCTTGATATACTTTGTTTTTTTTTTTGGCCATGCGGCTTGTGGGATTTTAGTTCCCCAACCTGGGACTGAACCCAGGCCCTGGGCTGTGAGAGCACAGTGTCCTAACCACTAGACCACCAGGGAATTCCCTCTTGATATACCTTCTGATTTGTTGTAATGATTAAATGTTTTATAGAAAAATATTTTTAGGTGTGATAATGATTTTGTGGTTATATTTTAAGTTCTTATCTTTAGAGACTGATAATGAAATTTTTATAGATAAAATGATATCTAGATCTGCTTCATAATGATCAAGGATGGGGAAAGTGGGTAGAGACAAGATGAAACAAGATTCCCAAGAGATGAAACAAGATTCCCAAGAGTTGATAAATTATTGAAGTTGGGTAATAGGTACCTGTGGATTCATTATACAGGTTTTTCTATCTTAGTACATATTTGAAATCTTCCATTAAAACAAGTTTAAAATATAGACTCCCAAGCCCTACTGCCAGAGATGTTGCATTATTTCTCAAATGATCCTGATACAGTCAACTACTGAATTAGATTATAGCTAATATCCTTTTAATATAATTTTTGAAAAATAAATTTATTTATTTTTTGGCTGCATTGGGTCTTCATTGCTGCGCATGGGCTTTCTCTAGTCGCGGCGAGCAGGGGCTACTCTTGTTGCATGCGCGGGCTTCTCAATGCAGTGTCTTATTGCAAAACATGGGCCCTAGGTGCGCAGGCTTCAGCAGTTGCAGCATGCGGGCTGAGTAGCTGTGGCACACGGGCTCAGTAGTTGTGGCTCGTGGGCTCTAGAAAGCAGCCTCGGTAGTTATGGCACACGGGCTTAGTTGCTCCGTGGCATGTGGGATCTTCCCGGATCAGGGCTCGAACCCATGTCCCCTGCATTGGCAGGCAGATTCTTAACCACTGCACCACCAGGGAAGTCCCTAATATAATTTTAAAGAATTATTTTCCATATAATTCTTACATTATACCATAAAGAATTTGACTGGTCTTTGGCCCTGGTTTCTGAGAAGTAACTTCTAAATCCTTGGGATTTTGTTATTCATGGTGGGCCTCTCAGATCATACCTGTGTCTATGCTAAACAAATGACTCAGGATGGTGGCTGGTCAGCTGGGAAAGGTGAACCAAGTGATTAGAGGGTTGGGGCTTTCATACAGGTGATATCAGTATGACCTCCAGAAAGGAGAGGAGGGAAGTTAGAGATTAAGTTCAATCACAAGGCCTATGATTCACTATGTAATGAAATCACAATAAAAACTCTAGACACCTGAAGTTTAGGTGAGCTTCCCTGGTTGGTAATCCTACATCAATGTGCTGGGAAGGTGACGTGTCTTGAGAACACAGAAGCTTCATGTTTGGGATCCTCACAGACCTCCCCTTGCATGTCTCTTCATTTGGCTGGTCCTGATTTGTACCCTTTATAATAAAACTTTAATTGTAAGTAGAGCACTTTCCTGAGTTCTGTGAGCCATTCTAGTGAATTACGGAAGGTGAGTGGTTGGTAAGAACCCCCAGATTTGTAGCCAGTTTGTCAAAAGTGCAGGTGGCCTGGGAACTTTGGAGCTTTACAGATGGTGTCTGAAGTGAGGTAGTCTAGTGGCGGACTATGCCCTCAACCTGTGAAATTTGAACTAACTCTGGGTATTTAGTGTCAGAATTGCATTGCAACTGGATATTCATTTAAGTTAATAACTAACTCCCTTCTATTATAAGGAGGGGATCCAATCTCCAGGACTCATGTCAGAATTAAACGAGATAAATGTGATGCCTGGCACATAGAGATGGAAAGTCAATATCCCATAGGTTAAACCTCTGTAATCCACTTCTTTTCCCCCCTTTTTAAAAAATGAGCCACAAGTTTATTCTATAATTTTTCTGTAACAGGTAATCAATTCTGCAGAAAAATGCAAACATCACCTTTATTGTTAATATTTACATTTGGTTCTGTTAACAAACTTGGCAAAAAAAAAAAAAAAACCTGTATGAATTTTTATACAAATTTTAAAAATTTCAAGAATATGATCTTCATCACTTCTGAAAGCTATTTATTTTAAGTCAAAAGCCAGTAAATATACAGGTTGAAAGGGAAGAGAAAAACATTGACAACAAATTATTTGAATTTCCCTCTTCCCAAATATCTAAAACATCACATATACCACTGTTTTCAGCATAGCTTGTGAAATCTAAAAATTTTGACTTCACTAGTCTGAAATAAGTTCAGTAGAGATTGTAGTGGTGAACTACAGATTGTTTTCTTCTTGTGTAGTAAGAAGTTCAGTTCTCTTCTTATCAAACTCCACATTTGGTTCCAGATTTTTTTTTGATTCCTTGTAATATTTTCACTCTCCAGTGGATTTTACCAGAAGGTAAACTACCTGTATTCTTGATGTCACATTCACTGGGTTCCTAGGAGGACTCTGGAATGCAGTCTTTGCCTGAATTGTTAGATGTTCCTGTAAACTGTTTATTGCTAACAGATTAGAATCATGACCAAATACTGAATGAAGGTCCTTTTCCTTCAGATCCTTTGCTGGAAAATGCACAGCATCTGACTTTCGTTTTGGCTGAGATGCACTCTTATCCATATTGAAATTAGAAACTTATATACATGTCTGTGGCCTACATGGATAGTGATCTACCCTTACTTCTAAGTCATTTTCTTTTTTTTTTTCTTTTTTTTTTTGTGCTAGGCGGGCCTCTCACTGTTGTGGCCTCTCCCGCTGCAGAGCACAGGCTCCGGACGCGCAGGCCCAGCAGCCATGGCTCACGGGCCCAGCCGCTCCGCGGCATGTGGGATCTTCCCGGACCGGGGCACGAACCCGTGTCCCCTGCGTCGGCAGGCGGACTCTCAACCACTGCGCCACCAGGGAAGCCCTAGTCATTTTCATGTATAATTAATTTATGTTCAGAAATGTCAGGAATGCATTCCTGTTCATTTTTATGTGGAGGTAGATGTGTAAAATTTTGTTTTATGTCATTTTCGGCTGGATTTAACATGGAACATTTATTAGATGTTTTCTCATCAAGCCCTCTCAATTCACTGGAAAAGTAGGGAATATGTTCTGAAATAAACACAAATTTTGTTCAGGTTCCTGGGTTTCTTCATATAGAAAACTCTGCTCAATCACTTGTACATTATTTTCCCTGAAGTCTGAGATGTATGTTGCAATTCTAGCTTTTCTTTATATTCAGGCTTTTTCAGGACAGTTGCAGTAATAGGAGAAATGGATCTAATACTGTATTTTATTCTTTTAGGCATGTCCCTTTCATAGTCCACAAAGTCAAAAACTAACTTAGTTACAGTATCATCAACAACTTGATAGTGATTACTCTGTGCAAAGTTTCTGTGCTGCTCACTTAGAATATGTGGCTCATATCTTCTACCTTTACAGAAGGCTTTTTGAGTCTACTTGTTCTTGCTTTTTGTGGACCAATACCTATTCTTTTCCCCACATTGCTTACAGAAGTGCCTGATTTCTTGAGTAAATACAACTCTTTTTTTCTTTTATTCAGTGTTGCATCTAATGTCATCAATATGAAGATTTTTTACTCCTCATGACAAGGCATTTGATAATATACTATTTGAAGGAAAAAAATCATGGTCATTTCTAGCCTTTTTTTTTTTTTTTTTTTTTTCGGTACGCGGGCCTCTCACTGCTGTGGCCTCTCCCGTTGCAGAGCACAGGCTTTGGATGCGCAGGCCCAGCGGCCATGGCTCAAGGGCCCAGCTGCTCCGCGGCACGTGGGATCCTCCCGGACCGGGGCACGAACCCGTGTGCCGATGCTCTCAATCACCGCGCCACCAGGGAAGCCCCATTTCTAGCTTTTTCGACTACTAATTTTCCTCTGATCAAACACACTGAATCTGGAGACTCAAATGAACTTCCATCATGGCTAGAATGAGGTGAAGTGGTTTCTGCACTATACGCAAATTCAGGGCTTGGTACACGAGAAATTTGTCCTTTTTATTTGAAATAAGATAACTGATATCTTTACTGAGAAATTCTTCAACTCGCCATCCCAGATCCTTAATGTCCTTTGGCAGTTTTTCAGATACAGTGACAGAAGGTAAGTCAATGTAAAATATTTTTCCCCAAAGTGGCTTACATTTGGACTTTTCTGGTTTGTTATCAGTTTTCAGAGTTTAAAGATGGCTATTCTTTTCATTTTTGACATGGATTCCACCCTGGAAATGTCCTTTGCTGTAGATCCTCATGGCTCCATAGTTCGTGGCAGCCACCTGGCATTCATATGCTGGGTCTGGAGAGGGTGTCACGTCCAGCAGTTCTGGAAACACGGCTCTCCAAGGCCCGCTGATTGGCCAGTTGCCTCTCCCCTTTTGCAGGCCACCAACTGTTGTCCACTTCTTTTTTTTTTAATGTTACTATATATGAATTACATATTTTTTCTTGTTCCAATTGCATGTGTACTATAGAATTTTCAGAGTTGGCTGCAGTGAGCTGTTATCCACTTCTTAAAGTAAGTTTTCTACATAAAATTACCCATAACATCCAGTGAAGACAGAAGGAGCAGTGAGAACAGGAGGTTTGGGTGAGAATGACAGGTAAAAGATGGAGGTATTATTTTAGAATAAATGGCTTTGGTGAGTTAGATGCAGTGGACATAGAGGCAACAAAACATGGGGCCACTGAGATGAGAAGACCCTTAGGGTGGGAGAGAGGCAGCCTAGGGAAGATAGTAAGCCAGAAACTAAGGTGACAGGGACTTGTTCTGATTTTGTCTAAGGACCTGGTGATGTCACTGTACCCTGGGGGAACCACCAAGAGAAAAGAAGAACACTCGTCTGTCCCCCTAAACCCAGAGTGAGCAGGAACAGAAAAGGTAATTTTCTGTGGTTCCCAGGAGAAGGATAAGCAGCAGGTCACCCTGTGGCCCTTACTCCTGGGGGGAGGATGGGTTAGTAGGGATGCTTGCTGATTTGCAGAACCTGCTGTTCTTCTGCCACTCGGCCCTCATATCTTCTTTCTTCCTCCAAGCTTCCCTTTCCCACCCTCCAGATTACCTGTTGTTGGTAGAAGTTATTGGCATTTTGTTCAAACCGCTCATCTTTGGTTTCCACAGTTTTCCCCAACTTCTGCAGTACCTGGGGATATAAATCAGAGAGGTCCACACTGTTATAGTCAAGCCTCTCTTAACTGTTGGCCTCATTTGACCCTGGCTTCTCTCAGAGTCTCAGATGCAACTTAAGGGATGTACTCATATCAGCCCAACAGAATTAGAAATATAGCATGTTGCTGAAAAATCAATCATGTTTTATGGTTCTTCTCAAATTGGGGTACTCCTGGGGATATACAGCAGTGTACTAGGGGGTATATATAAAGACCAGAATAAATATGGTATATGTTCCTGGAATGAAATTGTTATTTACAGTGGTTTTCGGCGTGGGGGAGAGTATTATATTAAAACAAGAATTAATTAGAAGAATGTAAAATGTGCATGGCTTTTAAAGATAAAACATGAGCCTTGAAGATATTTTTTTACTTGAGAGACCCTCTTCCAGCCATAGCAGCAGATTCCTTTAGATAGATGAGGTCAGAGAGGTGAGTAGGAGACTCTCTTCTTCTGAAGGCCCTTGTGGAAAACTTTGAGAAGCCCTGATATAATGCATTTGAAACTCAGCTAGAAGTGAGTGCTGTCCCTATTGATCTCCTCTCCCCTGGGACCGGGAGAGCCAACCATCATACTAATCTGAGCGCTGATGCAAAGGACATGGAAATAAGAAAGGCACAGCTCCTGTTCTCATAGGGGACACTCACTTATAACAAGGAAGAAAACCCTGACTCTTGTATCTGTAACCCTATTTTGGAAGGAGGCACCACCATCCCCCAGGCCCAAGTCAGAATCAGGAGTTGCCCTCAACTACTTCTCTCACTTCCTTCATGGAATCCCTCACCATCTGGAAACCATCCCATGATTTCCAGTCTCACTGCCATAGCTTTATTCCAGGCCTTCATTGTTTTCCACCTGGCCTGGTCTATCATGCTGCTGCTTAAAACCTTCTGATGATTCTCCATTCATCTGCTCAACAGATTTTTATTAAATGCCCAATATGGGACTTCCCTGGCGGCGCAGGGGTTAAGAATCCACCTGCCAATGCAGGGGACATGGGTTTGATCCCTGGTCTGGGAAGATCCCACATGTCACAGAGCAACTAAAGCCCGCGCGCCCTAGAGCCCATGCTCTGCAACAAGAGAAACCACCGCAACGAGAATCCTGCGCACTGAGATAGATGAAGAGCAGCCCCGGCTCACCACAACTAGGGAAAGCCCATGTGTAGCAACAAAGACTCAACGCAGCCAAAAAAAAAAAAAAAAAAAAGTATCTACAAGTTATAGTTCTAACTCTAGCATACATATGGGTCTCAATGAACTGACCCTTCATTGAGCCTCAGCTCTCAGTATTCCTTCTTCCTACCGGTCTCTCTCTCTCACACTTCTTTAGTTTTCTAATAAACCATACTGTTGCTTGTTGTAGATGCTGTTATGTACAGTGGCTTTCGGCGTGGGGGAGAGTATTATATTAAATAAACCCATAACCCAATGCCCTCTTTCCAGAATGCTCTTCCTCACCTCATTGTCAGCCAACTATCTAAAAAGACCTAATTCATACTCCATATCCTTTGTGACACTTAATCACATCTACTTCATCCCATTAATCAAGCTAAATCGCTCCCTCCTAAGCAGTTACAACTTCTGTACCTGTATACACTTTTGTTACTGGTTTTTGTTTTTTTGTTTCTTTTGGCCATGCTGCGCTGCTTGCGGAGTATCTTAGCTTCCCAACCAGGGACTGAACTCGGGCCCCAGAAGTGAAAGCGCTGAGTCCTAACCACTGGACCACCAGAGAATTCCCCTATTACTATTTTATTATTTGCATTTATCTATGTCTCCTTCTAAACTGTGAGCTCCTTGAGGATTGGGCACTTGCCTTATCTGTATTTCTCAGTATCCAGCAAATAGATACTTAATACTTACAACAGGAAGGAGAGTGAGACTGATACAGGAGGGAACCAATGGACTGGGCCTTTAATTAAGATTTTGCTAGGGACTTCCCCGGTGGCGCAGTGGATAAGACTCCGCGCTCCCAATGCAGGGGGCCAGGGTTCGATCCCTGGTCAGGAAACTAGATCCCACATGCATGCCGCAACTAAGAGTTCACATGCCACAACTAAGGAGCCTGCCTGCTGCAACTAAGGAGACCGCGTGCCGCAACTAAGGAGCAGGCAAGCCGCAACCAAGGAGCCCGTCTGCTGCAACTAAGAGCCTGCAACCAAATAAATAAATAAATATTTTTTTTAAAAAAAGATTTTGCTAGACTGAAAGTAAAAAGGGTGAAGTTAGAAAGAGGATTTCAGGCAAAGACAACATCAGCAAAGTCACAGGCATATGCAAATTCATGGCAGTTTCATGAGATGGTTCAGCATGACTGGTTTAGGGTGTGTTATGGGGAGTGATGGGTAAGGAAACTAGAAAGGGAGATTGGAATCTCATTGCGAAGGACTCTGAATCTTATGAAAGAGTGCCCAGGTCTTGGGCGTGAGACCGGCTCTATGTAGACTCTGACTAAGGTGTCTCCATTCTTAATCCTGAGGCTAACATCTCTCACTTCTGGAGCTCTCTCTATGGTGGTTAAGCTCAAGGTTGCTGGAGTGAGACAGATATATGCCCCTATCTTGGCTTTTCCACTTACTGGCTATAAGACTTTGGGCAAATCACTTCAACTCTAGAGCCTCAGTTTACAGAACTCCCTTTCCCCCACTAAGATGATAATATCTCCTGGAGCTGTTGGGAGAATTAAATGATATTATACACATAAATTGCTTTCACAGTGCTGCCCTATGGTGAGTACTTAATACAAATGCTATCATTGTGTCTAGTTCCACTCCCTTCCCTATAAATACCTGTCTTTATTTCCTTTTCAGTTTAGCCATACGTGTTTGTCTGCGTTTGTCTGTGTCTCTCCACCTCACCTGACAGCCGGCCCTGGGTGTGCAGAGTCGCTCATCTTCCAAGGCTCCACCCTCTCCCCCAAACCAAACACTGTCCTCTACCAGAAAGTTGCAACACCACCTTGTTTAGTGGTAATGGCAGCTCTCACTTCCTTCCTGCCACCCCTCCCTTCCTTTGCCTGGGGCTTGGTTCTTCTGCTGGTGGGGTGGGGGGAGAGGTGCTGAAGGAGAGAGGTGTCAATTCAGTCTAGAGTCAGTGTGGCACACCCTGGAGCAGACCAATATCCCCAAACCCCAAAAGGCTCAAGGCAAAAAGGCTTGGAGGGTGTGGAAGTGTGTGTGTTGAGGGAACACTCCCACCTTCAATTCTGAAACTGAAAAGATGAGTATGATCACCCTGAAAACATAACCCAATGCCCTGGGCCCAAAGTATTTGTTGCCTTAAGCAAGAGGGCCATGTGTCAGGGCACCTACACTATGTTGTAGATGTTCTTCCTCAACTAGAGTTCCTTGAGGATGGAGGATGTACGGATACTCTATAGATGTTTGTTGAAAGAATTAATAATTCTACCTTTGGATTATTTACTAATGAAAGCCCATATAATGCCAATCCTTAAAGTCCTGCACTGAGAATTTCGCCCCAGTTTGCCTGGCCTAGCAGGTAAGAAGTTAGAATACAGATTATTTAAAGAGAAAGAGCAGGGACAAGAGAGAAAGTAAATGTGGCAAAATGTTAACACTTGGTGAAACAGGTGAAGAATATTCCAGTGTTCATTGACCTATTTTAATTTTTGTGTAAGTTGGGGTGGAAGTATAAAGCTTAAAAAAAAATCACTGCAGACATGTTTTATAGTTTAGTTAATTCTGTCAATTGGAGTAATTTGAAGAGGGGTTGGATATTAGACATTTATGGAATTTTGTTAGAAAATTTTTTCTTAGATGTGATAATACTGTAGTTATGTAAAAAACCCTTATTTTCAAGATATATTCTAAAGTAGGCTCTCCTTAATATGGCCCTAATATATTTTCCAGCCTTTTCTCCCACCACTCCCTGAGCTCCAGCTCAGCTGCATTTCTCCCTATTCTGCCTAAAAGGATTTCCAAATTCCATGCCTTGCTCATGCTGGCATTCCTCAGCTGGACTGCTCTCTCACCACTTGCCTGAGGAACTACTAATCAGCCATAATTCCTATCTCAAATTCAGCCTTCACTACAAAACCTCCCTCTAGTCTCAATTCTTCTGTCCTCTGAATTCCCACGGACAAGCAGATCTCTCAGGTCACTTATTTTACTTTAAACAAACAAACAAACAACAACAACAACAAAAAACAATTAGACTGTAAGCTTCTAGCAGGCAAGAATGCCTCTTGCTCATCTCTAAATTCCCTCCTGGGTCCAGCCCAGTACCTCGGACAAAGGAGTTTTTCTGTAAATATTGCTGATTGAACCCTCTGGGATACAAGCTGAGTAGAAGTCAACATCGGAAAAGACCAACAAAGGAGTGGTAAACAATGAATGCCCTTTCTTGGGGGAGATCTGAGAAGTCTGCCACAGAGAAATCACAAACAGATGGTGAAAGTATTAGTTTGAAATGTGAAGATGTATCATATTGTAAAAACACAATAAAGCCAGACTCCTGTTGAGTCTGAGTAGGAACTGGAAAATAAAACAAGAATGCTTCATCTTCATTGTGTTTAAGTCACCAGACCTTCACTCCTAGGTTTGCTCCTTCGAGAAGATCAGCAGGAAGTGGGCAGGCACAGCAGGAAGTGGGGAGACACAGATGTTAGAGTGGTTTTTCAGGAAACTTGTAAAGAGAGCAGCCTGCAATTGGGATCCTAAGGCAGGACACCTGAGTTTCAGTGATACTTCTGCCACTTGCCAATCTCTTTTGAGACTTATTTCCTCATTTCTAAAGTTGGGATACTAATAGCATGCTTAAAGAGTTGAAAAGATGAAGTGAGATCATATCACAAGAATGTGGGCTCCATAAAGGGAGATATCACATCCTTCTTATATTCCTGTGCTTTGTCCATAGCAGGCACTTGATATTTGACACATTAGTTGTTACATATTACTCAGATGATTACAGTCAACTGCTTAGAGTAAAACTGCAGTGTCCCAGTGAGTCCTTTCTTTTGACTATAACATTCTCCCTCTTTATCTTGCCTTCAATAACTTCCCAAGGCTCAAAAACTCTGGCAGGCTGAGGTGAGCTCTTTCTCCCAAACCCAGGCCATTCCCATTCTATCCAGGCAACATCCACTACCTCTAGGGTGCCAGCTGTACAGCTCGAAGTTCAATGTCTGCCTGCCTTTGTGTCTAAGTCTGGGTTCAGAGTATCTCCTTGTTTTCTGCAACAACCTGGGAGTTCCTCAGGGCAGATTTGAGTTTGTGCCTCTCTCTGCTTTCTCAGGGTTCAGACTAGGAAGAAAGAACAGGGTGTACCTGGGCAGCTGGTTCTCTTTTTGGGAAATACTTGACTCTGAGGTTTGAGGAGCCCTCTCCCTTTCTCACTTCGGTGTCCTCACCAAATTGAGTTTCCAAATCACTAAACATCAATTCTCATTTTACAGATGCAGAATCTGAAGCTCAGAGCAGGGATGTTATTTACCTGAGGCTTCGGAGCCCATGCTAAAAAAGGAAAGAAATCCTAAAGCAAGGGCATAGTGTTGACAGGCTAGATGAAGACAGAAGGTGAAAGAGTGAGGTAAAATCAATTGCTGTGTCTTTTAAACATAACTATTATCCACGAGTTTTTGGTCTCTGGCGATTTCTTTTTGTTTTTCCAACCCATAGAGTAGCTGGCCTTCTCTTCTCTAGTACCTCCTTTTCCTCCACAAACCATTTCTAACTAGACCTTCCCGTAGGCTCTGATCACTATCAGATTTGTAACTAGACAGCCTTTGGAGAGACTGAAACCATGATCAAGGTGAAGTTAGGGTAAAGTAACAAAGTCTAGCCACACAAAAATCTTTTCCTTTTCCTCTGCTCTTTCACATGACCCCAGCTTCCTCAGACAAAGACCGGGGAAAAAACACACACATTCTCCCTACCCTTCCACTGTGAACCTCTTAAACATAGGGACTACATCTATATTCCATCAATTCTCTGTTGATAATCCCACTTGGGAGAGCTGGCTGCCTTTAATCCTTCCCAGCACTCAAGCTAGTGCTCCGCTTTTAGAAGATGCTACAAATATTTAAGTATTTAAATTCTTAAGCATATGGGGTTCATTCAAATGCTTCTAAGACCACGAAGTCTTAGAAAACCAAAATTCTCTCCCAGGTCCTTATCGCTCTCTCCCTCCGTTTTTCTTCTAGCCTATTCATTTACCCATACCATCTCACCTACCAGAGTGTCGGTGGGTGGAGAGCAGGGGTTCAGGTTAGAAGCAAAGAAAATACTCTGAACGGGTAGAAACAGTAATGCCGCTGAAATGTGTGGAGCAGCATCCACACCATCTCCATAGGTGGGCAAGTTATAAACGGACGTACAGACAGCCTACCTAGATGGAGCAGGGCCACCCACAGCTAACCAAGGATACAATGCAAAAAGAAGTGCTCCTTCCCCACCCTGAACAGGGTACTCTCCAACGCCAAAGCGAGGCACAGGAAGCAGATACGGGCTTCTGCTTACATCAGCTTAAGCAACACCCCGCGGCCAGGCCGGGTCAGGTACAGAGGGAATTGGGCAGAATTCCTCTAGTCCTCCTGGACTCCCGGTTCCAGCTAACGGGTGATGCTCGCTGGCAGGCCAGCTGGTCAGTACTGTCTTATGACTCTGGGAAATGACCCTCTTTGAACCTTCAATTTCATCATCTGTAAAAAATACCACCTTCGCTGGGTTGCGAGGCCAAAATCTGCTACACAGCAGTCACCAACGTTAGTTCCCCTTTTCTGGGTCAGCTTGGGCGTTGTTTAAGGTTCCCGAGAGAGGCCGCGGGACCCGTTTCCCAGCTTCCCCCATCCCTGCCCAAGACCAGGCAAGGATCTGCCTTCTCTCAAATCTGCCTGTTTCAATGGAAACCCAGTCCCCGTTCGCGTTTCCCGAGGTCACCGGATACCCGAGGGCGGCCCAGCCTCCCGGCTCCGAGCACTCTGCACGCCCTGGTCGCCCCGTTGCGCCTCGGCCTCGGCTCCCGGCTGCCTACCTTCTCCTGGGCCCTGCTAAACTTCTTCTGCACCTGCCTGGCGAAGAGGCCGGCGGCGCCGCTCGCCCTGCCCTCAGCCATCCTGCCGGCTCCCCAGGGGCGGCAGGCCCTGGCCCGGAGCCCTGTGGTTTTCTCGGGGCCCCTGAGAAGGAAGTAAGGTTCCCGGCATGCCTTGCATCCGGTCGGGCGGGCGGGCCTCGCGACGCACACCCCGCCCCGCCGCCGCCTCGGGCTCACCCTGGCCTGCCCGAGGCTGCCTGAGGCCCAGGGCGCCCGGCCGTCACGGAGACCCTTGCGAGGCCCACTCGAGGCCCAGCCGGTGGCGCCCTTGGGCCCTCCCCCGAAGCCCATCGCAGTCCGGCTCCCGGGTGCGGCCTGGGGAGGGGCCAATAGGGCACCTGTGGGGCTCAGGCTGGGGCTGGGCCTGGGCCTGTTCCCAGGAGGCGGGAAAGGCGGGCCTGCCCTCAGGTGGCGCTCCAAACCCTCCGGCCCTGAGATAGAGGAACACCAGCCCTGTTGAAGAGTTTGCAAACGTGTGCCAAGACTCAGTGTTCCCGGAGAGCCAATTATCTGTAACCGATCAGCGGGGGGGATAACTGAAACAAGGGGGTAGAAAATACTGTGATTTCCACTCAGCAAGAGGGTTGTATAAGGGACTTCCCTGGTGGTGCAGTGGTTGAGAGTCCGCCTGCCAATGCAGGGACACGGGTTCGAGCCTGGTTTCGAGCCCTGGTCCGCGAAGATCCCACATGCTGCTGAGCAACTAAACCCGTGCGCCACAACTACTGAGCCTGCGCTCTAGAGCTGGTGAGCCACAACTACTGAGCTCCGTGTGCCACAACTACTGAAGTCCGTGCTCTGCAGCAAGGGAAGGCACTGCAATGAGAAGCCCATGCACTGCAAGGAAGAGTAGACCCCGCTCAATGCTCTAGAGAAAGCCTGAGCGCAGCAATGAAGACCCAACACAGCCAAAAATAAATAAATTTTTTTAAAAAGAAGAATGTTGTATGGGAAAATGGGTTTGACTTATATGGGTATGTGTACTGGTCACCAAGTAAAATTTCTTACTCCAGGGTGCAGTTTTTAGAGATGGAAACCCTCTACCAGAGAGGTTGGCTCTGTCAACTGAAAAAAAAAAAAAAGCACAACCTAAAAGTTGAGAATTACGTTTTATTTGGCGGACAAAACCGAGGACTTAAGCCTGGGACACGGCCTCTCAAGTAGCTCTGAGAGACTGCCGGGAAGAGGTAAGGGAGGAGCCAGGATATATAGGAGGTTTTGCAACAAAGACCAGGTTGTCAGAACATCAAAAGATTATGGTTAATTAAAGAAAACCAGATATCTCAAGTTAAGGAATTTGATGCTTTTCTATTTGTGGGAAGATGCAAGAGTTTGGGCTCGCTGAAATCACTCCTTTGATAAGCACCTCTGCTATCTGGGGCCAGTATCCTGTGCTTTCTTATCCTGAGTCTCCTCAGGGTAAACTGTTGGGGCTGGGGGTGGCTTCAGTGGCTGTTGGCTTGATGGTCAGCATCCTGTTTCTATCCTGAGTTCCCTCAGGGCTCACCACTGGGGGAGGGGGTGCTGTAGTGTGATGGCTTGATGGCTGCAACATCCTTTGTTTACTGATATGGCAGGCAACATTCTTTCACTCACAGCTCTAAACCTAGATCTGGTAGGGGTAGGCTGAGCAAAGGGGACAGGACTCCAGATCTGGACTTGAAAGGGAGGAACAACTGAGCTAGAAGTAGAAACAAGGATGCTTAGGAAAGGAGAGGACCTTTATTGAAAAAAGGCTGAGGAGGAGGGTATGGAAGCCTGTGCTGGGGATGGGGAGCAAATTCTTCTAGCTGGAGGAACTAGTACAGTGTACTAGATGGAGAGAGGATATCAATTGTGTAACTTGGGGTGGGACTGCTGAGATTATAACAGTTTCTTCTCTAGGTAGAAGGTCTCCAAATGAGTTACTCCCTGGGACTTCCCTGGTGGCACAGTGGTTAAGAATCCCGCCTGCCAACGCAGGGGACAGGGGTTCGAGCCCTGGTCCGGGAAGATCCCACGTGCCGCGGAGCAACTAAGCCCATACGCCACAACCACTGAGCCTGTGCCACCACTACTGAAGCCCACACTCCACAACAAGAGAAGCCACCGCAATGAGAAGCCCACGCATTGCAACAAAGAGTAGCCCCTGCTCGCCGCAACTAGAGAAAGCCTGCATGCAGCAACGAAGACCCAACGCGGCCAAAAATTAATTAATTCATTAATTTAAAAAAACCCTCAATCTCTAATGCAGAGAGGACCACATTAAAAAAAAAAAAGAAAAGAAAGTTACTCCCTGACATGTTTGAGGGGATAGCTGGAAATTAGGACTCTGGGTTTTGAGGAACTGCTTACTCAAGGATTTTATAGTAAAGGTAAAATTCCCCGAAAGAAAGGAAGAGGGACAAAATACACTTCCTAAGGACTGGAGAGGGAAGCTAGAGGTCTGAGACAAAATTGGAGGGCCTTCTCTGCTATTGTTTTTCAGGTCATTCCCCCCAAAAGGCATACTGCACTCAGGGTCAACCATGTGACAGGCATTGCTGGGTGTTGGGGAAGCCAAGAATGAATTTTAAAAATGTGATCCCTGACTTCAAGATGCTTAATGTCTGGAAGTGGAGGTAGGTTGTTAATCAGATGTTTATAATGTTATGTGCTTAATTCATTTCTAGAGATGGATACAAAAATTTCAGGTAATAGGTCATTAGGGTTTATTCTGTTATAACGCTAGCTGTGGGGATGGTCTAGAAGAGGCAAAGTGAAGAAAATGGAAGGACTTCACGTTGGGTGGGGAGAAGTGGGGGCAAGTGGGAGGACTGTGGTGCTGTGGGAACACTGAGGAGAGATGGTGATGACAACAGGTGTGTCACTAGCAGGAGGCTGATACCTGGGTCACTGTCAGGAATCCTCAGCATCCTCAGCAATGCAGCCCAGCCACTGCTTCCTAAGAAACCGTCTTCAGTGCCAATCCCTTGGGAACTGAAATTTGTCGCCACCAAATCATATAGTATTATTAGAGCAGGAAAAATCTTTAGACGTTAACTAGGTAGGGAAACTGAGTAACAGAAAGGGCTGGTGACTTGCCCAAGGTTACCCAGTTCCTCAGTGGTAGAAGTGAGTTGGGAATAAAGGTGTCCTGTCTAGCCCAGCTTCTTTTGGTGTATACACTGTTCTAGAGGCCTCTGCTGACAAAGCGGCCTACAAATTGCAAGACCGGTCTTAGCCAGTTTCTCCTGCTGTAATGTTAACTATCCTGGTACCTCTTGTCTGGTCCTCAGAGATTGCTATGAAAAGCTACTTCTCACCCTCTTAGTCTTCTCCTTTCAGTTCCCTCTTCACTCTATCACAGGCCACTCTAACAGACTGAGCCCTGGCCAGGATAGGACAGAATTATCAGCTTCCCAGTTCTCTGTGGTTTATAGAACCCCGGATCTGGTTGCTTATTTTTGTCCAGCCTTGAAGTGCTGACTCATACTTAGTTTGAGACCACATATTATTTTCCCCTCAACCCTTTCCTTTCTTTGTTCCTTATCTTCTTTTCTCCTTTTTTCTATTCTTTCCTCTCTGTCTCCTTTCTAATTTGTCACTTATGTTGTCTGCTGGCATCTGACCTACCACCTAATCCTGTACTCTTATCTCTAATGTATCCTTGTAGTTGCCATGACTCAGAACCTTGGGGTGAGCACTGTTCTAGGCACTGAAGGGAGAAACAAAAGAAGGACAAGCCTACAGTCTACTTGGGAGAGTCAGGGCACATTTAGTCACTCAGGAACATTTTAAAGCCCTCTGTGCCTTTGAATATAGCAAATATGTTTGGGAGGAGGGACAGATGGGAAAATTAATGGATGAGTAGGTCCTAACATAATCCAAAAAGGACAATGTAAGACCACTCTCACTTGGCTTAGTTTGTGAACTGATAGAGATGGCAGCAAATGGAAGAACGAGCCCAGAAATGTGCTGAAATCCAACTCAGGCCCTATAGCTGCATTTCCACTAGAGGGCTTAATTACAAATAAAAAGACACAGGGTGATATATATATTCAGTTTTATTTGCATTTCTGCATCTGGCTCAATAGTCTGTTAGAATGGTTTTTCCTTGATGGCCTCAAGTCCTGCTGTGGATCTAAGAATCATCTTGGGAAGGCCGTTGGACATAAGAAAATGTTCAGTTGTTGGCAGTGACCTGAAGGAAAAACCGGTTATATCCAGTCAGTAACTTCTGCCCACCTCCTTTCTTTTTCCTTCAGGGCTCCCAGTTGAGTATGGCCCTGTACTGGGTTTATGGGGGTGGGGTGGGGGGCAGGAAGTAGTTCTCAGCTGTGTCAGGACAACTCAATGTTATAGGCACATATTCAAGACTTAGTGTCAAGGGCAGACCTTGAACCGGTTGTGAGTCAAGGTTCATGCCACAAGACTCCAGAATGTGTTTGAAGACTGGAGGGTATAGGTGGGATAACTGTGAGGCTCTACCACCAGGTCAGTGTAGGTGTAGTCTCACCTAACCCTCAAGCATTGTTTAAGGTGGTAAAACCTCTTGGCAAAGGGTAGAGCAAATTCTCATGATGCCCTTAGAAAGAACTGGTGGAGGAGAAGGTTAGTGCCTCTTCCCTCACCCAGGAGAGGGAAGCCATTTTCCCCTTGGCTTTGACTTTGGACAGCACTGATATGTACCTGGTTCAGATCTGCTGTTGCCACCACCCACATTACCCTAAGCAGTAAACAATACAGTTGAGTGAAGCATTCTTAGTGGGTATGTGAAGTGGAACTCAGGATGGCAACGTTATCGAGCGAAAGTACACTATGGAGGAAGGGAAAGGAGTAAACATTTGAATGCGGTGAGGAAGAGGATGGCTTCCCCTGCTTAATTTTTGCTCCCCACCCCAGCCAGCACATGGGTCTCCAGGTAACCCTATTTCAAACCATCATTTGAGAGGACTCACGTTATTTATCCAAGAGATGTAAGCAGAGACCCGAGTGAAGACTGTGGGCTTCCTGGAGACATTACAGCCCAGGCTGGACACAAAGCTGGTCACACCGTGGACAGTATACTGGCCATTCACCAAGCAATGAAGGGGGCCCCCAGAATCACCCTGTGGAGAGGAGAAGCAGTGTCCTAAAACTCCAGATCTTTTGATGTTTGGGCCTTTGTTTCTGCTTACACCCACCCACCCCCATCTCTGTTTGTACAATCCTATACTGTTTAAAAGCTCCAATTAAAATCCCCACTTCCTTCATATCCCCTCAATCAAGATGAATCTCCTCTTCCTTTCTAAACGACCATAGCACTTCTTCCTTTCTTTTGTAGCACTCATGTCATGTTCTGCCTTGTATTTTGGTTTCATAATTTGTTTCTATCTCCCACGCTTAACTGTGAGCTTCTTGAGACAGGAACTACATCTTACTGGTATTTTCCTCTCCACAATGCTAGCATAGAACTTTGAACATCTTAGGTTCAATAGCTGTTACTGACTTAAATTGAACCTGGGGTGAGGGGAATAGGTTGTTCTAATGATTTATTTATCCCCAGCATTCAGACCAACGGGTCTAATTAGACTTAGCCTTTAGACACAGGGTTGGTAGTCAAAACATGTTAAACTAAACTGGTGTAAAGAGACGAGAAAGTGATGTATTGGGTAGTGGTTACGTGCTCGGGTTTAGAATCAGACAAACCGGAGTTTACAGACTGTGACCTTGACACTCATTTCCTTACTCAGTTCCCAGAATGTCAGTTCTGTGATTCCAGACATAAAATTAGAAGATATTTCTTTGGAGAATCTGACCAGCACAAGAGGGAAGATCTAAAGATACTAACGTTGGAAGTCCCCCAATGAAATGGCCTAGCCAGATCCCCTGACAAAGCAGTTCACTATAGATGAACACCACCTAAGGCTCAGAGCTACCTATCAGCTCTTCACTGTCCCACTCTGAAATAAGAGCATATGGTCAAGGATGACCAAACATCTGAAGAAAGCCTCAATATAAAAATAAAGATCAAGGGGCTTCCCTGGTGGCGCAGTGGTTAAGAATCGCCGGCCAACGCAGGGGACACAGGTTCAAGCCCTGGTCCGGGAAAATCCCACATGCCACAGTGCAACTAAGCCCGTGCGCCACAACTACTCAGCCTGCGCTCTAGAGCCCGTGAGCCACAACTACTGAAGCCCGCAGGCCTAGAGCCTGTGCTCCGCAGTAAGAGAAGCCACCGCAATGAGAAGCCCGTGCACCACAACAAAGAGTAGCCCCCGCTCACGGCAACTAGAGAAAGCCCGCGCGCAGCAACAAAGACCCAATGCAGGCAAAAATAAAATAAATAAATAAAATTAAAACCTCCTTATTAAAAATAAATAAATATATAAAGATCAAAACAAAGAGAAAGAAATTAAAAATGAAGGCAACCAAGATTATGCAGGGAGAAGAATATAAACAACAAAACTATGATTAATATTGCATCCATGATACAAGAACAGCAAGCTATTAGAGCATTCAGAAAACAAAAAGAGCCTTTGGAAATTATGAATATGATAGAAATGAAAGATTGGGTTAGGAGATTAAGCAGACAAAATATATAGAGAGAAAATATGAAAATAAGAGGACCAATTTAGGAGGTAGATGTGTGAATAATGGAAATTCTAGAAAGAGAAAATAAAAATGGAGGGGAGGAAATGATCAATAAATAAACATTTTCAGAAGCAAAGGTCTGGAGTTTCCAGAATGAAAAAACCCACTAAGTGTCCCTCAAAATGAATGCAGATAGACCCATACCAAGACACAGAACACTAGGGTCAAGAGAAGATAAAATAGGTCACTTATAAATTAGTGGAGAGTTTGGGGCTGAACTGGTGATAAATTGAGTATACATTATGCAAATTTTAAAAGACAATTATTGGGCTTCCCTGGTGGCGCAGTGGTTGCGCGTCCGCCTGCCGATGCAGAGGAACCGGGTTCGCGCCCCGGTTTGGGAGGATCCCACATGCCACGGAGCGGCTGGGCCCGTGAGCCATGGCCGCTGAGCCTGTGCTCCGCAACGGGAGAGGCCACAACAGTGTGAGGCCCGCATACCACAAA